>NW_024429184.1:28204032-28584032 GCF_017639785.1 Mesocricetus auratus
TGTGGCCTGCCTTTTTGTCTTTTTGACTGTGTCCTTTGCCTTACAGAAGCTTTTTAGTTTCAGAAGGTCCCATTTGTTAATTGTCAATCTCGGTGCCTGTGCCACTGGTGTTAGGTTTAGGAAGTGGTCTCCTGTACCAACTCGTTGAAGAGTATCTCCAACTTTATCTTATAAAAGTTTCAGTGTGGCTGGATTTATGTTGAGATCTTTGATCCATTTGGACTTACGTTTTGTACAAGGCGATAAACCTGGATCTATCTGCAGTCTTCTGCATATCAGTACCCAGTTATGCCAGCACCATTTGTTGAAGATGCTTTCTTTTTTCCATTGTACAGTTTTAGCTTCTTTGTCAAAAATCAAGTGTTCATAGGTGTGTGGGTTAAAATTAGGGCTTTCGATTCGGTTCCATTGGTCTACCTGCCTATTTTTTGCCAATACCAAGCTGTTTTCAGGTATAGCTCTATAATAGAGCTTGAAGTCAGGTATGGTGATGCCTCCTGAAGTTCCTTTATTGTATAGGGATGTTTTGGCTATCCTGGGCCTTTTGTTTTTCTATATAAAGTTGATTAATGTTCTTTCCAGGTCCTTGAAGAATTGTGTTGGTATTTTGATAGGGATTGCAATGAATCTATAGACTGCTTTTGGCAAGATTGCCATTTTTATTATGTTGATCCTACCAATCCAAGAGCATGGGAGATCTTTCCATTTTCTGGTATCTTCTTTGATTTCTTTCTTTAAAGACACAAAGTTCTTGATATACAGGTCTTTCACTTCCTTGGTTAACATTATCCCCAGATATTTGATGCTGTTTTTGGCTATTGTAAAAGGTGATGTTTCTCTGATTTCTTTCTCAGTCACTTCATCATCTGTATATAATAGGGCCACTGATTTTTTTTGATTTTACCTTGTATCCTGCCACATTGCTGAAGGTGTTTATCAGCTCTAGGAGTAACCTTGCGGAGTTTTTTCGGTCACTTATGTAAACTATCATATCATCTGCAAATAGTGAAAGTTTGACTTCTTCTTTTCCTATTTGTATCCCCTTTATCTCCTTTTGTTGTCTTATTGCTGTAGCTAGAACTTCAAGTACAATATTGAAGAGATATGGAGAGAGTGGACAGCCAAAAATAGTATAAAATCTTAACAAGAGGATAATATAATAAGTTTTAATGAATTTATAAGATTTATGAATAAATGCTAAAAATTCTTATAGGTCCAAAGAAAGTTTATGTAATTACAGGATATTTGCTGTGAAAATTAGAACAAATATTCAATCCTTTTAAAGTAACCCATTTAATCCCATTAAAAATTCTTTCACTTTGGTCTTGAAACATTTTTATTATTGGGACCATGTGAATCAGTAATTAGAGCACTTCAAAGAAAAACTAGAAAATAATTGTAACTATGCTCATAGAATAAATGAAAAAATCTTTTAAATTCAAAGCTTACAATTAGGTTATGTGGTGTATTCTTTGGCCTAGCTGTTGTACTGTAACATTGACACCTGTGGTAAACATTGCCCAGCTCAATATATTCAAAATATGAAATGACTGGTTATTTAAATATTTATTGAGAATATTGAGATCCAATTTTAATTTTATTTAATCAAAACATGACATTTCACACATATAAAAACAAAAATAATACTCAAGATATAAGTATATGTCTTCTTAAAAAGTCAATGAAATGTTGGAAATATTTGGTATTACCAAAATTTATAGAAAGATGTGTAGTAATTGCTGGATACAATGGTGATAACTGAAAAATAAGTGCAGATCATAAGAAGATCACTGAGAATTTCCCTGGATTTAAAGACATGGGAGAAAAATGACTCATGGAGGTATGGATTCGTTATAGACATATACTACAAGTGAAAGTACTGACTTTATTTCATTTGCTTTATTGTGTTTGACAATTCCTTAATGTGAGAATTTTAAATTAGACAGAAATGCTAGATGAACTCATTGGAAAGAAAAAGCAATTGCCTCTCAGACAAGTTATAGCTGCTAACAACTATCATCTGATCAGGACATGGTTCTGGGAGAAATTTTTATTTTTGCCATTAGTCCATGAATATATGAAAATAGGTTACCACTACTTATTTGGAAAGAATATTTGTGTACGACATAGTTGGTATCCATTTAATGAGTCATTTCCTAAGCTATATTTGAAAAACTTTTTCCAGTTTAGTCATTAATAAAACGAGCATACGGAAAATTCTATGAATATATATGAACAAAGAAATTATGTAGCAAATTGATAGACACACTGTTTCTTTGAACTTCATAGTTTGAATTATAAACAAATTAAGAGTGTTCCTTGAAGAGACTTCCATAAATGATTGTGGTCATTTATACTTAGTGGCAGAGAGAGAATAGAAATATTTTATCATTCTATCAGCTGTTTCTGTAGCTTACAAGAGCTACTTAAACAAAGTCCTAATTATGTCTACTACCGTGTGGCCCAGACTAGTGGTAACTGCAACCAATGGCCTGGTTGACACAGCTGCACAATCTGAAAGACTGCAGCAGACTCAGTTAATTGAGTGCAAATTAGAACTCTACATAAATTGTACAAAAACCTCTGTTGATGATGATTTTACAGAGGCATCTAAAGTATCTACCAGCAGAATTACAATCAGCATATCAATTGGGAAATAAGAAATGCTGGTTTGAAAACACATGTTCTGATCTTCATAGAGACATCCTGCTGCCAACCCTACCAACTCATAGCAAGCATGTCTGGGTGGAGAATGTCTGACCCAACCTTTGCTTTATGAAAAGAGTTAAATAATTCTTTGTCATTCACACTTCTAATTATGTCTCCATCTCTATGTCAATGCAGGGATTGCTTACTTAATTTTATTTTCTTGTCCTTTACTTTCACCTCACAAAAAATAGCATTGGTATATATTGTGCTATCATGGGCCATTTATCCCTTGAACATAAACTCTTAATAAGTGTCTGCTTTGCAGTGAAATGCTACTAATTATGATAGTAGGCTAAAATTAGGTAATGACTTTTGTTGCAGATAAGGCACAAACTACAAGGATAGACTGTAGCTAGATAAAGGTACCTAGGCCATGAATTTAAAAGAGGAAAACATCACCACAAATCTACTTTAACCTAATCTGTCCCACAAACTGCTAATAATTTCACAGAAAGAGTTGATGCCTCTTGTACTTAAAAGAACAAGAGTATAATTTCACCAGTAGGGATTGTTGAGATAGCCCAGAGGTTAAAAGCACTGATTTCTCTTCCATGGGACCTGGGTTTAATTCCTTGCGCTCATAATGTGTCTCACAACTATCTATATCTCCAGGTCTTGGAGATTTAATGAACTTTTCTGTCCTGGGCACCAGAACATACATTATGGACAGATATACATACAAAAAATTTACCCATACACATGAAATAAAATAATAGTATAAAATATTTTGCTATTCTTATTTCTTTTTATTTATTCTCTTTGACATCATGTATCTTGATCCGACTTCTTTCCATCTTCCTTTGCACCCACTTTCTCCTCCTGCACTCCCCCAAATGAAAACAAATTTGAGCAAAAATGGAAAAGAAAAGAAAACAAAAAATAAAATTAAAAATCTCATCACGGAAGCTGCATTTCGACACAGGGAACATCTCTCAAACTCTTAAAACTTCAGGGTTAGCTCACCCACACCTCCTTTAGCTCTATTGTGCTGCTCTTGTGTAGGGCTTGCTGTTCCAATGTTTGCCGGGAATCATGGACAGTTCTCCAAGTGTTGATACCTCTGGGCCAGTTCTCCCACTTGACTCAGGCATTGATGGGCAGTGGGGTGAGGTGGTCAAATTCTCCCACTCTTGTTACCACAATATAGATGTGTAATTGGGGTCAGTTCTCCTATGCTCACAGCTTGCAGGCTGACTCACCCACACCTCTGTTAAAATAGTGGACTCTATTGTGCTGCCCTGATGAGGTACAATGCCTGATCATCCAAGAGTTGCAGCTGGTAGGGGTGAAGGAGAGCTCCTCTGGTCCTAAGACCACAGGATCATCTCTCTCAGCCTGCTTCAGGAATTGGTAAGGGGCAACATCTTTCCTCAGTCTATGATGTCCATGATGCCATATGGTAGGTGAGAAGTGGGGCTATGTCTCCTCTGCTCATTACTTCAAGGCTGGCTCACCAATATGTGTAGCTCCTAGCACCTTCTTCATCTCATCCTGTTTTCATTTTGGAATTGTTTTGAATTATTGTTTCAAGTATTTGCTCATTTTCTTCCTTCATTCATTCATTCTTTCCTTCCTTCCTTCCTTCCTTTCTTCTTCTCCTTCTTCTTCTCCTTCTTCTTCTTCTTCTTCTTCTTCTTCTTCTTCTTCTCTCTCTCTATCTCTGTCTCTCTCTTTCTCTCTGTCTCTGTCTCTCTGTCTCTCTGTCTCTCTCTCTCTCTTTCTTTCTTTTGTGGTTGAGTTAGTTAAATGCAAGTATGAAGGAATCCATACCTCCACAAAAAAGTACTTATGTGCTTTATTTAGTTTATAGTTTGTGTATAAATTTAAATCTCTTATATCCCTAAAGAGCTTTTCAACAATGTATATTATTTCAAACAGGTCGGTTATTTGTCTTGCTTTCATAATTACATTAAAAAACAAGTAAAAAATGTACTCAACTAAAGGAATGAATATGAATATAATAACCGCATTTTTGCAGAAAGTGAAAAAGGTCAGGGAGTTTTGTGAAAAGGAAAAGCAATATCCCATGGTTGTGGTTTGAAAGAAAATGGCCCAAAAGGAGTGGCACTACTGAACAGTGTGGCTTTATTGGAGTAAGTATATCCTTGTTAGAGGAAATGTGCTACTGCAGAGGCCGTATTTGCGGTCTCATATATGCTGAAGCTTTTCTCAGGTTCAGTGTGATACTCAGATGATTTCCTGTTGCTTGCATGATGTAGAACTCTCAGTTGCCATGTTGCCTGAACACCATCATATTCCACCATGATGATAATGAACCAAACCTCTAATTTGGAAGCAACCCATCCCAATTAAATATTATTAAGAAGAGTAAGTTTCATATTACACCAGATCTTATCACAATATAATACAGAAGATAAAGACAAAGTCCCAGGACACCAAAGGGAAGAACACATCAGTGTGGGTTTTATACACAGGAAAGCACATTTCCGTTAGAAGTCTGAACACACATTTAGCTTAAAACATTTTTCTGCAAAAGGTTTCTCAGAAAACTACTGAAAGAAAACCAGCACCCAATGGAAGAAGAGATGGGAAGGAGACAGAATAAGAGATCACTCAGCAATAGAAACACCAATATGACCCCACCAGAATCCAGGGATCCAAAACCAGCAAGACCCAAAAAGCACTACATAGATGAAGAAGAGGAGACAGACCTTAAAAATTATATCATGAAGATGATGAAGACCCTCAAAGAAGAAATGAGGAAATCCCTTAAAGAAATAGAAGAAAAAACAAACAAAAAAATCCATGAAATGGGGGAAAAATTCAAGAAATAAACAAATCTCTCAAAGAATCTAAAGAGCACCAAGAAAAAAACAACCAAAAAAATTAAGGAAAGAGCTCAAACAGTTGAAGGATTGAAAGCTGAAATAGAAACGATAAAGAAAACACAGAGTGAAGGGATGCTGGAAATAGAAAAGCTCGATAAACGATCTGGAACTACAGATGCAAGTATCACCAATAGAATACAAAAGATAGAAGAGAGAATCTCAGGTGTTGAACACTCATTAAAGGATATAGAGTCGTCAACCAAAGAAAATCTCAAAACCAACAAATCCTTAACACAAAATATCCAGGAAACATGGGACACCGTGAAGAAGCCAAACCTGAGAATAATAGGTATAGAAGAAGGTGAGGAAATTCAACTTAAAGGTACAGAAAACATATTCAACAAAATCATAGAAGAAAACTTCCCTAACCTAAAGAAAGATATGCCTATGAAAGTACAAGAATCTTACAGAACACCAAATAGGCTTCAGAATTACACCTGACTTCTCAATGGAAACGATGAAAGCCAGAAGATCCTGGTCAGATGTCCTACAAACGCTAAGGGAACAAGGATGCCAGCCCAGACTACTATATCCAGCAAAGCTCTCAATTAGCATAGATGGAGAAAACAAAATATTCCATGACAAAGCCAGATTTAAACAATATGTATCCATGAATCCAGCTCTACAGAAAATGCTAGAAGGAAAACCTAGAGCCAAGGAAGATAACTACATTCACAAAGACACAGGCAATATATAATCACACTTTACAAAACACCAAAAGAAAAAGGGAGGAGAAACTACACAAAATAACTTCATTAACAATAAATCAAGCGCAAACAAGGATCACCAATCAATGGTCATTAATATCCCTCAATGTCAACGGCCTCAACTCACCTATAAAAAGACACAGATTAGCAGAATGGATACGAAGACAGAACCCTTCCTTCTGCTGCATACAAGAAACACATCTCAACATCAAAGACAGACGTTATCTCAGAGTAAAGGGTTGGGAAAAGATCTTCCAATCAAATGGTCCCAAGAAACAAGTGGGCATAGCAATCCTAATATCTAACAAATTAGACTTCAAATTAAAATCAATCAAAAGAGATGAAGAAGGGCACTTCATATTCATCAAAGGAAAAATACATCAAGACCAAGTCTCAAGTTTAAACATGTACGCCCCAAATACAAAGGCACCTACATTCGTGAAAGAAACATTACTAAAGCTCAAAATGCACATAAAATCTCACACACTAATAGTAGGAGACTTCAACACTCCGCTCTCACCACTAGACAGGACCTCCAGACAGAAACTTAACAAAGAAACAAAAGAACTAATAGAAGTTATGACCCAACTGGGTTTAACAGACATCTATAGAACATTCCACCCAAATAAAAAGGAATATACCTTCTTGGCACCACATGGAACCTTCTCTAAAATTGACCACATAATAGGAAACATAGCAGATCTCCACAGATACAAAAAAATTGGAATAACCCCTGCATCGTATCAGACCACCATGCATTAACATTAGAATTCAACGATAACACAAATTGCAGAAACCCTACAAACTCATGGAGATTGAACAATGCACAATTGCACCATCCCTGGGTAAAGGAACAAATAAAAAAAGAAATTAAAGACTTCTTTGACTTCAATGAGAATGAAGACACAACATACACAAACTTATGGGACACTTTAAAAGCAGTGCTGAGAGGAAAGTTTATAGCACTAAGTGCCCACATGAAAAAACAGGAGAACAGTCATACTAGAGAATTAATAGCACAGCTGAATGTTCTAGAACAAAAAGAAGCAAACTCCCCCAAGAGGAGAAGATGCCAGGAAATAATCAAATTGAGGGCTGAAATCAATCAAGTAGAAACCAGGAAAACACTGAGAAGAATCAATGGAACAAAGAGTTGGTTCTTTGAGAAAATCTACAAAATAGACAAACCTCTGTCCAAACTAACCAAAGGACAGAGAGAGAGGAAGCTAATTAACAAAATCAGGGATGAAAAAGGAGACATAACAATGGACTCTGAGGAAATCCGGAGAATCATCAGGGCATACTTTGAAAATCTGTACTCCACAAAATTTGAAAATTTAAAGGAAATGGACAATTTCCTGGATAGATATCACTTGCCAAAACTAAATAAAGAACAGATAAACAATCTAAACAGACCTATAACCCCTAATGAAATAGAAGCAGTAATCAAAAGTCTCCCAAACAAAAAAAGCCCAGGCCCAGATGGCTTCAGTGCAGAAAACTACCAGAAATTCAAAGAAGAGCTAATTCCAATACTCCTCAAAGTATTCCACACAATAAAAGCAGGAGGCTTACTGCCAAACTCTTTCTACGAGGCTACAATTACCTTGATACCCAAGCCACACAAAGACACAACTAAGAAAGAGAATTATAGACCAATTTCCCTCATGAACATTGATCCAAAAATACTCAATAAAATACTCACAAACCGGATTCAAAAACACATCAGAAAAATCATCCACCATGATCAACTAGGCTTCATTCCAGGAATGCAGGGATGGTTCAACATTAGAAAATCTATCAATGTAATCCACCATATTAACAATCTGCGAAAGAAAAAACACATGATCATCTCACTAGATGCTGAAAATCCTTTGACAAAATCCAGCACCCCTTCATGATAAAGGTCCTAGAGATATCAGGGATAACAGGAAGGTACCTGAATATAATAAAAGCAATATACAGTAAACCAACAGCTAACATCAAACTAAATGGAGAGAAACTCAAAGCAATTCCTCTAAAATCAGGAACAAGACAAGGCTGTCCACTCTCTCTATATCTCTTCAATATTGTACTTGAAGTTCTAGCTACAGCTATAAGACAACAAAAGGAGATAAAGGGGATACAAATAGGAAAAGAAGAAGTCAAACTTTCACTATTTGCAGACGATATGATAGTTTACATAAGTGACCGAAAAAACTCCGCAAGGTTACTCCTAGAGCTGATAAACACCTTCAGCAATGTGGCAGGATACAAGGTAAAATAAAAAAAATCAGTGGCCCTATTATATACAGATGATGAAGTGACTGAGAAAGAAATAAGAGAAACATCACCTTTTACAATAGCCAAAAACAGCATCAAATATCTGGGGATAATGTTAACCAAGGAAGTGAAAGACCTGTATATCAAGAACTTTGTGTCTTTAAAGAAAGAAATCAAAGAAGATACCAGAAAATGGAAAGATCTCCCATGCTCTTGGATTGGTAGGATCAACATAATATAAATGGCAATCTTGCCAAAAGCAGTCTATAGATTCAATGCAAAAGGCCCAGGATAGCCAAAACATCCCTATACAATAAAGGAACTGCAGGAGGCATCACCATACCTGACTTCAAGCTCTATTATAGAGCTATAGTCCTGAAAACAGCTTGGTATTGGCACAAAAATAGGCAAGTAGACCAATGGAACCGAATTCAAAGCCCTAATTTTAACCCACACACCTATGAACACTTGATTTTTGACAAAGAAGCTAAAAATGTACAATGGAAAAAAGAAAGCATCTTCAACAAATGGTGCTGGCATAACTGGGTACTGGTATGCAGAAGACTGCAGATAGATCCAGGTTTATCCCCTTGTACAAAACGTAAGTCCAAATGGATCAAAGATCTCAACATAAATCCAGCCGCACTGAAACTTTTATAGGAGAAAGTGGGAGATACTCTTCAACGAGTTGGTACAGGAGACCACTTCCTAAACCTAACACCAGTGGCACAGGCACCGAGATTGACAATTAACAAATGGGACCTTCTGAAACTAAAAAGCTTCTGTAAGGCAAAGGACACAGTCAAAAAGACAAAAAGGCAGGCCACAGAATGGGAAAAGATATTCACTAACCCTACATCTGATAGAGGGCTAATCTCCAAAATTTGCAAAGATCTCAAGAAACAAGTCTCTAAAACACCAAAGGATCCACTTGAAAGGTGGGGTACAGAGCTAAATAGAGAATTCTCAGTAGAGGAGGCTAAAATGGCCAAGAGACACTTAAGAAAGTGCTCAACATCCTTATCCATCAGGGAAATGCAAATCAAAACAACTCTGAGATACCATCTTACTCCTGTCAGAATGGCTAGAATCAAAAACACCGAAGACAATTTATGCTGGAGTGGATGTGGAGAGAGAGGAACACTCCTCCACTGCTGGTGGGAGTGCCGACTCATACAGCCTCTTTGGAAATCAGTATGGAGATTCCTCAGGAAAATGGGAATTAATCTACCACTAGACCCAGCAATTCCACTCTTAGGCATTTATCCAAATGAGGCAGGTTCTTACAACAAGGGCATCTGCTCCACTGTGTTCATGGCAGCATTGTTTGTAATAGCCAGAATCTGGAAGCAACCTAGATGCCCCTCAACTGAAGAGTGGATAGAGAAAATGTGGTACATTTACACAATGGAGTATTACTCAGCAGAAAAAAACAATGGAATCTTGAAATTCCCAGGGAAATGGATAGCACTGGAAGAAACCATCCTGAGTGAGGTAACCCAGTCGCAAAAAGACAAACATGGTATGTACTCACTCATATATGGATTTTAGAGATGGATCAGGATAGTGCCAGTCTGCACTTCCACAGATAGAGAGTCTGGGAAACAGGAAAGAACTGAAAAGATATGCATATATGCATAGTACCCAAGAGAAGAGGATGGAGACAAGATCCTCTGAATGGATGGGGAACACGGCGAGGGGTGGGGGGAAGTGGGACCTGGGAAGAAGAGAGGGGGTGAAGAGGAAGGGAGTTGGTCATGGGGGAACAGGAAGTTGAGGGCGTGGGGGTAGAATTGGGGGAAGAGGGAATCATAGGATCAAAGACAGATCAGGCACCAGAGTGACCTCGCGTGATCTAAAGTGTTAACACCAATTGCCAAGCTAAGCAATAGTGTAGGGACCACCTGGAATGCCCATTCCTGATCATGAACTTGATGTCTATAACCATCCGGGAGCCTTCATCCTGTGACTGATGGAAGCAGAGGCAAACACACAATTAATCACTGAACTGAACCCAAGGAACCCAGTGACAGAGAGAGAGGAGTGATGAGCAAATTGGCAAAGAATGGGCTGGCAAAACCAGCAGAGACATCTGATCTGAACAGGGGAGAGCTCTTGGACCCCAGACCGACAGTGGGGAGGCCAGCATGGGACTGATCTGGACCCCCCAAATGTGAGTGTCAGTGAGAAGGCCTGGGCAACCTATGGGGCTCTGAGCTGTGGATCAGTGTCTATCCCTTGTATACAAACAGTCTTCATGTGCCTATAGCACAAAGAGAGATGCTCTCTCAGCCTGGACTCTTAGGGGACTGCCTGGACCCTACCTAGAGTAAAATGACAGACTCTAGATATCCCCTATGTGCAAGGATTTGGCAGTAGAGTGGGAGGGAGGGGGGAAGGGGAGTGCGGGAGGAGGGGAGGGAGAGGGAACTGGGATTGACATGTAAAACAAGTTACTTAAAATTAAAATAAAAATGATAAAATAAAAAAAGAAACATAAAATTAAATGTTGTCTTTAAAATCATCACTTGCAGTGAAAGTCTAGATAATAATAATAAATTATTGATTCTTACAAGATTCAGATGATGGGCAAAAGCAAACTATAATAAAGTCACATCTCTTTAAATGAATTAATGAAACATTAAGGATTCTAAGTTCTAAATATACGTTACAGAAATAAGAAAATGTTCCAACCTTAAATCAAATGCCCACCAAAATATAAAAATATTATAATAACAAAATGGATGATAGTCAAGTTGAGAAAACCTGTGTTTTTGCATGAGAGAAAGAGAGAGACAGAGGGAGACACACACACACAGGGAGAGAGAGAGAGATAGAGAGAGAGAGAGAGAGAGGAGAGAGAGAGAAAGAGAGAGAGAGACAGATAACCCAAAATAAATAAACTGGAAAAAACTTTTTCTCTTATCCAGCAAGGTAAGAAAATTTGTGCAATGATCATACTGAAAAGAAGTAGATTGAAATTAAAAGGATGATTAAAATATTCAAGGAAATGAATACATGATATTCTGAGGATGCATCTTAGGAGATGAAAATAGAGAAAATATAGCATGTAATATCATCAAAAGTAAAAACTTCATAGTGTTACAAAATGACATATAATTGATAATTGATCCTAATATTTTCTTAAGAGATGCAAAATAGAATACAACAAAAATTAAAATAATGAAATACTTATTAGTACATATATATTAATGTGTATCTTATACTTATGGGTTTGTATATGCATTGTCTATAAACGTGACATTTTACTAAACTAAGACTTATTTCCTCTTCTTTTGTAAGAGATTTTTTCATGTGTTAGATCTTATATAAAAATTCTGTAAATAATGAGTGCAGAATTTTGCTTCCACTTGCCAATAGAATTGGTCAGAAACAAAATAAATCAAAATTTCCTATGAACACAAAATTTTAACACACAGAAATAGTAATAATGAAAATAAAACACTATAATTAGGAAGTCCTGTACATCTTCTGAAGAGACACAATGACAAACAGTGGAAATACAAAAGTGAAGATGGAAGATCAAGGACAAACTGGTTATTCAAATATTTAGAAATAGGGAAATAGCATTAAAAAACAGTACAATAATAGAAACAGAATTCAATGAATCTGGTGACAAAAGCTCTTTAGGAGATAATATCAAAAGTGCTAAGACTGATGGAAGCAATGAATGAATCAGAAAATATATTTGAGGAAAACTACATCTGAGGAAAGATGTAATGTCTTGTGTGGTTTTGTAGTAAATTTTGATGCTCCATTCTGTACAAATGCATTTGAAACTATGATTCAAATTCATGTTTGTCTAAACAACATGATATGGAAAATTGACTTGATATAAATAGAAAGAAAACTTTACTAATTTAAACCTACAAAATAATGAGTATACTTTATCAGAACCTATCCTTCAAAATAGCTTCAGACCTAGAATCTGACATTTGAATCAATTTTCTTCAAACAGGGCACAAAAATATTAAAGTTACAAAAACATGTTATCATTCCAGGAAAGATAAAATGTTTTGTATACTTAATCATGTTAATTGAAAATGATATTAATGCTTTTACACACCAAAAATCATGTCATGATTAGGGTTTCTTTACTGTGAAGAGACACCATGGCAACACAATTTTTTTTCTCACCCACAACGTGATCCTTCCTGTTTCCATAACCAACAACTGGAACCCTCCTCACCATTTACCAGCTTTAGACAATATTTCCTTGTTGGATGCCACTTGTATTTGGAGTTTCTGTACAGCCTGGTCCCGCCAACCTTGAGTTCCAAATAAACACTCCGAGGTGTATATTAATTATGAACAGATTTGCCAGTGGTTCAGGCTTCATATTCTCTAGCTATCTTTTAATATTAACCATAACTATTAATCCATATATTTCTATATGGCCTCATCTTACTGAAAAATGTCCAGAACTGTAAGTCTTTCAGTGGCTACATGGTGTCTCCCTATTGTCTTCTCTCTGCATCCTCTCCCAAGAATTCTCTTCATGTGGTAGCTCTGCATAAACTTCCTTCCTGGCTACTGGATAATCACTGTTTTATTAATTGATTGATAAAGGAAACATATATACAGAAGCACATCTCCCATCATCTCCTCCTTTCTGTCTAAATAAAAATGAAAGTTTTAACTTTAGCATAATAAAATTGTATATAACCAAACATTTATCAAGCAAGAACTATAGTTTACAATATTTAGTTCATTTACATTTGGCAACATTTTAGAAAATTCTGTCATCTATCATATTTTTATGAGCCTGAAGTTTTATATGTAACTTATCTTTGAACATAACCAAGGAAATTCATAACCATAGCTATCTGTCTTCAACTCCATCAAAGACCACAGATCATGATAAACTCTAGAACTGACAGAGAGACCACAGATCATGATAAACTCTAGAACTGACAGAGACATCTCATTGCCTAAACAGTCATCCAAAGTCTCTCTGCAATGTTAGAGCATCCATCTTCAGCCTACAGGCTCAGAATGTCAGGAAGACTTCTCAGCAAAGCAACGAATTTGAAACTCTCCTGCTGCATTGGTAGTTTTTGAGGTCATATTTCTATGTGTCCTGCAGAATGTCTGGCATACTCTTCCATAAAGTAGAAAACTTGAAGGACTGTCCATTCTTGTTTTGGCAAGTTCAGCAGTCACTTTCCAGTAGATGCTCATGCCCAATTTATACAGCATACAAACAGTCCAAGCAAGAGCAATTTCTTCTCCAAATGACTAGCTTCAACATGTCAAAGGCAAATCTCATAATTGTTTCTTCCATGCCCATCTTCCTCTTTGAAGTAATTGGTATTGCCTGAAGCAGTTGGCTCATTGTCATGAAAAACCCTGATATGCCATTTTAAATGCCATATTTCTAAGGTCTTTGAAAGGTTTTAAAGACTATATATCACTGTATATCTAGCAAACCTAGTGAATATAATTATAAATTTTGACTATTATAGATGACTCTAGTCTATATTTAACTATACACTTTTAAAGGAGCTTTATAAACACAATACTAAAATAAGAGAAGAAATATGCAAATAACAAAATGGACTTTAAATTTGTAATGATATACCAAAATCCATACCAATGCAAACTATAAATTTCTATACCATATATTGTATTCCCTTTTTTATATAGAAAGACATTGACTGTGATCATTAACTATGTATAATTAACCCTGTATAACTAAAAACAAACATTTATAAACAATATTTGGCAATGTGGGCACAGTTCCCTCAAAACTGCTTCTTGCTCTTTGGGGGTGCTGTCAATCACAAGGGGATTCTTAGAAGGGCAAGAAACTTGGCAAAATCCTGACTGTAGTAGTGTGAGGGTACATGGTCTCAGCTGTTTTGAGTGTTGGATCATCTGGGCCACTGTTTCAGGGAAACTTGGTTGATTAAACCATATTAGATGGAAGGAATCCACAGCTTTTCATTTTCTGTGGAAACAAAAGTAAAACCTCTTTTCCAAAGTAATATGTTCTTAGACTTAAATTCTGAAGTCAAGGGATTTTCAAAATATAGATTGGGTTAATCCAGAAGTATTCTGAATCAAATGTCTTTTAACAGCTGTTGTTCTTTTCTCAGTAAACTGTCTGTGTATTTTTGTTCTATGTCTGACATTTTATATTACCCTATTATTTAAATTTTATCTTTAATTATTGGTTTTTAGAGACAGGTTTCCAGGTGCAGTTTTTGGCAGTTTTGGAATTCCCTCTGTAAACCAGACTGGCCTTGAAATCACAGAGGTCTGTTTGCATCTGACTTTGGAGTGCTGGAACTAAAGGAATGTGCCACCATGGCCAGTTACTCTGTTTCTTTTTTAACCACTTTATCCTTTTTCTTTTCTGTCCCAAGCCTACATATATTTTTAAACACACTTTAAGCCATTAAGAGGGTTTGCTTTTCTTGGTTTTTAAACTGTATTTTCTGTATATCTCTATCTTTTTTTGACCATTAGTCTTTTATCTGGTAAACAACATTTCTAGGATTAAAGAAGTCAGACATTTTGGCTGCTAGTTCCAACCAGTCAGATTTTTCAACTTAGAGGGGTACATTCAACACCAGGTCTGGGAGCTGTGTTCACAACCTTGACACTGGTGTATGTTTCAGTCAAGCAGCTTGTAGCACACTGCACATGAACTGTTTTTGTCTGTATGAGTAAAAGTTTTATCTACGATGCAGCATGTTGTATAGCTTGGAGACATAACCTCTGTTTACTTTGGAGGGAATCCACCATGATCCATTAATCCCAAGTGTCCCAGTGTCTCTGCACCCTGGCCTTCATGAGACTGTGAGACTAGGAAGCTCACTGCAGTTCTGTTTTACATAAAAATTCTTGCCCCATATTGGGGGTGCCATTTGTACACTGTGTTACTTTGTGCCTGGTGTCTCTACTGTTCAGCCCCAAATAAACATAATGAGGATTATATTAATTATAAACTATTTGGATGATGGCTCAGACTTATTATTGGCTAACACTTTCTTAAATATTAACCCGCAACTTTCAGTCTATGTATTTCTATAAGACCTTGCCTTACTTGAGAATTCCTGGTACTATTACTCCTTTGGTGACTATATGGTTTCTCCCCATTGCTTCTCTCTATGTCCTTTCCTCAATATTCTTGATGTCTGGTAATTCCACCTTTATTCCCTGCCTGACAACTGGCCAAACTGTTTTATTCATCAGTTAATAAGATACATACGTACATACATACATACATACATACATATCCCCCATCAATCATTGATATCTATTTTGTTTCCGCTTCACACTAAGATTCATGTGTGTCACAACTTGAGACCTTCTTGTGACCTAGCTTCCCTGGGTCTGTGGATTGAGCATGCTTATTTATTTATTTTTTTCTTAATCATACATTTCTTTTTTTTTGCGGTTCTTTTTTTTTCAGGTTTAAATTTAGATAAGAAACAAGGTTGCTTCACAAGTCAGTTCCAGGTCCCTCTTCCTTTCCCTCCCCTCATCCCGTGCCCTCTCCCCAATCCCCCCCCCCCGTTATCCCCTCATTCCCCCAGGGAGGGTGAGGAACTCCATGGGGGTGTCCATAGTCTGTCATTTCATATAGGGCAGGGCCTAGACCCTTCCCCAAGAGTTCAGGGTGAGAGTGCACCTCACATTGTTCTATGGGAGTCCAAAGTCCGTGTGTATACTTGGGATGGGTACTGATCTGCTGCCCAAGGCTCAATAGATTACCTAGGCCTCCTCACTGACACCCACATTCAGGGGGTCTTGATCAGTCCCATGCTGGATTCACAGGCTGATGCCTGGGGTACAAGAGTTAACCTTTGTCTGGTCAATTGTTTCTGTGGGTTAAACCAGCCCAGTCTTAATCACTTTGATCATCAGTCCTCCCTCTCTGTTACTGGCTTTCTTGAGTTCAGCTCAGTACTTAACCGAGGGAGTCTGCCTCTTCTTCGATCAGCCACTAAATGAAGTTTCAGTTTCCCAGACTCTCTGAAAATAGGATTGTAGGCTGGCACTCCCCAGATCTATGTCTAAAATCCATATATGAGAGAGAACATGCCATGTTTCTCTTTTTGTGACTGGGTTACCTCACTCAGGATGGTTTCTTCTAGTGTCATCCATTTGCCTCCGAATCTCATGATTCCATTATTTTTTTCTGCTGAATAGTACTCCATTGTGTAAATGTACCACATTTTCTCTATCCACTCTTCAGTTGAGGGGCATCTAGGTTACTTCCAAGTTCTGGCTATTACAAATAAAGCTGCTATGAACATAGTGGAACAGACATCTTTGTGTATGAATGGGCATCTTTTGGATATATGCCTAAGAGTGGAGTTGCTGGGTCTTGTGGTAGGTTTATTCCCATTTTTCTGAGGAAACTCCATACTGATTTCCAAAGTGGCTGAACCAGTTGGCACTCCCACCAGCAATGGAGGAGTGTTCCCCTTTTACCACATCCTCTCCAGCATAAATTGTCATTGGTGTTTTTGATTTTTGCCATTCTGACAGGAGTGAGATGGTATCTCAGAGTGTTTTGATTTGCATTTCCCAGATTGCTAAGGATGTTGAGCACTTTCTCAAGTGCCTCTCAGCCATTTTAGACTCCTCTATTGAAAACTCTCTATTTAGTACTGCAGCCCACTTTTTAATTGGGTCCTTTGGTGTTTTGGAGACTTGCTTCTTGAGTTCTTTGTAAATTTTGGAGATCAACCCTCTGTCAGATGTGGGATTAGTGAATATTTTTTCCCATTCTGTGGGCTGCCTTTTTGTCTTGCTGACTGTGTCCTTTGCCTTACAGAAGCTTCTCAGTTTCAGTAGGCCCCATTTATTAATTGTTGATCTCACTGTCTGTGCTACTGGTGTTATGTTTAGGAAGCTGTCTCCTGTACCAATTTGTTCAAGGGTACCACCCACTTTCTCTTCTAAGAGGTTCAGTGTGGCTGGATTTATGTTGAGGTCTTTGATCCATTTGGACTTAAGTTTTGTGCATGGCGATAAACATGGATCGATCTGAATTCTTCTACATGCCAGTCTCCAGTTATGCCAGCACCATTTGTTGAAGATGCTTTCTTTATTCCATTGTATATTTTTAGCTTCTTTGTCAAAGATCAGATGTTCTTACGTGTGTGGGTTAATACCCGGGTTTTCAATTCGATTCCATTGGTCTACCTGTCTATTTTTGTGCCAATACCAAGCTGTTTTCAGGACTATAGCTCTATAATAGAGCTTGAGGTCAGGGATGGTGATGCCTCCGGACGTTGCCTTGTTGAACAGGGTTGTTTTGGCTAACCTGGGTCTTTTGTTTTTCCATACAAAATTGATTATTGTTCTTTCAAGGTCTGTGAAGAATTGTGCTGGGAATTTATTGGGGATTGCATTGAATCTGTAGACTGCTTTTGGCAGGATTGCCATTTTTACTACATTGATCCTACCTATCCAAGAGCATGGGAGATCTTTCCATTTTCTGAGGGCTTCTTTAATTTCTTTCTTTAAAGATTCAAAGTTCTTATGATACAGGTCTTTCACTTGTTTGGTTAGCGTTACCCCAAGGTATTTTATGTTGTTTGTGGCAATTGTAAAGGGTGATGTTTCTCTGATTTCCTTTTCAGCCCTTTTATCATCTGTATATAGTAGGGCTACTGATTTTCTTGAGTTGATCTTGTAGCCTGCCACTTTGCTGAAGGTGTTAATCAGCTGTAAGAGTTCCCTGGTAGAGTTCTTTGGGTCATTGATGTAAACTATCATATCGTCTGCAAACAGTGAAAGTTTGACCTCTTCCTTCCCAATTTGTATCCCCTTGATCCCCCTTTGTTGTCGTATGGCAATAGCTAGAACTTCAAGTACCATGTTGAAAAGGTATGGAGAGAGTGGACAGCCTTGTTTTGTTCCTGATTTTAGAGGAATTGCATTGAGTTTCTGTCCATTTAGTTTGATGTTGGCCGTTGGTTTACTGTATTTAGCTTTTATTATGTTTAAGTATGTCCCTGTTATCCCAGATCTCTCCACGACCTTTATCATGAAGGGGTGTTGGATTTTGTCATAGGCTTTTTCAGCATCTAGGGAGATGATCATGTGATTTTTTTTCCAGCTTGTTTATATGGTGGATTACGTTGATGAATTTTCATATGTTGAACCATCCCTGCATCCCTGGGATGAAACCTACTTGATCGTGGTGAATGATTATTTTGATGTGTTCTTGGAACCGATTTGCCAGTATTTTATTGGGTATTTTTGCATCAATGTTCATGAGGGATATTGGTCTGAAGTTCTCTTTCTTAGTTATATCTTTGTGTGGCTTGGGGATCAAGGTTATTGAAGCCTCATAGAAAGAGTTTGGCAAAGACCCTTCTGCTTCTATTGTGTGGAACACTTTGAGAAGAATTGGCATAAGCTGTTCTTTGAATTTCTGGTAGAATTCTGCACTGAGGCCATCTGGACCTGGACTTTTTTTGGTTGGGAGACTTTTGATGAATGCTTCTATTTCCATAGGGGTTGTAGGTCTATTTAAATTGTTTATCTGTTCTTGATTTAGCTTTGGCAAATGATAGCTGTCCAGGAAGTCATTCATTTCCTTTAATTTTTTGAATTTTGTGGAGTACAGGTTTTCAAAGTATGACCTAATGATTCTCTGGATTTCCTCAGAGTCTGTTGTTATGTCCCCCTTTTCATTTCTGATTTTGTTAATTTTCGTGTTCGCTCTCTGCTGTTTGGTAAGTTTGGACAAAGGTTTGTCTATCTTGTTGATTTTCTCAAAGAACCAACTCTTCGTTGCATTGATTCTTTGTATTGTTTTCCTGGTTTCTACTTTATTGATTTCAGCCCTCAATTTGATTATTTCCTGGTGTCTACTCCTCCTGGGGGAGTTTGCTTCTTTGTGTTCTAGAGCTTTCAGCTGTGATGTTAATTCTCTGGTATAACTCTTCTCCTGTTTCCTCATGTGAGCACTTATTGCTATGAACTGCTCCCGTAGCACTGCTTTCAAAGTGTCCCATAGGTTTGGGTATGTTGTGTCTTCATTCTCGCATGGAGTTATTCCAATTTTTTGTAGCTGCTGAGGTTTGAAATGTTGCCAAGTATGTGGTCGATTTTTGAGAAGGTTCCATGTGGTGGTGAGAAGAAGGTATATTCTTTTTTATGTGAATGAAATGTTCTATAGATATCTGTTAATCCCAGTTGGGTCATTACTTCTATTAGACCCTTTGCTTCTTTGTTGAGTTTCTGTCTGTTATTCCTGTCTAGTGGTGAGAGTGGTGTGTTGACATCTCCCACTATAACTGTGTGGAGCTTTAAATGAGATTTAAGTTCTAATAATATTTCTTTAATGAATGTGGATGCCTTTGTATTTGGGGCATAGATGTTCAGGAAAGACACTTCATCTTGGTGGGTTTCACCTGTGATGAGTATGTAATGACCTCCTTCATCTCTTTTGATTGATTTTATTTTAACGTCTAGTTATTTTTTTTACTTTACAGTTAATACCCACTTGTGAGTGAGTCCATACCATCTCTGTCTTCTGGGTCTAGTTTACCTAACTCAGAATGTTCTTTCCTAGTTCTGTATGATACCACTATAAGTTTCTTGCACAAATAAAATTAAAAACACCTACATGTGAAAATGCATTATATATTCATTCATAATCACTGATAGCTAACAGCAAGGCTGAGGACCCTGTGAAGACGAGTAGATAAGCACACAGGTAACAATGCATGTGATCCCTTTACCTACTGATGTCATAATTGAAATCTGATCCACAAAAATACTCAAGAATGCATTATTTTCCATCCATTCATTTTTCTAGAAAATTTCATGATGTAATTATTTTTACGAGCTATTTAATACACCATTGTGTAAATGTACCACACTTTCTTTATTCATTCTTTCATTGAGGGACATCTAGGTTGTTTCTAGTTCCTGGTTATTATGAATTAAGCTCTCACAAATGAGGTGAACAAGTGTCCTTGTGGTAGGATAGAACACCTTTTTGTCTTAGGCCAAAGACTGGTATAGCTGGATTTTGAGGTATATCCTGAGGTCTAGACTGCAAGAGTCAGCCCTTGCCCAATACTACATACATGGCCAGGATCTGGAAACCAGATTGCTCAGTGGCCTAGGATATAACTACACATTGCTAAGAAAAATAATCAATGCAATGATTCCTAATGATATTTTGTTATAGGTTCGGTACATAGCATAATTGTCATCAGAGAGGCAATTGTGCTAGTCAGACAAATATTAGGTGGAGCTTAAGGAAATTGCTCAAGAGTCAGTGGGGTTAGGGAGTGAGATTTTGGGAGCCAGACATGCTGAGGACACCAGGAGAATACAGCCCACAGCACCAACTAAGCAGGGATTATAGAGGTTCACAGAGATTGAACCAGTAACTACAGAGTCTGCATGGATCTGTACCAGGTCCTCTGTATACATACTGTAGGTCTTTAAATTGGGGGTTCTGTTATATTCCTAATAATGGGAATGGAGATGTCTCTGACTCTTTTGGCTGATTGTGGGAAGTATTTCCTCCTACTGGGTTACTTTGTCTATCCTTGATATGAGGGTATATGCCTAGTGTTATGGCATCCTGTTATGCTGAGTTCTGATGATATTCTGAAAGTCCTGCTCTTCTTGAAGGGAAACAGGGAAACAGGGGAGCAGTAGATGTGGAGGAGAAGGAATGTAGGGTTATTGATTGGGATGACTTATGTACCTATGTTTCTTTATTGATTGATGAATACAACATTGTGGCCAATAGAGCAGCAAGATATGCAGGATTCTGGGAAGTATTGGCAGAGAGGAGTGGTCATATGATCCCTGGAAGAAATGACAGAAGTCAAGAGTACTCTGGTTAGATAAGAACATGTAGAAATACATACATTAGTAGTTATGGATTAATAATCAAGACAGAGCTAGCCAATAAGAAGCCCTAGTGATCGAGTAACAGTTTCATAATTAATGTAAGTCTCTGAGTGTTCATTTGGGGATTCATGGCTGTGAGACCCTGCTGGTGGGAAGAACCATCAGTAACAGGATTTTGAGTAGGGGAGGAACGAGAGGCAGCAGTTAAAATGCATGGAATAGAAAAAAGGTTAATATATACACATATATACATATATATACATATATATATATTTAAAATAATTAAAACAAAAAATCCTTAGGTCCTAGTAGTCATACTGTGCTTATATATATGTGAAACAATATGTGACTTGTAAAGCAACAGTTTCCTCAAGTGAACTTCTAAGAATTTCCTAATTATCGTTATATGCCTATATATAAAAATTAGATAAATTATGGGAAAGGACATGCACAATATTGAAAAAAAGCAGAGATGTAATAAAGCAATGAAAGAAGAGAACTACCGTCACTCTTCTCCTTTATTTACAAAATCCCTTATTATATTGAATCCCCCCCCCCTCAAAAAAAGAAACCACAAACGAAATCCTGTGGAATCTTCATGTCTTACATTGCATTCTGTTCCTTTACTTGAGGGAAATTTTTTCAGCTACATTTGCAATCTCTGTAACCTTTCAGTTCTTTCAATAAGAGAACAAAACTCTGCAAAATCATTGTCAAGATCCTGACAATAAGTAATAGAAATCTTTGCCAAAAGCTTTGAGACAATAAAATTGTTCAAATGTTAGATCATAAAGGGAACAGGAGAGACTGGATCTGAAGGAATAAAAGGGGTGAGCAGTGATAGCACAACTATATAGTATCTTTGGTATAATGTTAAATACTTGGCTGTGGTATCAAGAAGGAACTTCAGGGAACCAGACAAAGGGAAAACTCAGTTAAAAACACTACAGTAATCTAGAAAACTAAGAAAGAGTAACATTTTTATAAATGTGGGTTTTATGGCAAAGTGTAGAAAATCACATCTTGGTACACCTAAAAGCCAAACCAAAATATCTGTTATTTAAATTGATGAAAGAGAAAAGGCAAATATGAATCTCTGACCTGAGCAGATAGAGCAGAGTTATCAGAGACCTAGACGAAGTCAACTAGAGACAGACCTGGGGAAATGTCAAGCTAATATATGAGAATTTGTATCAATTTGAATTTTGGTGCTACTGTCCTAGACCTTGCATTAAAAAATAAGGGAATGATGGGTATATAAACTTAACTATCTGCTCAATAAAGGTAGGATCAGAACATATTAATATTTGTGCATGCATATAGTTATAAATATCTGTAAATCTACATCACAAATAAATTTGCTATTTATTTGGGGGTGGCAGAGAAGGTTAAGTTGATATGGTGGTTGGGTTTGTATACCTTTCTTACATGTCAAATATGTTTCCGATGTATGATAGGATTTGGTATTGATTTATTAATTAAAAATGATCAAAATAGAAAATAAAAACATAAGCCACATATATACCTAAGTATAACTTATTACAACTAAAACTGAGTGCATGTCAATAAACTGTTTATATTTATAACATTAACTCATGGGTCATATTTAAAATTATATTATATACAATGAAGAAAATATTCATCATTATGTTTCCACATTGTTCAAGACCAACTTAAGAGCTTCTCGATGTCTGTAAAACACATTTAAACACACTAAAAGGATGTTTAGAACAGCTTATGTTTGTTCTGATATTTGTAAGTCATAAAAACCCAAACTAGATTTTCTTTATAGTAATAACTGGTTTTGTAACTCAACTGAATAGTTCTAACATATCAGAATAGTGTTCTCAAAAGTTCTCAGGCAATATTTTTCTTTCTGCTGGCTTTCTTTATTCTTGCCTCAGGAAGCATTTTCTCCTTTTCTGTACTAGCAGTGTCCTTTATTCTCTCTACAGGATCAGAGTCTTTAGAATATCTTAACTCAACAAGATAGATGTCTCTTTCTATACAAGCCCTGCAGTTATCGGGAAAGAAGCCTTATACATTCCCATGAGATAATGTTAATGTCTATGTTACAAGCACAGTGTTCAAAGTTCGGGAACTTTTCATGAGATAAGGAGACAAAAAGAGAAAGCAAACAACTAATGATTACTGTATTACCTATGATCAAATCTCCCTGAATAATAATCTTAATTAAGGGATATTATGATTTCCTTCACGTTAGAGTAAATATTCATTTATATTCCTAATCCTTCCCTTCCTAAACTTACTACCTCACAACATTTTCCTCAGACTTCCAGTTCTGAAATAAAGATGATTTCCTCCTTCATGGCATTAACACCAAACTAATACATACATGAGTTTGTTAGATGTAAATAAGAACAACAAGAAAGAAATGAATGGACACTCTGATGTTTAATAAGTGATATTTAACCATTTCAACAGTATTATTGAACAGTAGAGAACACAATTAGAGTTTTATTCTATGATTCAGAGGTAGTAAATTATGACTCAGCTGTATAGTAGAGATATAGATGCGGGTCCAAATGCTATGAATTTTAAATCTGTTCCTGTAACATTTTTCATGTTAAATGAAACTGATTTCACCTCAGAATAGTGAAAGTAATATGCTCATATTTGCAACAATCATTATACTCCATCTATGAATATTTCTCTTTATTTAACTTCTTAGGGATCAATTAACTATCAACTTCTCTTTACTGTTTTATCAGAAGTTTCAAAAAATTATATGGACTCTGCATTTGCTAACATAAATCATATGGTTTAAACAATTATATCTCTACTTTATCATTATTACATTTTATAACATATAGCTAGCTGACTGTGTAGGACTAGACACTGATGGGAGGAGAATAACACGCCACCCCAAAAAAATTGACAGCTTGGCATTTGATAAAATGGCAGAAGCAACAAGGTTACATTCTGACCTTTTCTTACCCTTCTCCCCTGAAGCATGTTGTAAAAGCCAGGAAAGGGGTTATGCCCTTTTCCTGAAGCAGGTTAAGGGGTCCTCCTGGTAGGAAAGGATATCCTTATCTCTGAAGACACAGGACCACAGATAATAATCTGCACAGGCCTTGCTAATTTCTCCAAGTTTATTATCAGTGGATCATGCCTTTTTTTCCCTAACCCACACCTCTCCAAAACTGAGTACTTCATCAGACAGCATAAAAACATAAAATTTAACCTGTTTCCTCATGTTTTCATGTCTGAAAGTTTCCATGTTACTTTATATAGGTGTATGCTCATTAATTTTATTTTTATCCCAGCACATTTAGTCATGCAATGAAAATAGAAGAAAATTCTTTTTACTTGCAGTACTTAATCTGAAGCTATCAGTTTAGTGATGAATATTGTGTGTGTGAACTCATTACATAATTTAATAACAAACAGAATAAAATCCATCTGATTTGTTTGATCAATAATTTCTACTTGTTTGAACCATGAACATATATCTAATTCCCCTGTGTTAATGAATTCAAGTGTCCAAGTCTCAGTTTTGCAAAGGCTATATCATCATATCATGTCAATGAAAATATCATGAAGCATCATGGTAAGTGATTTATAAATAAAAATATATTTGCCAATTGTAAATACAATAGTCTTCTTTATGAGTAATTCCTGGGCCACATAAAGGCAGTCTCTATTTGACCATCTAACAGTGATGATGTGATCTCTATGGTTTTGATGAACTCCCATGTACTTTTTTGGATTTTATTTATTTTCATAGTTCAATATTAATATTACTTCTTTACTTAACTCAAGAAATAAAACATTATACTATAACATTTTATTTCTTAGTGAGAGAATGTTTACGCATTGACAAGCTAGAGAAAACAAAACAAAATATTCCCCAGGATACAAATAATATGTCCCAACATATTTATCATAGGGTAATTTAAGAAGCATATTTAATGATCTGAAGAATATCCCTATGGTTGAAAAAATTAGAGCTAAGAACTATTATATCATGAATAAACAATAGTGATGAGACTGTAAACAGTGGTGGAAAGAGTTATGCTGTGAGTGGTGTGAATAACAATGATCTCTAACATAAAAAATCTGCAGGTATCTGTGTATATATCAATTTCAATAATATTTCTTGCAAAGTAGACCTGGCTAGCCAAGAAATCGTGTAGACTAGGCTGGCTGCAACTTAGAGAGATCTGTTGCCTCAAACCCCTGATTGCTTTTGGTTTATTTATTTTTATTATTAATTGTATCAATGTTTGCCTGCATGTATATGTATGCAATATAGGGGTGTCAGGTCCCCTACAAGTGGAGCTACATACATGCACTAGCAATAGAACCAGTATTTATTCCTAGTGCAAGTAGTGGCTGCTTGTAGCCCAAACCTTATGAAGGGTTACTTTGCTCAGTGTAGACCTGATCAGGTAGGTGTCTGTTAATAATTGGCAGACGTTGATAATTCCACATAGGAAGCCTCACCCTCTCTGAGGTGTAAATGGGGGGTGGCATGGGGAGATGGTGGAGGCAGTGGGAGGACAGGAGAGAGAGGGAACTGGGATTGGTATGTAAAATAAGATTGTTTTAAAATAAAAATATAATAATAAAGTAACTCTAATCAAAGTTAAAGTATGGAGTCTAGACGATTTCAGTAGTTTTATAAGAATATGCTGATCTATTGACCAAAGCAAAATAGTCTAATAAGGTTTTTGAAACAGTGTATTCAAGAGACATGGAGATGATAATATAGATGTGCACATACAAGATTTAGCACACATGTTTCCCCAAAGTTCTAAAGGAAGGCTTATTAGGTTTGGGATATACTTTCATAATGATACTATCAGCTGGTTGTTTCACACAAGCTAAGTGTGTTCAATCTTGTATTGTTGAAAACAATTATGTCAAAATGAATTATGTCCCTGTGCTAGAGATAGTAGGCTCTATAAAATAATAGTTGCTTACTGCTAATATGTTTGGTTTTATCTATATTAATGATTAAAAGTGTTCTTAGCGTTTGTATATTTGAATACTTTTGATTGAGAA
Source organism: Mesocricetus auratus (assembly GCF_017639785.1). Lineage (NCBI taxonomy): Eukaryota > Metazoa > Chordata > Mammalia > Rodentia > Cricetidae > Mesocricetus > Mesocricetus auratus. Next base: position 28,230,458 of record NW_024429184.1, read on the forward strand.
GATATGCTAATGAAAATTGATTGATTCTCTATTAAATCTCTTTACTGAGAAATTTAATTCAAAATACTGTCTCATCCACTGTTGAAAACTATGGGGGAAATTGGGGAAATCAAATTTAAAAAAAACAAGCCTTTAAAATATTTTCTAATGGGTTGGTTACTGATACAAATTGCATGAACATTACTATCCAAATGGATAGTGACACTATTAAGATAATTCACGGTTTAAATATGTATTATCACTGCTTATTGAAATTTAATTTTAAAGAATCATAGTTTATGATTACATTGTTCATTTTTTCTTCTATGTCACTATTAGTAATCTTTGTTTTCTAATTTGCAAAATAATAGTTTAGAATTATTGCAATGTTAAATTGAGTGGTAACTTAAATAACAAGGTTGCTGTGTTTGGGTGATTGGCTTTCTTTTGTCTGTGTGTGTGTCTGTATGTGAGTTAGGTAAAGTCAGATGTAAAGCATGTTGATCCTGACTTGCTGAACTTCTACCCTCTGCCTCCAGATTGCTGAGATTTAAATGTATACTACCACCCTTGGCTCAAGGCTCATTGAAAATTTAAAACTTTAGTGTGTTGTTAGTGTCCTCAGTTAGTTCATGTGTATGGATCCATGCTGATGATACTTTATGGGTGCAGCTTCTCAGATTACTAGGAAACACAATCTAAATGCAAACTCTCCGATTCTCTGACCCTTACAATCCTCCTGTTCTCTATGACCCATGAATCTCAAATTAGGTTATATACACTGAGGGTTGACTCTATAATTAAGTAACTTGAATGATTATGGTTTTTTTGTAATGATATTCCTGATAACTACTCTTTGCCTAGGAGGCCTTTACACTATACAGAGAACTACAGCAACTAAAGAATTCAATGAGAAAGAGAATATTCTTCCTCAGGGAAGAGCATACCAATAGTTTGCTCAACATCAAATGGCCAGCCCTGCACACACAAACACACACCCATACACACACACACACACACACACACACACACACACACATATATATACATATATATATATATATCACTACACAAACTAAGCAGATTGTTTTTATGTATTTTGAAATGCTTATACTGTAGATATGTACGTATGAGTACACACACACACATATATATATATATACATATATATATATCACTACACAAACTGAGCAGGTTGTTTTTATGTATTTTGAAATGCTTATACTGTAGATATATACGTACTTATGTGTACACACACACACATATATATATATATCATTTATGACAAAAGCGTCGAGGACCTCGAAAGAGATCAAAGAGGACTATGTGGGAGGATTTGGAGAGACAAAAAGGAGGGAAAATAATGTAATTACATTATAGACTCTAAAAGTAAAAGAAAAAAATTTGATTCAAATACACTTTATTTTTCATTCCTTGGGATTAGATATAAGGCCTTGCAGCATGCTAGGCAAGCCTACCCAAGCTATACACCAGCCTTTCACTTGTAGTCAGGGCCTCTACCACTGAGCCATGCCTCCATTATTTCTTTGAATTTGTTTATAGATGCATTTATTCAGAGAGAGAGAGAGATAGAGAAAGAGAGAGACAGAGAGAGAGAGAGAGAAAGAAAGAAAGAAAGAAAGAAAGGAAGGAAGGAAGGAAGGAAGAAAGGAAGAAAGAAAGAGAAATAGCTCAAGTATGAAGGTTTGGAACCTACAGGAGTCAGCTGTTTCCTTCTACCATGTACATGTGAGTTCCAGGGAGGAAACTCAGCCAGCACCTTTCCTGACCCAGCTTGCTGCCCTGTACAGCACAGTATCTTCAGAACTTCTCTGATGACACCTTGACATTCCACTGTGTGTATGAATGCCAGGGGTGTTCAGTCACTGCCTTCATTCTCCTGGCCTCTCCATTCATAGGTCATCTTGATGGGCCTGTGCTTCTGTGTGCTACAGAAGTTTCAGAAACTGACTCCCTATGGCATTATGAAGATGTGCTGGTTTTCTGCACCTATAACTTTGGAGTTAAGGAGACACCAAGGATTTACACTGGTGTAAGCCTACACAGCTTACAAACAGCAACAACGTCACTAGGAACAATAGTGTGTACCAGGTACTGTAACATAAATATTAACAACCCAGAGACAGAAACTGGGGTTAAAGCTGAATGTCAGAGAAGCAATGCAGTCAGCCACTAGAGTCTTCTCACCCCCACCAATGCTCAGACTGAAGGGGTGATCCATGAACCTTAGACTACTCCCAGTGCACTGCTCCTCAGACTCCTTGAGCTCTTGTCTCCTCCTGCCTTATCTTCCTCTCTATTGCTGGGATTAAAGGTATGGGATCCTAAATGCTGAGTTCACCTTTGTGTCATTTCTGTTTCTTTTTTACACTGGACTTATTTAGTGTAGGTCAGGGTGGCCTTGCACTAAGAGTGAACAATCTGTCTCTGTCTTCCCAGTGCAGTGATAAAAGGTATGTAAAACCACAACCTGGATTCTATGACTAAGTAGTGTGCCTTCTGGAATTAAAATTGTGTAGCACCACTGCCTGGCCTCTATGCCTGTGGCTAGCATTGCACTGTGATCTTCAGGCAAATATTATTCATTAGATCATAAATAAAACATCACCAAATGGTACTACAGATAAAGCAAAAAGGAGCACAGTGTGGGTTGTGTTGTGTTTCATCACTTTCTCATAGACCATTGGAGCAGGGGACCCTCTGCAGAAAATCAGCAGTAGCATGGTAGAACATGGATTCTAAAACCCTCTCCTTGCAGAAATCACCCAAGCATATTCAGATTAGAGTGAAGAAACTTGCCAAGTAAGTGGGTCACTCTGTGAATCCACACACAGTGACCCTTACTGTCTAAACTGGCATCAGAGCCAGTAAGCTACAGACTCCTAGCCTGTATAGGATAGGTGGTACCAGGCAGGCCCTCAAGGACTTGAACAGAATCAGCTGGGAAGAGCAGAGTGCAAGCTCTGCTTCTCACATGCATGGTGATAGGGTTGATGACTACCCTATATGCCTTCCTAGAACCTTCATCCAGGGACTGACAGAAGCAGAGACAGATACCCACAGCTAAACACTGAACTGAACTCCTGGAACCTAGTGACAGACATGGAGGAGTGATGAGCAAAGGGGTCAAGACCATGATGGTGAAACCCACAATGACAGCTGACCGGATAAGGGGGAGCTCTTCAATCCCAGACTGATGGCTGAGAGGCCAACAGGGGACTGATCCAGACCTCATGAATGTAGTACCAGTGAGGAGACCACAGAAATCACTGGAGCCTTGGGTAGTAGATCAGCGTTTACCATGGTGTATGAATCATCTTTGGGAGCCCATTCCAAATAGAGGGATGCTCTCTCAGCCTGGATACATGGGGAAGGGCCTAGGTCCTTTCCTGGATGAAATGACAGACTTTGGAGATCCCTGGGGAATGATGTGGGATTGGGTGGGGGGCTGGGAGGGCTGGTGGAGGGACAAGGGAGGAGAGGTGGGAGAGGGAGCTGGGATTGACATGTGAAGCATTCATGTTTCCAATTTAAATAAAAACATATTGAGGGGAAAAAAAGGTTTTTTATTTGGACTGACCCTAAGTTCTACAGTCCTGCTATTAGGTTACCACCAAGACAGGGAGCCAGATCTTCCTGAGTGCCTGCATACATGCCTGTTCTCTACTCTATCTACTCCCTATACAGATTAGCTCTGAGGGGTGGGCAGAGGCAAAAGCAGTTTTGAGGCAAGATGACAAGTTCCGGAAACAAGTCTGCTTAAGTACAACCCGAGTTCCAGTGTGAGCAAGAAAAAAATTTTAAATAAATCTTTAAAGATTATCTATAGAACGATTTATAATATCTAAATACCTTTAAGTACACCAGTCTGTTTGTCAACATTATGATATTGAAATTGATTAATATAGCCATATAGCTTGATGTTTTTATTGAAATGATATTAAGAAATATGATTGTTACAAACTGTGAACCTTCTGGTATGCATTTATGGGTCTGTGCCCTTGATATGAACACTATAGAGTGCATTACAAGAATAAATTGTTCAACTTTCTTTGAACTTGGATCAAAATAAATGAGTGCAATAAAGTTCAACCCTCTGAGGTTTTTCCTGGTATCAAATAATCCCAAAATAATGAAACCAATAAAATTGAGATAGTATTTCAAGAGAAAAACAACAACAGAAAACTCATGTTTCCCTGCCAGGTATTTAAAGAAAAAAATTATTCTAGATGTATGGATAGAACATTTGTAAAACTAGAAAATTATTATTTCCTGTATTAGAAAGTTGAATCACTACCTCAACAAAATATTATTTTTATTCCATATTTTCTATATATATATATATTTGCATCATATATGCATGTGTATCAATTTATATAAACTAATTTCCTTTAGAAGCTTCCTATCATCATATTGCTTCTGCTTTAAAGTTGTATATAAGTTCACTTAACATATTCTATTTCAATCTTTATATGTAGGAAAATGGATCCCTATCAATGTCCCATTCTATCTCACATTTTCCACTATTCCTTATGAAAGCATCTACTGTAATCTGTCATGGAAGCCAATTATCTTCCCTCACATCCTTGATCATTCCCTTCTTGTCTCCTTTGGCATTTTACTTCTTGAATAATGCCATAATGCTTTTTTTAATTTTTAGTCCCTGATTCCTCTTGCTTGTTCACTTTCTGTATTGTTTTCTATGATAGTTCTTGAATATCCCCCATCAACTCAATGATTGCTTAGCTTTCACTTAATTTTCATTGACTAGCTGCTTCATATCTCTGCCTTTTCTTTATTTTCAAAAGCCCCCAGTACAGGTTTCCTTAAATATCTATTTTAAGTGATAGGTTTTTTTCTATTTTTTATTTTAATTGTATGAGATTTTTATTCAACATATTGTGAACTGTTTCTCCTGCCCCAACTCCTGTATCCTTCCTGACTCCTCCCTATGAAAATCTCTTTAACAAGCAATAAACAGAAAAACAAACAAAACTCTGAAGAGAAGTCTCAAGAAATACACATAAACACACACACACACAAACACACACACACCCACACACAGAGAGAGAGAGAGAGACAGACAGACAGACAGACAGACAAAAAATAAGGAAACAAAAACTAGAGGAAAACAAAATCTGAAACCATAATATTCAGACAAAAGACCAGAAATGCACACTAACATTGAAAGAAAAGAAAGTGCCCATGCAAAGAAAAAAAATACCATTGACTTTTTTCCCTCAATATATGTTTTTTTTTAATTAGAAACATGACTTTCTTTTATGTTGATCATTTTCTGCCAGGATTGGGGCCTACTCCAAAGTGTAGCCAGCTTATCTAATGTAAATCTATTGGGAGAACTAATTTTTTTCTTTCCAAGCAGGTATCAATTGCAAAGATCTTCTTGGCTAGGTACAGGAGCTCATAGGTGTTTCTTTCTCTCATTGTTGGAAATACTATAAAAGTTTTGTTTTTAATTGCTCTGGCTATATGGTTAATTCCCTTGTAATTTTAACCATTTTACTCTAGCTTCCATTCTGAGAACAACTGCCCAGTTTCCAAATGTTATTTCATTAGCCACAGATTTATCCATTTTCTCTGCCATCTAAATTTACACATGGTGGAATTTGTACTTCTTATATTTTTTGTTGGAAGCCTTCTCTCTAGCCTGAATTTGTTCTTCTAACCCCAGACAGTTACAAGTTTATTAAACATAACCATATGGTTATAACTATTGTCTTACCATTGCTTTTTCTTCAGCCTTATATTCAATTAAACACAGGTCAGGTTTTATAACAGGTCCACTCAGATTTCAAATATCCTTGCTTATGTGTTTATCAATCCAACCCATGCATGATTTAAAGAAATATTTACAGTCAGTTTTATCATATTTATAATATTATATTTTTGTAACACATAGGATAAAATGAAAGTAATTGAATTGTATAAAATGATTTCAATTTTCCATGCCTGGTAACAAGTTTATCAAAATGTCACTAGGATAATAAGTCACACCCTTTTCTTCATAATTCAGAGCCAAGTGTCTCTTCACTCTTAAAGATGTGTTACCAATTTCATTTATGATTAAATTTACATGATTCTTAGCTGCACCATTGAAACAACAAGAAAGGCTACTTCAGGTAGACTGTTCCATATCCCCTACTGGACACTGTAATCTACAAGTTCCATACCACCCCAGTACCCATCCTTCCCCTAAGACCACAGAGGCTCTATGAGACATAAAAAGCAACTGCAAAGAGCAGACCCAGAGGTGAGGTAACAGCGTCCCATCTGGATGGCCCAGTCACTAGGCCTTCAGGCCCAAGGAAAAGCAGAGATCCCACCTCTACCCATCTAAGCTGCATTAACTGGTCAGCAGGAAGTTTTCCTACAGGAAGGCTTCTCCTTCCACCATGGGAACCCGTAATTTACAAGTCTCACAGCACCGCAGAAACATCCCCTCCCAAAGACATCAGTGGCTCTCTGATACCCAGACATCAACTGTACAGAGCAGTCCAAGATTGGCTACCTGAGACACAGATACCAACTGCACCAATTGATCCAAGAGAGGGTCCCTGAAACAGAGACATTATCTGTAACTATCGAACCAAGAGGCAAGAAAACTTCCTGCCCAAATTAGAGGAAATAATGTGTACACACCAATGCAAGAATATCTGCAACAGGCCGGGCGGTGGTAGTGCACACCTTTAATCCCAGCACTCGGGAGGCAGAGGCAGGCGGATATCTGTGAGTTCGAGGCCAAGCTGGACCGACAGCCTCCAAAACAATACAGAGAAACCTTGTCTCGTAAAACCAAAAAAAAAAAAAAAGAAAAAAAGAAAAGAATATCTGCAACAACCTAAAGATCCCTATGGAACCACCAGAACTAGTGGTCCTACCATAAGAAGGCCTTAGCATCCAAACACAGAGAAAGCAGAAGAAAATGACCTTAAAAATAACTTTCTCAAGATGATAGACACCCTTAAATAGGAAATGATAATTTTCCTTTAAAAATTGGGGAAAAAATGGAAAAGATCAATAAATTTCTCAAAGAAAGTCAAGAAAAAGCAGTCAAACAGGTGAAGGAAACAGTTCAAGTCTTGGAAACTGAAATAGAGACAATAAAGAAAACACAAAGTGAGGGAATTCTGGAAACAGAAAATCTGTGTAAGCAAACAGGAACTACAGATGCAAGCATAACCAACAGAATACAGGAGATGGAAGGAGAGAATCAGGAGTTGAAGATACCATAGAGGAAATAGATTCATTGGTTAAAGGAAACACTGAAGACAGCAAAGTTATGATACAATGGATGCAGGAAATCGGGGACACCATGAAAAGACAAAACCAACGAATAATAGGGATAGAAGGAGATGAATAACAACTCAAAGACAGAGAATATATTCAAAAAGATCATAGAAGAAAACTTTCTCAACCTAAGAAAGGAAATGCCTATGAAGATACTAGAAGTTTACAGAACACAAAATAGACTGGACAAAACAAAAAGGGTTTCCTTACCACCTAATAATCAAACACATACAGAATAAAGAAAGAGTATTAAGAGCCACAAAAGAAAATGTCAGGTAACATATAATGGAAGACTCAACAAAATAATTCCTGACTTCTCAATGGAGATTCTGAAAACCAGAAGGTACTAGACAGACACTCTTCAGACAATAAGAGATTATGGATGTCAACTGAGACTACTATACTGAGCAAAAATTTCAGTCATCATAACAAGGAGAAAGCAAGTTATTCTATCTCAAAACCAGATTTATACAATATCTGTTCACAGATCCTCTCATGAAGAAAGCTTTTCCAATCCCAGGAAGTGGGGTGTACACATAAAAGCACAAGCAATAGATAATCCCACACCAGCAAATTCTAAAGGAGGAAACACATAAATGCACAACAACCAAAAAAAAGGAATTAACCATCACTGATGATTAATATGCCTTAATATCATGGACTCAACTGGCCTATAAAAAGACACAAGTTAAGAGAATAGATAGGTATCAAGGTTATTGAAGCTTCATAGAAAGAATTTGGCAAAGACCCTTATGCTTCTACTGCATGGAATATTTTGAGAAGAATTGGTATAAGCTGTTCTTTGAATTTCTGGTAGAATTCTGCACTGAGACCATCTGGCCCTGGGCTTTTTTGGTTGGGAGACATTTGATGACTGCTTGTATTTACATAGGGGATATAGGTCTGGATATGTACTGTTTAAATCTGGCTTCAATAACCTTAATACCAAAGCCACAAAAGAGACAACTAAGAAAGAGAACTTCAGACCAATGTCTCTCATGAACATTGATGCAAAAATACTGAATAAAATACTCGCAAATGGGATCCAAGAACATATTAGAAAACTCATCCAACATGATTTAGAAGGCTTCATTCCAGGGATGCTGAGATGGTTCAACATATGAAAATACATCAATGCAATCCATCATATAAACAAGCTGAGAAACAAAAATCACATGATCTTCTCAGTAGATGCTGAAAAAGCCTTTGAGAAAATCCAGCACACCTTTATTATAAAGGTCTTGGAGATATCCGAGATAACAGGAACTTACCTTAACATAATAAAAGCTATATACAGGAAACCAAAATCCAACATCAAACTAAATGAACAGAAACTCAAAGTGATTCCTCTAAAATCAGGAACAAGACAAGGCTTTCCACTCCCTCCATACCTTTTTGATAATTGTCCTTGAAGTTCTAGCTAGAGCAATATGACAACAAAAATAAAATTGGAAAGGAAGAGATCAAACTTTCACTATTTGCAGATGATACTACATAAGTGTGACCCAAAAAACTCTACCAGGAAACTCCTACAACTCATAAATACCTTCAGCAATGTGGCAGGATACAAGATCAACTCAAGAAAATCATTAGCCCTACTATATACATATGATAAAAGGTCTGAGAAAAAGAAATCAGAGAAACATCCCCCTTTACAATAGCCACAGACAATATAAAATACCTTGGGGTAATGCTAACCAAACAAGTGAAATACCTATATCACAAGAACTTTGAGTCTTTAAAAAAAGAAATTAAAGAAGACACCTGATAATGGAAAGAGTTCCCATAGGTAGGCTCAACATAGTAAAATTGGCAATCCTACTGAAAGCAATATACGGATTTAATGCAATACCAGTTAAAATTCCAGTACAATTCTCCACAGACCTAGAAAGAACAATAATCAACTTTATGAGGAAAAACACCCCAAACAACCCTTTTCAACAAGGCAACATCTTGGGGCTTCACCATCCCTGACTTTAAGCTGTATTACAGATCTATAGTTCTGAAATTAGCTTGTTATTGGCACAAAAATAGACAGATAGACCAATGGAATCCAATTGAACACCCAGACATTAACCCATACATGTATGAACATCTGATCTTTGACAAAGAAGCTAAAATTATACAATGGAAAAAAGAAAACATCTTCAACAAATGGTGCTGCTGGCATAATTGGAAGTTGGCATGAAGACTGCAGATAGATCCAAATCTATTGCCATGTATAAAACTTAAATCCAAATGGATCAAAGACCTAAACATAAATACAGCCACACTGAACCTGTTAATAGAGAAAGTGGCAAGTATCCTTGAACGAACTTGTACTGTAAACTTGTAAACTGCTTCCTGAGCCTAACTTAAGTAGCACAGACACTGACAATGGCAATTAATAAATGGGACTTCCTGAAACCGAGAAGCTTCTGTAAGTCAAAGGACACAGTCAGCAAGACAAAAGGCAACCCACAGATTGGGAAAAGATATTCACTAACCCAATATCTGACAGAGGGCTGATGTCCAAAATTTGCAAATAACTCAAGATACAATTCTCTAAAACACCACAGGATCCAATTAAAAATTGGGGTACAGAACTAAATAAAGAATTTTTAGTAGAGGAGTCTAAAAATGCTAAAAGACACTTTAAGAAAGTGCTCAACATCTGGGAAATGCAAAATATCTCTGAGATTCCATCTTACTCCTGTCAGAATGGCTAAAATCAGAAACTCCAATGACCGTTTATGCTGGAGAGGATGTGGAGAAAGGGGAACTCTCCTTCATTGCTGGTGGAAGTGCTGACTTATACAGTAACTTTGGAAATCTGTATGGAGATTCCTCAGGAAAATGGGAATCAGTCTACCACAAGATCCAGAAATTCCACTCTTAGGCATGTACCCAAATGATGCTCATTCATATAACAAGGATGTCTGTTCCACTATGTTCATTGCAACATTATTTGTAATAGCCAGAACCTGGAAGCAACCTAGACATCCATCAACTGAAGATTAGTTAGAGAAAATGTGATACATTTTCACAATGGAAATGTGTATTCCATTTCAGAGGAAACAAAAACAATGGAATCTTGAAATTTGCAGGCAAACAGATGGCACTAGGAGAAACCATCTTGGGTGTGGTAATCCAGTCATAAAAAAGAGATAAATGTTATGTACTCACTCATATATGTATTTTAAACATGAATCAAGGGAGTGCCAGCATACAATCCCACTGCCAGAGATTGTGAGAAACAGAACCTTCATCCAGCAACTGATGGAAGCAGAGGCAGATACCCACAGCTAAGCACTGAACTGAACTCCTGGAATCCAGTGACAGAAAGGGAGAACTGATGAGCAAATGAGTTAAAACTGGGCTGGTTTAACACACAGAAACAGTAGACCTGAGCAAGTAGGAGGTCTTTGACCCCAGATTGACGGCTGTGTGGAAAGCATGGCACTGACACACACACCCTGAATGTGGGTGGCAGTGAGGAGGCCAAGGTAATCTATGGGGCCTTGGGCAATATTTGTTCCTGGCACAAAAATAGATTTGAGTGACCATCCCACAATGAGGAATGCTCTTTTACCCTGGACTCTTGTGTGAGGGCCTAAGCCCTGCCCTGAATGAAATGACAGACTCTGAAGATCCACCAAGATCGGTCTCACCCTCCCTAGGGATTGGAGTGGAGATTGGGTGGGGGATTGGGGGCCTGATGTGGGAGAGTGGTGGAGGAGGGGAGGGAGAAGGAGCTGGGATTGACATGTGAAACAAGCTTGTTTATAACTTAAAAGAAAAAATAAAGGAAAAAAGAGAATTCAGAAAACACCATTCCAAAATTAACATTTAAATCATCAAATCATCATTAGAATCATTTTAAACCACATATTTAGGACTAGAGAGTTGGCTCAGTCATTGAAAGCCAGTCTCACAACCCAAAAGTATTATGACTACACTATTAGCATGGTATTTATTTAATTATTTTTAATTGTAATAGAATTACATCATTCCCCTCTCCCTTTACCTCCTCCAGCTCCTCACAGCTAATCTTCCTTGAATCTCTCCCATGTCCCCAACTGTCAAATTGATAGCCTCTTTTTCTTTGATTATTCTTGTTACATACATGATATATGTATACATATATGTATGTGTATGCACAAATAAATATGAATAAATACAAAAAAGAGATTGGATAGTAAAATTGGATCCATCCTTGCACTATATACAAGAAATACACCTCAATTCAAAGACAGGCATTACCTCAGAGTAAAAGGTTGGGGAAATATTTTCCAATTAAATAGACCTAAGAAGCAACCTGGTGTAGCTATCTTAATATCTAATGTAACAGACTTAAAACTAAAGGTGATAGAAAGAGATGAAGAAGCACATTTAATATTTAATATTCATCACAGGAAAATCCATCAAGATGAAATCTAAATCCTGGATATTTATGCCCCAAATACAAGAGTACCTACATTTGTAAAAGAAACATTCCTAAAGCTTAAATCACACATCAAGCCACACACAGAAACAGTGGGAGACTTCAACACCCCACTCTCACCACTGGACAGATCTGCTACACAGAAGCTTAACACAGAAATAAGGGAATTAACAAATGGTATGCTCAAGTGGGCTTAATAGACATCTATAGAACACTCCATCCAAGTAAAAATGAATATATACTCTTCTCAGCATCTCAAGGAACATTGTCTAAAATGGAGCTCATATGTGGTCAAAATGCAAGTATCAAAATTGGAATAAACCCTTGTATTTTATTGGATCACCATGGCAACAACACATATTGAAAAAGCCTACAAACTTATGGAAACTGAAAAAGGCCCAACAGAATCATTTCTGTGTCAATGGAGAAATAAAGAAAGAAATTAAAGACTTCCTGGAATTCAATGAAAATGAAGTCACAGCATACCCAAACTTATGGGACACTTTGAAATCAGTGCTAAGAGGAAATTTCATAGCACGTAATGCCTACATAAAGAAGCTGGAGAAATCCCATACTTGAAAATTAACTGAACACCTGAAATCTCTAGAAAAAAAGAAGCAAACTCATCCAGGGGGAGTTGATGACAAGAATTAACCAAACTGAGGACTGAAAGCAATACAAAAGAGAACAATACAGTGAATCAATGAGACAAGCAGTTGGTACTTCAAGAAAATCAACAAAATAGACAAACCCTTATATATAGTAACCAAAAGGCAGAGAGATGATATTCAAATTAACAAAATCAGAAAGAAACAAAAAGGGGGACATAAAAATAAACACTGAAGAAATCCAGAGAATCATCAGGTCGAACTTCAAATACCTGTACTCCGCAAACTTGTAAAATTTAAAAGACATGGACAATTTTTGGATTGGTCACATACCCCCAAATTAAATCAAGACAGAAAAGTATTAACTATACCTATAACCTCTAAGTAAATAGAAGCATTCATTAAAATATCTCAATCCTCCCCGAAAAGACCAGGATGAGATGTCGTCAGCCTAAAATTCTAGTAGAATTTCAAAGAACTAATTCCAGTGTGTTCAAACTGTTCTACACTATAGTAACAGAAGGAGAATTGCCAAACTCCTTTTAAGTGGCTACAATTGCCCTGATACCCGAATAACACATGATACAACAAAGAAAGTGAAATACAGACCAATCCTCATAAGAATTGATGCAAAAATCCTCAATAAAACTCTGGCAAAACAAATCCAAGAACATATCAAAAGTTATCTAACATGACCACGAAGGGTTCATCCCTGTAATGCAGGGGTAGTTCAACCTATAGAAATCTGTCAATGTAATCTACCAGATAAACAAAATTAAAGAAAAAATGCACATGATCATCTCATTAGGTGCTGAAAAAGCCTTTCACATATCCAACACGCCTTCATGATAAAGTCTTTGACAAATATACAAGAATATATCTAAATATAATAAAAGCAACTTACATCAAGTCAATGTTCAACATCAAATTAAACAGAAACTCTAAGTGATTATAGTAAAATCAGGAAAAAGACAAGTTGTTCATTGTCCTTATCTTTTACATATAGTATTCAAAGTTCTAGCTAGATCCATGAAACAACAAAATCAAGGGGATAGAAATTGGAAAGGAAGAAGTCAATCTATGGACATTAACAGACTATAAGACAGTATACACAAGTGACCCCAAAAGCTTTACCCTGGAACTCCTACAGATCATAAACACCTTCAGTAATATGACAGGATATAAGATTAACTAAAAAAATCAGTAGTCCTAATATATAGAAAATAGGTCAAGAAAGAAATCAGAGAAACATCACCCTTTAAAATAGTCACAATATAAAATATCTTGGGTATATTCTAACCATACAAGTGAAAGGACTGTATGACAAGAACTATATGTCTCTACAGAAAGAAATTGAAAAAGATTTTGGATATTGGAAAGATCACCTATGATCTTGGTTAAGAATGATCAGCATAATGAACATGGCAGTCTTAACAAAAGCAATCTACAGATTCAATGCAATCCCCATCAAAATCCCAGCACGATTATTGTCAGACCTTGAAAGAACAATATTCAGATTCATATGGCAGAATAGCTAAAACAACTCTGTTCCATAAAGGAACATCCAGAGTGGCACCATTCCTGACTTAAAACTTTATTATAGAGCTACATTAACAAAAACAGCTTGGTATTGGCAAAAAGCAGACACATGAACGGATGGAATTGAATTGAAGACCCTGATATTAACCCACTTACCTGTGAACACCTGATTTTTTAAAATAATTTTATTTAAATTAAAACAATATTATTTAATATATGAATTCCAGTTCTTCTACCTCTCATCCTCTCCTTCCCCATGCAACCTCCCCATCCCACCTACATCTACTCCTCAGGGAAGGTAAGGCCTCCCATGGGGGATCATCATTTGTCACATCATTTGGCAAAGGACCTAGGCTGACACAGTATTCCTTCAGAGGAAATGAACCCCCAAATCCCATTCATGGACTAAGGATAAATACTGGTTCCATTGTCAGAGGCTCCAGAAACTTTCCAAGCCCCCAACTGAGACCCACATTCTTGGATCTGGTTGCACTTTATTCTGGTTCCCCAGCTGTCAGTCTGGGGTTTTTTTTAAAGTCTTTTATTTATTTTTTTTAATTTTATTTTCCAGTTTAAATTTGGATAAGAAACAAGGTTGCTTCACAAGTCAGTTCCAGGTCCCTCTCCCATTCCCTCCCTTCCTCCTTGCTCAGGTCAACTGTTCTTATGGGTTTTCCCAGCATGGTCTTAACCTATTTGCTCATCATATCTCCCTCTCTATAACTAGATTTTAGGAGTTTTGTTCAGTGCTTAGCTGTGAACCTCTGCTTCTTCTTTGATCAGCTACTAGATGAAGGCTCTCTGGTGGCATTTAAGGTATTCATCAATCTCATTATAGGGGAAGTGCATTTAATGTAGCCTCTCCAATATTGCTTAGATTCAGTTAGGCTCATCTTTGTGTATCCCTGGAGATTTCCCTAGTGCCAAAACTCTTGTTAAGCCCATAATGGGTCCCTCTGTTAAAGTATGTCTTTCCTTGCTGTCTTTCTCTGTTCTTCCCCCTACACTAAGTTCCTAATCCCTAATGCTTTTTCCCAACTACCCTTCACCCTATCTCTTGCTCCTACTTCCCATCCCCCTGCCAATATACTCTGGAGATTTTGTTTCTGCGAGGGGTCCATATATGTTTCTCTTACATTCCTCTTTGTATCCTATCTTCTCTGGAATTGTGGACTGTAGACTAAGATATTCTTTGCTCTATGTCTATTATCTACTAATAAGAGAGTATATATTATACGTGTTTTTTTCTGTGTCTGAATAATCTCACTCAGAATGCTTTCTTCTTTTTCCATCTATTTGCATGTGAATTTCAAGATTTCATTTTTTTTCACTGAGTAGTAATCCATTGTATAAATGTAACACATTTTCTTTATCTGTTCTTTGGTTGATGGACATCTAGGTGATTTACAGGTTCTGATGATTAAAAATAATGCTGCTATGAACTGATGTCCTGATGATATGAATATGTATCCTTTGGGTATATGCCTAGGAGTGGGTCTTGAGGTAGACTGACTTCCAATATCCTGGGAAAATACCATGCTGATTTCCAAAGTGGCTGTACAAGTTGTCATTCCCACCAGCAATGGAGGAGTATTCCCATTTCTCTACATCCTTTCCAGCATAAAATATTGTTGGTGTTTTTGATATTAATCATTTTGACAGTTGTAAGATTTTATCTCAGAGTTGTTTTGATTTGCATTTCCCTGATGGCTAAGGATGTTGAAAATTTTCTTAAGTAAATTTCAGCCATTTTAAATTCCTCTAATGAGAATTATCTTTTTAGTTCTGTACTCCATTTTTTAATTGGATTATTTGGTGTTGTGGTAGCTAGCATCTTAAATTCTTTGTTTATTTTGGAGATCAGCCCTCTGTCAGATGTGGGATTGGTGAAGATCTTTTCCCCTTCTGTGGGCTACCATTTTGTCTTTCTGACTATGTCCTTTGCCTTACAGAAAATTCTCAGTATCAGCAGGTTCCCTTTATTAACTGTTGATTTCAGTGTCTGTGCTAGTGGTGTTATATTCAGGAAGTGGTCTCCTGTGCCAATACATGGGATGAGAAAGAAATCAGAGAACCATCACTTTTCAAATAGCCATAAACAATTTAAAATATTTTTCTCATAATTCTAGCCAAACAAGTGAAAGACCTGAATGACAAGAACTTTGAGTCTTTAAATAAAGAAGATATTAGAAAATGCAAAGATAGCACATGGTCTTCAATAAGTAGCATTAAGAGTAAAAATGGCAATCTTACCAATAGCTATTTACAAATTCAATGCAGCCCCTATCAAAATCCCAGCACAATTATCCACAAACCTTGATTGAATAATACCCAACTTTATATGGAAAAACAAAGAAAGAAACAAACAAAAATAGATTAGCCAAACAACCCTGTATGGTAAAGGAACTTCCAGAGGCATCACTATCCTTGACTTTAAACTCTATTATGAAGCTAAAATCATGAAGACAGCCTGCTATTGGCACAAAAACAGACAGGTAGTCAATGGACTTGAATAGAAGACCTAAATATTAATCCATACACCTATGAACTGATTTTTGACAAAGAATCCAAAATGGTACCATAGAAAAAGGAAAGTATCTTTAAAAAATTGGCTGGCATAACTGGATGTCAACATGTACAAGATTGCAAATAGATCCATATCAATCACTATTTACAAAAACTCAATTTTAAGTTTTTCAAAGACCTCAACATAATTGCCGTTACACTGAACTGATAGATAAAAAAGTGGGAAGTAGCCTTGAATGTGTTGGCATAAGAAACCACTTCCTAAATATAACACCAATAGCGTAGAAACTGAGGGCTACACTCAATAAATGGGACCTAATTAAACTGAAAATCTTCTGTAAGGCAAAGGACATGGTAAATAAGACAAAATGACAGCCTGCAGAATGGGAAAAGATGTTTACCAATTGCATATCTTATAGAGGATTAATCTCCAAAACATATAAATAAACTCAGGAAACTATACATCAAAATACAAAATAATCCAATTTAAAAATAAGGTACAAAGTAAACATAGAATTCTCATCAGAAGAATCTCAAATGGCCAAAAAACCTTTAAGGAATTGTTCAATATCCTTAAGCATCCCGGAAATGCAAATCAAAAGAACTCTGACATGTCATTGTATATCTGCTAGAATTGCTAAGATAAAAAATACTGAAGACAACTTATGTTGCAGAATACTCCTGATTGCTGGTGGGAGTGAAAAATTATACAGGCACTTTTGAAATCTGTTTCTCAGAAAAGTATGAATCAATATACCACAAGACCCAGCCATACCACTCTTGCGCATATAAACAATGATCTTTAATCATACCACAAGAACACTAGCTCAAAAATATTAATAGAAATATTATTAATAATAGTAAGAATGTGGAAATAAACTAGATGTCCCTCAAATGGAGAATGGATAAAAGAAAATGTGGCACATTATAGTATATAATGGAGTATTTCTCGGGTATATGGAACAATGACGTCACAAAATTTGCAGACAAGTGGATAGAACTAGAGAAAACCATCCTGAGTGAGGTAAGCTGGACTCAGAAAGAAAATCATAGTATGTACTCACTCATAAGTGGATATTAGTTGTAAAACAAAGAATGACCACAATACAGCCTATAGCCACAGGGAAGATAAGTAACAAGGGTACTTTGCAAGGGACACATGGATCTCACTGGGAAGGGAAATTAGGTACACTTGAGATGAAGGGGAGTGGTAAAGGGAATGGGAGGAGGGACAAGATGTGAAGGAATGGGTTGGCGGAGGGGGAGCACATTGAAAGAGATATCTTGATAGAGCGGGAAATTATAGGGCTAGAGAGAAACCTGGCGCTAGGTAAATCACCTAGAATCCACATGTGTGATCCAAAGCTAAGACTCCTAGCAAGAATGGAGAGGGTTTCTGAACTGCCCTTTAACTATAATCAGATTGATTAATATCCCAACTGCCTTATAGAGCCTTCCTTCAGTAATTGATTGAACCTCATGCAGGGATTCTCAAGCAAGCACTAGACTGAACTCTGGGAATCCAGTCAAAGAGACGGAGGTGGGAATATATCAGCAAGAGTGTTCTAGATCATGATGGAGAAATCTACAGAGATATCTAATTCAAGCTCGTGATAACTCAATCTCTAGAACTACATTAGCTGAGCATCAATGAGACCAAACTAGGCCCTCTACATGTGGGAGACAGTTATGAATCTTGAACTATCTGAGGGACCTCTGGTAATAGGACCAGGATATATCTGTAGTGCATGAACTAGCTTGTTGAAGCCATACCCTATGGTGGGATGACATGCTCAGCAGTGGGGAGGGAATAGGTCCTGCCCCAAGTTAATATGCCGTTCTTAGTTGACTCCTCACAGTAGCCCTTACCTTTGGAAGGAGTAGATGGAGGTGGGCTGAGGGGAGGCAAGGGATAGCAGGGTCAAGAACTGTGTTTTGAACATAAAATGATTAATAAATATATAAATAAATTAAAAAGTAAATTCACGTGATTCACTTACTTTCTGAAGAGGATCATTAGAGAATATATATATGTATATATATATATGTGTGTGCTTTTAGCTATTTTCTTTTAAATGAAAAACTTTCTTGGATTCTCCAGACACTCCAAGCCTGAACATATTATTTTGCAATGTTCCCAATTTATAAGTGCCTGATAAAATGAATATAATAACTCATTTTAAAATTAATTGCTGTAAGCTCTCAAAAAGTAAAATATTTGTGAATCTAGATCTCTTATCTTCAATATAGTGTGTTCAAGATTAGTGAAATAGCTATTCATTATAGGATGATTTATACAACAAATTTTACCAAAAATAATTCTCATTAATAAAACAATACAGAAAATTCCACAGGTGATTATTTGTCACTAAATTTTTTATTTACAAATATGTTTTTGTTTGTTTTGTTTTTATAGCACAGGCTTTGAATAATGTCTACTACAGTGTATATCATCATTTCAATTTTCCTTAAAATTCTCCTTTAGTATCTAATTTTTGAGAATAAAAAATGACTCTGGAGATTGTTTTATATGCAACCATTATTGATCTTAAGCTGCAATTTACACACGCAAAATGTAAGATAATCACAACAAAGTACTTTGATCTATTTATTTCCGAGGTACCATCTTAGCCATAATGCCAGAGCAAATACGGTGCTTTGTGGTTGATGCAAATACATTTACTACATAGCTCAATTTGTAAATACATATTGTATTTTCCTGATAATAAACAATCCGACCACCCTGTATGACTGGGTTGCTATTAACCAGTGACAAAAATATTAGTGGAAAAGTATGAACGTATTTTAAGAAACATTTTAAGAACCTGTAAATAGTTACAAACAGAATGAAAGTTTTCCCAGTGCAATTATCTGCTTTTTATTCTTGGTTTTGATAAAATGAGTAGTTAAACAAAATGCATTTATCTCACAAAACTTGATTTCCTTTTTATTTCTTTCCCTTAATTTAGAAACAACACTAATGTACATATGTCTAGGAACTGAGATACATGCAGGATTGTAAGGATTTTCTTGTAAATTGACTTTGAATTTTCTGTCTTATTTTACAAAAAAAGTATTCAAGAACATAGAGATTCACAAGGGTTGGTAATTTCAAATGTTAAATGCAGTGATTTATCACTCCCAGTTTGATGACTGGAATCTTCCACAGAATTTGTATCTGCAATATATGTTGGCACTATAGTCATGGATCCTTTTTGTTTCAGTTTGTACTATATTTTTTCTTCTCAGTGCTACAGGTGGTACCTTAGATAATTTTAGAGACTTTGTCTAATTATCAGGCCTACTAAAACTTACTTCTAGTAAATGGTAAGTAAAGATACCTCCATTGTCTGAAATGAACCCCTATAAAATATATTCTTGTTCCAAGTAGCCAGAATTCCTAGCATAATGTAAAAGCATTGGAACTGAATTACTTATTGCCAAAACAGGAGGATTCAAAGTCATGATAATGTATCTTAGAGAAAAATCTCTTTCTCTAAAATCAATAAGCTGTATCCCTTCATTCCTCCAAACTTCGTAAAGAAAAACTCAATAGACATTTGAAAATTTTAAGTGATTACATAATCACATCATTTCTCCTGTCCTTTCCCCTTCTCCAAACCCTTCCATATACCCCTTCTCCTTGAGCTTTTATTTTTTTAATCCATGGCCTCTTTTTCTTAAATTGTTGTGTGTATGCATTTTCTTTTAAAAAAACGTATAATGTTACATATGTGTGTGTGTTCTCACATATTTTTAAATAAAAAATACAGTGAAGTATTCGATGGTCTAAGCAAAGGAAATTGGGTTTATAGAATATGGAAGCATTGAAAAACTAGGAAAAAATAAAAGCAAGAGAGGAGTGGCTATTTCAGAGTGATGTTTCATGATGAGAGAGGTCATAGAGACAATATAGAAAAAATAATTAGAAAGTAGATAATTACTACAGTCCTCTGCTCTACCAACTGAGCTATCGAAGAAATCCAGTGACAGAGAAGGAAGACTGATGACCAAAGGGGTTAAGACTGGGCTGGTTTAAGCCCCTGAAACAGCTGGCCTGACAAGGGTACGCTCTTGAATCCAGACTGATGCCTGGGAATCCAGCATGGGACTGATCAAGACCCCATGAATGTGGGTTTCAGTGAGGCTCTATGGAGCCTTGGGTAGTAGATCAACATTTATCCCGGGTATGCAAATGGACTTTGGGCTCCCATCCAACAATGAGAGATGCACTCTCACCCTGGAATCTTGGGGGAGGGTCTAGGACCTGCCCTGGAAGAAATGACAGACTATGGACACCCCCATGGAAGGCCTCACCCTCCCTGGAGAAATGAGGGGGTATTGAGGGTTTGGTGGGAGGACATGGGAGGAGGGGAAAGAAACAGAGAGGGACCTAAAATTGACATGTGAATCAACCTTGTTTCTAATTTAAATTTAAAAATAAAAAATAAAAAAAGAAAATTGCTTTCCCTGAATACTGGGGCTTTTGGGGATAATAAATTGTGTAGCATAATTTTTTCTGAATTGATAGTTTTCATCTTGTAGGGATGATTTTAAGATTTGGGAAGTAAATGAAACTTACAAGGCCCAAAAAGTAAAAAAGAGCACCTCATGAGTCCAAGAAGGCTGGAAATTACAAAATTCACAAAGTCCCTGCTTCAGATTGTAGAATTAAATATTTGACGGGGAAAAGAGTGTTCCTGACAAGCAGCCCTGACATTAAACTGTCCTCACTGACTTGTTGACCTACCTACAAGTCATTCTGGCAACTCCAAGGTAGGAGGTATCATCGATAGTCACTCAAGACAGTAGACATTTCAGTAAAGTGCTTATATTTGAGTTGTCCATGCTTCAGCAAGTAAATCCTCATGTACAATTCTAAAAGTCACCACACACACACACACACACACACACACACACACACACACACACAAATTGAGTATGATTCTTGTTTTAGGTTAATTTTGTAACTTTCAATGCAAAGGAATCAGAACTCTTTCCAGGTTTGCGTCACCTTCCTCAGAAATTCATACCTATCAGATTTGCCTCTTGATCTTTAATTTCTTGAGGCTGTTTAGTGCTGGCATATGTGCAGGCTGTCTGCTTCCTTGGGGTTTGGTTTCATCTATTCCACGAAGTGTTCTAAGAAGCCTGAAATGCTCCCAGGATCCTTTATCTAAAGGGACTTAAACAAAGAAAATGCAAGGGTTTTATTTTATGCCATCTGAAGAGAAAATTAATCTTGCCTCAGGTCTCAAATGTAAACGAGAGCTCCATTGAGTAATGAAGCATTTTCTGAATGGCCTAATTGAAAGAAGGTGCAAGACTGAGGTATTTCAGACTGAAGATGAGCTTTTGTTTGAATAGCTGAATTTAACATCTGAACTTACTCAAATTTTCCAGTCAAACAGCATTTTATTTCTTCTTTACATATATGTAATATATTTCACTGGGCTTAGCAATATTATGAAATGACCCTCTATAACCTCAAAATGTAGCAGTACAGTGTATATATCTAAAAGAAGGAACACAGGGTGGCACAAGGAGGTGCCACAAGATCAATAATGGTTGACTAAAATCTGCATTGTTTTTTGTTACAAGTTAGTTTCATACAGTTTCTGTCAAGGACCTGTGTTGTCAAATGAACTTTTTTTCCTGCATAACAAATAGATTTTACTGTATTGGACATATAAACTTGCCCTTAATGTGGGACTTTCAGATAATCTACATAATATGAATGAGAAATATTTTGTTGCCATCATTATTTTGCCCAGACTCCTAACACTGAAATATGTAGATTCTGGCAGCTGGTATCAAATATATCCAGGATATTGTCTCAGCAGGTTCACTGTATATGACCAAAGGCACAGGTTTGATATTCTCTTTGAAAACACAAATACTGAGTAGAGTTCTGGAACTGAACCTTACACTGAAAAGAAGTTTAGCTGCATAAACTATTCCCAAGAAGAGTGTGTAAGAGCTAACATTCCATTATTAATGTAAATAAATGAGAAAAGGAGAGAATCTTGATGATTGCCATGGTAAAAATTTAAAAAGCTGAGGGATTATGGACTAAAGCTGACTGTAGTAACTGGCTGGGAATGTAGACATTTGGCCCAGCAAATATATTACCAGAGTACACACTGACCAATCAGTGCCCTCTCTTAACATGTGTTTGTCCCCTGGGGAAATACAGTATTGAAAACTCCTGACTTTTTTTTAAATTTAGAATTTTAGAGTAAGTTTGAAACACTTTCCTTAGTGAAAAATTCATGTTTCACCAGTGTTTGATAATTTATAGATTGAAATGTTCAGAGATATCCTTCTCCTCCTGAACTGTTCATATTGGTATTAGAAGCCCCTGAGTGTGCAGGTCTCATCTGCCAGGGTATTGTTTTCCTTTACTGATAATCACATGCTTCTAGTTCTATCTCCAGAATAATATTTTAAAATGACATGCATCTGCTAACATTTTTTAAATAAATTAATAAAATGTATTTTATGTTTCTTTTGGCTGAAATGCTACTCATAATTTCTAAGAGAAAGCATTCCTAAAACAAGGTGTGAATCATCTCTATAAACTATTTTTAAATTATATTTATATATCTAAGTTTATTTTTAAAAGCAACAGATATTCTCTTTATCTTAGTGCCAAATTTTGCATAAACTGAGTTAGAAGCAGATGTTCCTGTAATGCTGATTATAGTGCTCATGTTTACACATAGGCACTCAGGTGCTTTCAGACAGAATAACAGTGCAGACAAAGATACACAAAGTAATCAACCCTATCAGACCAGAGTCAGATATTTCCTTCCAAGTTCTGGATTCATTTTGCCATGCAATCACACCTGCTTGCTGGTGACTCACTTGTTAGTGTGAAGCCAGTTGTGGCATCCCCAAATAAAAAGAGGAAAAATGAAATATGAGTGAAAATGTTACACATTTATATTTTATATTGTCCAAAATTGTACATTATTCATGTACAACCATAAAATGGTTTGGGAAAGACAACTGATTACCTCAAATCATTATTTACTTTATAAGTAAAAATGAAGATCATGTTAAACTATAATTTTAAACGGCGAACCTATAAAATCTTAAAGAACTAACAGTAATGTAAGTTTGGATATATGGCAGTTAATGTGGTCTGCTAAATATTTGTGTGAGTAATAAACATTCACCCACATAGGCTCTATAAAATGTTAACATTATACTTATCTTTCAGTAAGGTAACTAACTTATATAAGGGAAGTAGAATATTTGAATAAAATAATTTGTGTTCAGTAATAGTTTCATGAGTATCTAATGTTTTGGAAACCAAGTACCATTGCCAGGCATTGTCTACTTGTACCCATTATCTGACACACAAATATATATGGCTTTAAAACATTTGTCTACCTGTACCTGTCAAAAGATTCATATGCTGTTAGGACACTTGGCTGTGTTGTGCCAAGAAGCAGGTGAAGCTATTCAGAATCATGTGAAGGATTCAGGCATATAAGAAGATTCTCTCCATAGAAAAACACAACAAGAAAGAAAACACCAGAGTATGGTAGTATTTCAAGTTATTTGGTATAATGTAAAAATCAAAATTTTCAAAACAAAAACCAGGCTTTTATAATCAAACATTTCCAAATATTTTTTCTTGTAAAGGATGTTTTTAAATGTTGAAAAAGAAAGAGAAAGAGAATATGATGACCGTAGCATTTTGCTACTCTAAACAAATCATGAAGAGTTCTCAAATCATGAAAATTCATCATGCTTATGACTGCAAGATGACTGGAATTCCATCAGAGAAAAGTTCTTATTTTCTCATGACATCTATGCTCTCCAGACTTCAAAAAGCTATTGTTTTTCTTTGACATCAATTTACTAAACCTTTATTACATTTATTGTTCCATTTCACATATAATAATAAAAATAGATATTCATAGCCAGCATCTGAACAGCAACAGCTGTGCCTCCTGGGTTCACACTGGGATTCTGAGAAGGAGGATGTGTTTGGAGGGGAAGAAAGAATGGAACCACAAACTGGGGTCGATGGTGTCTAGAGGACTGATGACCAAAGCAAGCATGTTTACTACTACCACAGCTTCTCATTTCTCTCAGATGCGGAAGCAGAAAACAAGTCAGTAAAGTTCTTCAGAAAATGAAGTTGCTGCCAACTCAGAGCAACTCAAGTTCCTCTTTTGCAAGGTACATGGTTGACACCAGAATGTCACTGAAAAATAAATGGCACGCTTGATGAGGGTATAGGTAATTATTTATTGTGGAAGGTACTTACAAGAGAAACTGGCAACCCAGGTGAGTCATCAGCTTTCCTAGACCAGACCAGAAGCCTGAAGAGAGTATGTGTCTTCCATACACAGCTTTTAACTTACAAATCCGTATGTGCCTGTAGCCACACCCAAAGTAGACGCGGTCAACGACACAGAGACTGAAGATCTCTCCCTACACATGGAGTAACAATAAATAAAGGATTTCACATCTCAATGTCTGGAACATTGAACCACAGCTTTATTGGGAAACTTTTGGCCTCTGCCTCTCTTCCCTGCCTCCAGAGCCCTGGTGCCAGTCCATTGCTGGCCTCTGCAAGCATGACCCTAACAGGGGATAAAAGCTCAAAGCTCTTTGTTCCACCCACAGGGCTCTGAAGAGACTTTGGCTCTACATAGTCACTGACAAGAAGCCAGAATAGAGGAGTTGAAATCAACAGTTGTTACTGACCGTCATTTATTCTAGAATGGGTAATATTTCACCCAAATAACAGCTCTTTCTAGCAGTGGTATATTTTTCCCTATCAGCTTAGTGTATTTTTATGGGAGAAATATATGGATTCTGTGCTCATACTTTGTTGGAAATGAGAACATCATCTTCAGGAAATAAAAGTTCAGGGAATTCCAGTTGATAATGACAATTAGAAATATCAGAGCAGGTACAAAATATTGCATTCAACCCTTTGAGGGGGCAAACATAGTTCCAAGAACATTATATTGCCCAGAAAGAACATCAGGTCAAGGGTAGCATATTGTACCTGCCTATAGGAATTCTCAGTGACACAGCAGCAAACATTTTTTTTCAAAGGTTTGGAGTTTGCATCTGTAAGATCAGGACCAGATAACAGTGAATCACAGCATGGGAAGGTATTGGATATATCACAAAGACTGAGCCCATCAGCTTGTGGTTAAAAATCAAAACATAAAGCTCCCATTAAGATGAATTCCTTTATGTTACAAAATGGCCTTTTTCTCTTTACATCTAAATTATATATCTTTTAGACCTTCAATTTAATATTTACCTTAAGTTAACTAGGATGGTATTCCATTATTTAAAATATCAATTAAACTAATATAAATTAATTTAAATGACTATAATTTTAACACAGATGAAGTGTTTAAATTATTATTTTCAAACCCCAGATGTCTGCCTTAAGTAATGAACTATGTTGCATGTACCAGTGCAGTTCACATGTTGTGATACTCTGTGTAAGCTAACAGGTTTGGTATTGAGGAAAAAACATTCCTGGCTCAGAAATGACAAATCCCAAAAGAAAAACTGAAACTTCTCAATCTACTTCCACTACCTTTAGAAACATTGGGGAGTAGATAGCAATGCCTTAACCCTGTTGTTAGGCCCATATATCTCTTTCATCCTTGTCGTTGGGAGTGAAAACTTTCTTTCTTTTTGGGAGCCCATTCCATATGGAAGGTTATCATGCTCATCCTAGATACAGGGGATAGGGTCTCATTCCTGCCCCAAATGATATGACAGACAAATAGGTATTAAATCATTAATCCTTCTCCAAGGAAAAAAGGAAAGATATTGATAAATTCTGAATCTATACCAGGTAACAGGTTCAAGAGAATTTAGTGCAAAAATATCCTTCCTATTTTAAAAGAAAATTAAAATTCTTGTAGAGCATTTCAGAAATAATTATAAAATTATCAATGCCAAATAGTTTAGAGTGCAGTAAATTTTAATTTTTTGTTTTGTTTTTTGGGGGGATGTTGACATTATTAATTCTTTTATTTTTTGAGATTATAATAAATCACATTATTTTATTCTTCCCTTTCCTCCTTCTAAATTCTCCCACATATCCCCCTTACTCTCTTTAAAATTCATAGCTTTTTCATTATTGTTACACACACAGATATATATGTACATATATGTAACAATTAATGAAAGAGGGCCATATATATATACATACATACATATATCAAACATTCCACATATATCATATGAAGTGTTGGCTGTAGATTCTTTTGCAAGATCTATGATTTTACCACCCTAGATATCTGAATAGGTTTTCAGTTACAAGTATGATTTCCACCTTGTTGGGGAAGCCTTGAGATCAATTATAGAGTTCTTGGTCACTTCCAAGGCACATTTGCCACTAGTACACTGTTAGTGTTATGGTACCAAGCCGGTCGTTAATACAATTCAAAAGCATCAAGCCTGGATTGCCTTCCTCCTTTAGAAACTTTCATGACATCTCCTATACTATGAAATCCAGTCCTCAAGGAGTAGGCATTCAAAACTTTTTCAGCCCAGTGCCCTCTGGGCTCTGTGTCTGAAATATATAAGGCCTTTAGTAAGAGGGTATTAGCTTCCACCTCTGTGGAAGGGAGTCTCTTCGAGAACTCTGACCAATGAATCAAAACAGAGTTTCTCATGACTGCTGTGAGGTTTTCCTTAGTTGGCCTTTCACTATTGGAGAAATAATTTTCATGTAACATGATATAACCTTATTTAAATAAAATTTTATATATATATATTATATATAACATATTACTCATACATACATGAGTAATATGTTGTTTTGTTTCTTCTTTTCATTTTTTATTTAAATTAGAAACAATGTAGTTTCACATGTTAATCCCAGCTCCCTCTCACTCCTTGACTTCCCTGCTCCCCCACCAGGCCCCTCAGCTCCGGATGCAATACCAACTCCAATATCCAGGGAGGATGAGGCTCTCCATGGAGGATCTCCAGAGTCTGTCACTTCATTCAGGGCATAGGCCCTCCCCCAAATGTCTAGGATCAGAGAGCATCCCTCATTGTGGGATGGGCAGACAAAGTCCATTTGTATGACAGGGATTTGGTGTATATAGCTTTTATTATGTGTAGGGAAGTTCCTGTTATTCTGGATCTCTTCAAGACCTTTATCATAAAAGGGTGTTGGATTTTCTCAAAGGCTTTTTCAGTATCTAGTGAGATGATAATATGATTTTTGTTTTTCAGCTTGTTTATATTGTGGGATTACATTGATGGATTTTCATATGTTAACCATCTTAGAATCCCTGGGATGAAACCTACTTGATCATGGTGGATGAGTTTTCTGATGTGTTCTTGGATCTGATTTGTCAGTATTTCATTGAGTATTTTTGCATCAGTGTTCATGAGGGATATTAGTCAGAAGTTCTCTTTCTCAGTTGTGTCTTTGTATGGCTTGGGTATCGAGGTTATTGGAGCTTCATATTAAGAGTTTGGCAAACACCCTTCTGCTTCTATTGAGTGGAAAAATTGGGGAGAATTGGTATAAGCTGATCTTTGAATTTCGGGTAGAATTCTGCATTGAGGCCATCTGGACCTGAGCTTTTTTTGGTTGGGAGACTTTTGATGACTGCTTCTATTTCCTTATGTGTTATGGGTCTATTTAAATTGCTTATCTTTTCTTGGTTTAATTTTGGCAAGTGGTGTCTATCCAGAAAATTCCCAATTTCCTTTAAGTTCTTTAATTTTGTGGAGTATAGGTTTTCAAAGTATGACATGATGATTCTCTGGATTTCCTCAGTGTCCATTGTTATGTCCCCCCTTTCATTTCTGATTTCATTAATTTGCGTGTTCATACTCTGTCATTTGTTAAGTTTGTATAAAGGTTTGTCTATCTTGTTTATTTTCTCAAAGAACCAACTCTTTGCTACATTGATTCTTTGTATTGTTTTCCTAGTTTCTACTTTATTGATTTTTGCCCTCAATTTGATTATTTCCTGGTGTCTACACCTCTGGAGTGAGTTAGCTTCTTTGTGTTCTAGGGCTTTCAGTTGTGCTGTTAATTCTCTAGTGTGACTATTCTTTAGTTTATTCATATGGGCACTTAGTGCTATGAACTTTCCTCTTAGCACTGCTTTCAAAGTGTCCCATAAGTTTAGGCATGTTGTGTCTTCATTCTCATTGAATTCTAGGAGTGCTTTAATTTCTTTTTTATTCCTTCTTTGATCCTTAAATGGTGCAATTGAACATTATTCAATTTCCATGAGTTTGTAGGATTTCTGCAATTGGCTTTGTTGTTGCATTCTAACTTTATCGCCTTGTGGTCTGATAACATACATGGAATTATTTCAATATTTTTCTACCTGTTGAGTTTTGATATGTTGTCAAGTATGTGATCGGTTTTTTAGAGGGTTCCATGTGGTGCTGAGAAGAAGGTATATTCTTTTGTGTTTTCTATAGATGTCTGCTAAAACCAATTGGGTCATAAATTCTTTAGTTCCTTTGTTTATTTGTCAAGTTTCTGTCTGTTGGTCCTGTCTAGTGATAAGACTGGAGTGCTGAAATCTCCCACTATATGTGTGTGAGGTTTTATGTATGATTTGAGTTTTAGTAATGTTTCTTTTATGAACGTGGATGCCTTTGTGTTTGGGGAATAGATGTGCAGAATTGATACTTTATCTTGGTGGATTTCTCCTGTGATGTGTATGAAATAACCTCATCCATCTATTTTGATTTTAGTTAAAAGTCTAATATGCTAGATATTAGAATTGATACCTCCGATTGATTCTTGGGTCCTTTTGATTAGAAAATCTTTTCCTATCCCTTAACTCTGATGTAATGTCTGTCTTTGAGACTGAGGTGTGTTTCTTGTATGCAACAGAAGGATGGGTTTTGTCCTCGAATCTACTCTGTTAGCCTGTGTATTTTTATGGGCAAGTTAAGACCATTAATATTGAGGGATATTAATGATCATTGATTGTTCATTCTTTTTTGTTTTGGGGCAGGTGGTGGTGGTGGAATTATGTGTGGATTTCTACCCACCTCCTTTTTTTATTTTGGCTGTTGGTGAACTGGGATTATCTATTGCCTTTGTATTTCTGGTAATAGTTAACATCCTTGGATTGCAGTTTTCCTCCCAGAACTTTCTGTGGGGATGGATTAGTGGATACGAATTGTTTAAATCTGGTTTTGTCATGGAATTTCTTGTTTTATCCATCTAAAGTGATTGAAAGCTGGCATTCATGGTCTCTTCGTGTTAGTAGAATATCTATCAAGGACCTTCTGGCTTTCAGTGTTTCCATGGAGAAGTCAGGTGTAATTCTGATAGGTTTGCCTTTGTATGTTATTCGACCCTTTTCCTTAGCTGTTCTTAATATTCTTTCTTTATTCTGTATGTTTGGGGTCTTGATTATTATGTGGAGAGGAGATTTTTTTGTGGTCAACTCTATTTGGTGTTCTGTAAGCTTGTACATTCATTGGCATGTCTTTCTTTAAGTTGGGAAGTTGTCTTTTATGGTTTTGTTAAATATATTTTCTCCCCTTTGAGTTGGCTTTCCTCGCCTTCTTCTATACCTATTTTTCTTAGGTTTGGTCTTTTCACAGTGTTCCAAATTTCCTGCATATTTTGTGTTAGGGATTTTTTGGACTTAAGATTTTCTTTGGTTGATGAATCCATTTCCCCTAGTGAGTCTTCAACACCTCAGACTCTCTCTTCCATCTCTTGTTTTCTGTTGGTTATGCTTGCATCTATAGTACCTGACTGTTTACCCAGCTTTTTATTTCTAGCATTCCTTCACACTGTGTTTTCTTTACTTCAGCTTTAAACCCTTGCACTGTTTGAATTGTTTCTTGCAATTTTTGCTTTGTCTTTTCCTCCCTTTCTTGCAATTGTTTGATTTTTGGTTTGGGTTTTCTTCCATTTCTTGCATTTTTTGGTTTGTTTTTTTCTTCCATTTCCTGCATTTTTTGGTTTGTTTTTTCTTCCATTTCTTTGAGGGGTTGTCTCATATCCTCTTTTAGGGCCTCTTTCATTTTCATGAATTTGTTTTTAAGGTCTTTCACTTCTGCTTCATCTTCATTGGGGTATTCAGGTCTTGCTGGTGTAGAGTCTGTATAATCTATAGGTGTCATATTAGTTTTTCTCTTGCTGAGTGTGTTTTCATATTGTCTCCTTTCCATTATTTCTGCTAGTGGGTGCAGAAGGAGTCTCTTCCTCTCCTAGTGGGAATGTGACCATGATTCCCTTCTGGTGGTTGGGAGAAGGTTCAATACTCTGGTTGCTCTCCTCTTGCATGAATGGAGGTGTTCCTAGTACCTCCTCTTGGCAATCTTTTCATAGGCTGGACCCTGTATGGATGGAACCCGTAGTGTGCAGCCTCTGCGTGGGATGACTCCTTCCAGGTGGGGAGCCTCAGTGCAGAGTCCCCTGGCCTTGGGTATTTGTGTGCAGAGCACTGGAAGGCGGGCAGGAAACGGGCCCAGGCCTACCTAGCCACATGGAAGGAGATAGGCACTATGGTGCTGGCAGTCTCTGGGTGGGCTGAATCCTGTCAGGATGGGATCCGCAGTGGGCAGACCCCAGGACTCAGAAAGTTCTGCTCAGGGCACCTGAAGGCTGGTCTGAAACAGGCCCACACTGACCTCATCTGTCCAATGGGTGGAGACTGGGACTTGGACACTGACAGTCTCTGGGTGGGCTGACTCCTATTGGGATGCTTGTTTGTTTCCTTAGGTTGAAGGATAACTATGATTCCTTATTGATTTTCAGACATCAATACTGTCATTCTACTTTGCTCTCTCTTCTGTATATATCTCTCTTTGCCCTAATTATGGCCACCTCATCCCATTTCCTTAGTCAGGCCCATTGTGCACTGTTAGTCTCATTTCTATTTTTCCCCCATTTTGTTTTCTAGATCCCTAGTTTCTGCAGTTACTCCAGGGTATTTACTCACATCCAAAGTTTTGGAGGTAGGAGACTCCAATGAGAGAGGATATGCAACATTTTACTTTCTCACTCAGATTTACCTCACTACATGTGAACTTTTCTAGTTCTGTTCATGTACCTGTGAAGTTCATGATCTCATTTTTTTCAATGCTGAACAATTTTCCTTAGTGTATAACTACTATATTTTCATTATCCACTATTTGTTTGGAAGATATTTAAATTATTTTCATTTCCTTCTTATTGTGAAGAGAATTGTGATTAAAATGTCTGTACAAGTGTATATGGAGTCAGCAATCTTGTCCTTCAGACATATATGGTATAGAGGTATGTTTCTGGATCACTTGATAGATTTATATTTATCTTTCAGTGAATCCTTCATAACTGTGACTTCTATAGTTGCTGCAAGATTTAAAGTCTTTCAGTAGAAAGTGAAGATAATACTGTAAAGTTCTTTTTATTTCACACGAAACAAAGTAGTTATTCTTTATACTATGTGGATATGTACTTGGAATTGACTGAGTGCTTTCTGTAACATCTGTAACATGCAACTTGGACTTGAGGTGTTATTCATTACCTGCACCCATTCTGTTTCTTATAATTCACCCAAGCTAAAATTTTGGTCATTTTCATTTTCTGTCTTTCCTTATTTTCTTCACACCAAATTACTCAATTTCTTGTCACATCGTCCTTTGAAATAATGCCCAATCCCATCACCTCTTCAATTATCATAGTTGCCTGAACTAATTGATGTTCTCATCATATCTGGCCTCTACTCCTATCTTAAACTTTCTGCATTTCAATTTTGACTTTTCTCCCCCATAAAAATAGAACAAGTTAATTTGCTACATGCAAATTTGATCATGTCACATCCATGATTAAAGTCATTTTGTGCTTTCTCATTACTGCTAAAATCAAGTAAATGTCAGAACTGGAAGAGCAATCTCATCCTTTATTATTTTCATTCTCCATATTGACATCCATGAGAAATTATTTGACATAACTTGAAAATCTCAGTGTTTCCAATATCCTATGAATATACATGTCTATTCCTTCCTTGGAACTTGTTAAATTAAGTGGTTAAATCAACAAAAAAATAGAGTGGATTTTGTATTTAATTTTACTCAGGTCATTACCGGGTTATGTACTTCATTCCTGCTTAACAATAAAGGTGATTGTGCTAGGAAAACATAACCATCTTTAAAACCTACCCTGAATTACGTTGGAATGAGCACCTTCCCTATGTGCTGGTTTGAATGACAATGACTCCATAGGCTCATCCACTTATTTTAATACCTGATCCTCATTTGGTGGAGGTACTTGGGGAGGATGAAAATATATGGGTTTGTAGGATGATGTATGTCACTGAGTTCTGGGCTTTGAGATTACAAAAGCTCATGCAGCTCCCAGTTCTCATTCCATACATTTTATAACTCTGTCTGTTTATTTCTGTCTATGTATATCTGTATGTCTCTCTGTTTCTTTCTGTTACTCTATGTCTGTCTTTACTATAAGCTGCCTTAATCACGGCAATAGAAAAATAAATAAGACTTAATTGATACCAGATAGGTTGCCATTGACATAAATGTCCTGACCATGCTGTTTCTTGTAGAAATGTGGGAGACATTGAAATTTTGGGCTAGGAAACCAGCTGAAAGCTGTAAGTGGGGCTCAGTGGGCCATTTGAGTAGGAGCATACAAAACATCAGTCCAGTGGGAATATGGATATCTAGCCCAATAATTTTTCAATAGAGGTCATTCTTTTGATATTTTGAAAACGAGTATGTTTGTCTTAAGAATTTGCCTAACATTAAATTGAAGACTTTTGTAGGGGTTTTGTTGAAAGAGATTTCAAGATAACCTAATGTTGACTGTCTTGTGTGGCTGTTAATGATTATTTTTATACCAAACTAAAATGTAAAAAGAAACATTAGGGTGGATGCAAACAGTGTAGGAAAAAAAATCACCATCCTTGGTGTATTGTGAAAGAGATAAGAAGAAATGGAAGAAAGGAAGTGGTACCCTTGGGGTGAGAGCCTACCAAGCTAATCCTGAAATTTAGAAAAAGAAAAGACTTAAAGAGAAACAACAAACTAACACTTATGCAAATGAAATTTAAAGAGGGGCCCAGTCTCTATCCCATCCTGTCAGCAGAACTTGGGACCAGAACCCATGTGGTTCCAGCTTTAATGTCCTAAACGCCAGGAGTAGAGGGTTGTGAGAGATCTATTTGGCTATTTGGTTAAAGAAAGCTTCTGAAGCTAGGTGTACAGCAAGGTAGTCACTGCATAGGGGCCTGAATAATGTATTATGTGAAGCCATAAATGTAAAGCCTGAATTGTATTGGAGACCCAAAACTATTGGAACTACCAGGACCATAGAACATCTCCTAAGGAAAACTGCATAGAGGGAGTGACTACTGAAATAGAGAAGTATGCTCCAGTTTGAAAATCTGGAATGGCAATGCAATATAAGTCCCTTTACACAACTTTAGACCAACTAAATCAGCTGAGAAAATGAAACTTCAACTAAGAAAATGATGCCTAAGATCAGGCAATAGGCAAACCTATAGGTGATTAATGAGGGAGGATTTAGCCCATTGCAGATGGTTCCATCCTGGTCTGGGTGTCATGGGTTTTATAAGTAAAAAGACAGAGCAAACTATGAAAAGCAAGCCAGTAAACAGCACTCCTGCATGACCTCTACATTAGGTCTTATCTCCAGGTCCCTGACATGTTTGAGTTCCTGTCCTGATTCCTTTACTGATGGACAGTGATGTGGAAGCATAAGTCAAATAAGTCCTTTTCTCTCCAGGATGCTTTGATGATGGTGTCTTATCACAACAATAGTAACACTCACTAAGAAAGACTTAGAGCCAGGGATTTAGCTTGCCTTGGCGGCTTTCTCATTTGCTTTGGTTCAGCAATTCCTTATTGTGTACCTATTCCTTTCTATTAGAACAGTAATATATATTCTGTGCCACTATATCTTACAAGTGTATAATTTACTTTCTGGTTTTACATGAAGTTACAATTAGAAGATTGCCTAGAGACTCAAAAGAGACTTTGGGGATTGAACTTTTATTTATCATTTTTTATTTTAATTTTAAATAGCTTGTTTTACATGTCAATCCCAGTTCCCTCTCCCTCCCCTCCTCCCGCACGCCCCTTCCCCCTTCCTCCCACCCTATTGCCAAATCCTTCCACATAGGGGGATATCTAGAGTCTGTCATTTCACTCTGGGTAGGGTCCAGGCACTCCCCTAAGAGTCCAAGCTGAGAGAGCATCTCTCTTTGTGCTATAGGCACATGAAGACTGTTTGTATTCCAGGGATAGACACTGATCCACAGCTCAGGGCCCCATAGGTTGCCCAGGCCTTCTTGCCAACACTCACATTTGGGGAGTCCAGATCAGTCCCATGCTGGCCTCCCCACTGTCGGTCTGGGGTCCAAGAGCTCTCCCCTGTTCAGATTAGCTGTCTCTGCTGGTTTTGCCAGCCCATTCTTTGCCAATTTGCTCATCACTCCTCTCTCTCTGTCACTGGGTTCCTTGGATTCAGTTCAGTGTTTAATACTCCATTGTGTAAATGTACCACATTTTCTCTATCCACTCTAGAGTTGAGGGGCATCTAGGTTGCTTCCAGGTTCTGGCTATTACTAATAATGCTGCTATGAACATAATGGAGCAGATGCCCTTGTTGTATGAACTTGCCTCATTTGGATATATGCCTAAGAGTGGAATTGCTGGGTCTAGTGGTAGATTAATTCCCATTTTCCTGAGGAATCTCCATATAGATTTCCAAAGAGGCTGTATGAGTCGGCACTCCCACCAGCAGTGGAGGAGTGTTCCTCTCTCTCCACATCCTCTCTAGCATAAATTGTCTTCGGTGTTTTTGATTTTAGCCATTGTGACAGGAGTAAGATGGTACCTCAGAGTTGTTTTGATTTGCATTTCCCTGATGGCTAAGGATGTTGAGCACTTTCTTAAGTGTTTCTTGGCCATTTTAGCCTCCTCTATTGAGAATTTTCTATTTAGCTCTGTACCCCACCTTTTAATTGGATCCTTTGGTGTTTTGGAGACTTGTTTCTTGAGTTCTTTGTAAATTTTGGAGATTAGACCTCTGTCAGATATGGGGTTAGTGAATATCTTTTCCCATTCTGTGGCCTTCCTTTTTGTCTTTTTGACTGTGTCCTTTGCCTTACAGAAGCTTTTTAGTTTCAGAAGGTCCCATTTGTTAATTGTCGATATCGGTGCCTGTGCCACTGGTGTTATGTTTAGGAAGTGGTCTCCTGTACCAACTCGTTGAAGAGTATCTTCCACTTTCTCCTATAAAAGTTTTAGTGTGGCTGGATTTATGTTGAGATCTTTGATCCATTTGGACTTAAGTTTTGCACAAGGCGATAAACCTGGATCTATCTGCAGTCTTCTGCAGACCAGTACCCAGTTATGCCAGCAACATTTGTTGAAGATGCTTTCTTTTTTCCATTGTACAGTTTTAGCTTCTTTGTCAAAAATAAGTGTTCATAGGTGTGTGGGTTAAAATTAGGGCTTTCGATTGGGTTCCATTGGTCTACCTGCCTATTTTTGTGCCAATACCAAGCTGTTTTCAGGACTATAGCTCTATAATAGAGCTTGAAGTCAGGTATGGTGATGCCTCCTGAAGTTCCTTTATTGTATAGGGTTGTTTTTGCTATCCTGGGCCTTTTGTTTTTCCATATAAAGTTTATTAATGTTCTTTCCAGGTCCTTAAAGAATTGTGATGGAATTTTCATAGGGATTGCATTGAATCTGTAGACTGCTTTTGGCAAGATTGCCATTTTTATTATGTTGATCCTACCAATCCAAGAGCATTGGAGATGTTTCCATTTTCTTGTATCTTCTTTGATTTCTTTCTTTAAAGATACAAAGTTCTTGATATACAGGTCTTTCACTTCCTTGGTTGACATTATCCCCAGGTATTTGATGCTGTTTTTGGCTATTGTAAAGGGTGATGTTTCTCTGATTTCTTTCTTAGTCACTTCATCATCTGTATATAATAGGGCCACTGATTTTTTTGAGTTTACCTGGTATCCTGCCACATTGCTGAAGGTGTTTATCAGCTCTAGGAGTAACCTTGCGGAGTTTTTTGGGTCACTTATGTAAACTATCATATCATCTGCAAATAGTGAAAGTTTGACTTCTTCTTTTCCTATTTGTATCCCTTTTATCTCCTTTTGTTGTCTTATTGCTGTAGCTAGAACTTCAAGTACAATATTGAAGAGATATGGAGAGAGTGGACAGCCTTGTCTTGTTCCTGATTTTAGAGGAATTGCTTTGAGTTTCTCTCCATTTAGTTTGATGTTAGCTCTTGGTTTACTGTATATTGCTTTTATTATGTTCAGGTACGTTCCTGTTATCCCTAGGTCTCTCTAGGACCTTTATCATGAAGGGGTGCTGGATTTTGTCAAAGGCTTTTTCAGCATCTAGTGAGATGATCATGTGGTTTTTCTTTCACAATTTGTTAATATGGTGGATTACATTGATAGATTTTCTAATGTTGAACCATCCCTGCATTCCTGGGATGGAGCCTACTTGATCATGGTGGATGATTTTTCTGATGTGGTCTTGAATTCGGTTTGCGAGTATTTTATTGAGTATTTTTGCATCGATGTTCATGAGGGAAATTGGTCTATAGTTCTCTTTCTTAGTTGTGTTTTTGTGTGGCTTGGGTATCAAGGTAATTTTAGCCTCATAGAAAGAGTTTGGCAGTGAGCCTCCTGCTTCTATTGTGTGGAATACTTTGAGGAGTATTGGAATTAGCTCTTCTTTGAATTTCTGGTAGAATTCTGCACTGAAGCCATCTGGGCCTGGGCTTTTTTTGTTTGGGAGACTTTTGATGACTGCTTCTATTTCATTAGGGGTTATAGGTCTGTTTAGATTGTTTATCTGTTCTTGATTTAGTTTTGGCAAGTGATATCTATCCAGGAAATTGTCCATTTCCTTTAAATTTTCAAATTTTGTGGAGTACAGATTAGGCGAAGAAATACAACTCAAAGGTACAGAAAACATATTCAACAAAATCATAGAAGAAAACTTCCCTAACCTAAAGAAAGATATACCTATGAAAATACAAGAATCTTACAGAACACCAAATAGGCTCGACTAGAAAAAGAAGTCACCTCGCCATATAATAATCAAAACATCAGTCCTACAGAATAAAGAGAAAATATTAAGAGCAGATAAAGAAAAAGGCCAAGTAACATACAAAGGCAGACCTATCTGAATTACACCTGACTTCTCAATGGAAACGATGAAAGCCAGAAGATCCTGGACAGATGTCCTACAAACGCGAAGGGAACAAGGATGCCAGCCCAGACTACTATATCCACAAAGCTCTCAATTACCATAGATGGAGAAAACAAAATATTCCATGACAAAGCCAGATTTAAAGAATATGTATCCATGAATCCAGCTCTACAGAAAATGCTAGAAGGAAAACCTAGAGCCAAGGAAGATAACTACATTCACAAAGACACAGGCAATATATAATCACACTTTACAAAACACCAAAAGAAAAAGGGAGGAGATACTACACAAAATAACTTCACTAGCAATAAATCAAGCACAAACAAGGATCACCAATCAATGGTCATTAATATCCCTCAATGTCAACGACCTCAACTTGCCTATAAAAAGACACAGACTAGCAGAATGGATATGAAGACAGAACCCTTCCTTCTGCTGCATACAAGAAACACATCTCAACATCAAAGACATATGTTATCTCAGGGTTTGAACTTTTAAACTTTGTTGAGACTGTAAAGACTTTGAGGACTTTTGAAATTGGTATAAGTGATTTTTTCATTATTATGTGACAATAAACTTGTGAGGGCCAGGGAATGGAATCTTGTAATTTAAATGAGAATTAGCCCCCTAGGCACATATATTTAAATGTTTGGTCCCCAGCTGGTGGAAGTACTTGGGAAGTAATAGGGCATGTAGTATTGTTGAAGGAGTTGTGCCACAGATTATGCTTGGAAGTTTCAAAAGCACAGTCTATTCCAGTTATCATTCACTCTTACACTGCTGCTTAGAGGTCACCCCATGGCACTGATGCCCCTAAGGTGCTGGAGTCTGCTCTCAAAACTGGAATCATTTTCCCCAATAAGCTCCCTTCTGCTCTCTTTAAGGACTCTAACCCTACAAATATCAAATTCTTCGCATGATCACATCAATCCTGTACCTTCTACTGCAGCTGAGGCTATACCTTAAGCAATGCCTTCTCTCAATCAGTCTTCAGGAACTCTAGCCTGCCATACAGTGCCAAGCCTCATGTGTTTGTTCTCCATGGCCTCTCCATGCCTTCAACAGCAGGATCACCTGGATAACTCATATACATTACCAATTTTAGCTATCAGCACAAGCTGCATAATTTACAACCTCTGGATCACAGCCTCCATTTCCTGACTCTGAGGAAATACTTTCTAAGAAATATCTGCCTCAACAATGCTAATGTCTTGTAAATCATAAATGTTTCTTGGGCCTAAGCTAACAAGCATCCATTTACCCAGCCTAATAAAGGGTTGCCTATAGTCTCTTATTAATCATAGAAACAACTGACCAAATACCAGTAATTATTAATTCAAAATACCACACAAATGACACCTATAGTGTCCTTCTGAGACTCTCAAACTGGCCTCTGGAATTTTGCTAGTCAAGTTTTCATCATCTGCACTTCTCCTTGCATCATCTTATAAGCTCTCACCATAGCACATTAAGCTCCAAAAACACAATGGCTTATTAGCCCACAGTATCAAAATCCTTTCACAATCCTCCCAAAACTTACATTTTCAGGTCTTTCCCAGCAATATTCTGTGACCTGGTCCCAGGTTATGTTTTTGGTTTCTGTTGTTATTACTCAG
This sequence comes from Mesocricetus auratus, assembly GCF_017639785.1. NCBI lineage: Eukaryota > Metazoa > Chordata > Mammalia > Rodentia > Cricetidae > Mesocricetus > Mesocricetus auratus. The sequence goes on from NW_024429184.1 coordinate 28,269,697, forward strand.
CATCATGACCAAAAGCAGCTTGGGGAAAAGAGCATTTGTTTTATCTTGCAGTTTCTAGCCTGCAACCTTGATACTTTTATAGAAACTTGACACAAGCTATAGTCATCAGAGAGGGCAATAGACTTCCATAATGCCAGGCCAAGTCTAAAGGGCATTTACTCTATTAGTGATTGATATGAGAGAGCTTGATCCACCTTGGATAGAGCCATCACTAGGCTACTGGTTCTGACATCTATAAGAATGCAGACTGTGCAAGGCATGGGGCGTAAGTCAATACAAATTTCTCTGTATCATCTCCTGCCTGTCAATGGTGTGCAACTGTGAGATAGATGACCATATGTTTTGGAGAGGATTTTGCAAGGACTTTGGAACCTTGGATTATAAAGATATTGAGTGGTGAGAGCTCAGGGAGCTGTTCTCTAAGATCTTAGAAGATAAGAATATTGAGGACCGTCTACACAATGGAGACCTGCCTCATGAAATTTCCAGGAGTAGCAAAGATTCTGCAAGGCCTTTTGTGTGATGAATCTGCGGTGTCTGGTAAGCTGGAGCCAAAGAATCAGCTGTGATTAAGACAAAAACAGGATCACTAAGGTGAAATCTTCTAGGAAGTTATTTCTTTAATGCCCCACAGACATGTATTCTAGAAAAAGACAGGTTTGGATCTCATGCTAGTAGTCAAACTTAGTAGTATAAACCTCACCTAGGTAGTAATGGTTTTGAAGACATGAAGAAGACATGGAAAGCAGCTGAGGATTGGCATGGTCTGACAGGCCTGGAGTCCCTGAGGAGAGCCCAGGAGAGGCTATTAGTGAAAGTGCAGCCTGGTTGCAGCAAAAGACCCAGCATTTTGGGGATGCCAGCACAGAGGAAAGACCACCAAGGGCAGCAGCACACATGGAGTGGACCTGACCTGAGCCCGGAAGAAAATTTGTATTTGTGTAGACAGAAAAGTCATTCAAGCCCTATTGAAGAGCCCAGAAGATCACGAATTAATACCCAATGTTGGACACTGAGTTATTTACACTGTTGGAGTTTGATTTTGCTTTGTTTAAATTTGACTGTGTGCTGGTCTGTCCGTTGTTTTTTTATTTTACCAGAGACCCCAATTAAGTGACTTTAAACACAAAGACAAATTTTAGAATTTCATACAGAATATTTGTCTTAAAAGACAGTAGATATTTATCATTTATTAACTAACAATTTTAGTGCTTATGTATTGTTCCACATATCATTGTTCCAATGTGCTAATGGCTATCTACCATTTTATCTTCTATCCACTGTATATGGTTTTATGTTAAGATCTTGATCCACTCAGAACTGAGTTTTGTGTAGGATGGTAGTTATAAATCTTTTTGCATTCTTCTACATACAGACACCAAGTTATTCCTGTACCATTTGTTGAATATGCTTTCTTTTTCCCATTATATATTTTGCTTCCTTATCAATTGATAACTTATGCCAATATCATATTATTTTTATTATTAGAGTTCTGTATTACATCTTGAAATCAGGAATGGTGATACCTCTGGAAGGCCGTCTATTTTACAAGAATGTTTCAGCTATCCTGGTCCTTTTATTTTTTATATGAAGTTGAATATTCTTCTTCCAAAGTCTGTAAAGAGTTGTGTTGAAAATTTGATAGGCATTGTATCAAATCTGTAGATCACTTTTGGTCATGTGGCCATTTTTACTCTATGACTCCTATCAATACATGAGCATGGAAATTCTTTTCATCTTCTGATGACTTCTTACTTTCTTTCTTTAAGGACTTGAAGTTTTTGTCATACAAGGTTTTCACTTGCTTGGGTAGAGTTACACTAAAATATTTTATGTTATTTGTGACTGTTGTGAAGGGTGCTATTTCCTTGATTTCTTTTTCAGTCCATTTGTCATTTGTATATAGGAAGGCTACTAATCTTTTTAAATTAAACGTGTTCAGGCATTTCACTGAAGGTGTTTATTAGCTGTAGAAGGTCACTTGTACAATTTTTGGGTCCCTTCCGTGTACTATCATCTGCAAATAATGATAGTTGAGGTTTTCCTGTTTATTTTGCATGCCCTTGATCTCTTACAGTAGACTTACTGCTCTAGTTACAACTTCAAGTAATGCATTGCATAGATGTTTACAGAGTGAACAGCCATGTCTTGTTCCTGATTTTAGTGGAATTGTTTAGGGGTTGTCTGCATTTATTTTCATGCTGGCTATAGCCTTGCTGTGAATTGCCTTTAGTATGTTTAGGTATATCCCTTGTATCCTTGATTTCTTCATGATTTTTTTCATGAAGAGGAGCTTGATTTTGTCAAAGACATTTTTCAGCATCTAATGAGATAATTATGTGCTGTTTTTCTTTCAGTTTATTTACATGATGGATTGTATTGATTGAATTTCTTATGATGAACCCTGCAAATCTGGGATGCTTCCTACTTGGTCATTGTGGATGATCTTTCTGATGTGTTTTGGGATTTGGTTTGCAGGTATTTCATTGAGTATTTCTGCATCAATTTTTATGAGGGAAGTTGGTCTGTAATTTGTTTCCCTTGTTGCATCTTTGTATGGTTTTGGTATCACGATGATTGGCCTAATAAAATAATTTGGCAATAAACTTATATTTTATGGATTAATTTGCAGAATAATGGTGTTAATTCTTTTTTGCAATATTGGTAGATTTTGTGCTCAAACCACCTTACCCTAAGCCTATTTTGATTGGGAGACTTTTAAGGAATGCTTCTTTCTTTCCTGTGGTTGTAGGGTTATCTGATCTTGATTTAATTTTAGTAGTGGTATTTATCAAGAAAATTGTCCATTTTTGGTTTTCCAATTTTGTGGAGTACATGTTTTAAAACTATGGCTATTATTTTTTTGGGTTTTTTTGGTGGTTTTTCTTTCTTGTTTATTTTCTCCAAATTCTTTATTTGGGCACTTAATAATTTTCATTGTTCTAGGAACTCAAAGAAATTATAATTCATTTCTTTATTTCTGCATTGACCTGGTAGGCATCCAGTAAAGTGCTATTCAGTTTCCACCAGTTTGTAGGTCTTTTGTTCTTTCTGTTACTGAAATCCAACTTGAGTCTGTAATAGTCTGAGAGTATATAGGGAGTTATTTCAATTTTCTTGTATTTGTTGAGACTTATTTTTTGAGTATGTGGCCAGTTTTGGAGAAAGTTCTCTGAGGTCCTGAGAAGTAATTATATTATTTTTTTGTTTGGGGGAATTTTCCAATAAATAGGTTAATTTTGTTCATAATGTCTGCTAGTTCCTACATTTAGTCTTTAGTATTGATTGGATGACATGTCCATTGCTGAAAGTGGGTAATTGAAGTCTGCCACTATCAATTTGTGAGGTTTATTGTGTGATTTATGCTATAGCAACTTTTCTTTTATGAACTTGCATACCCTTGCATTTGGGGTGTAGATGATACAAATTGCTATGCCATCATTGTGGACATTTTCTTTTTCTTTTTTTAAGTATAAAGTGCCTTCCCCATCTCTTTTGAGTAATTTTAATTTTGTTAGATATTAGAATGACTACAACAGTTTTTTCCTCAAAGTCAACTTGGTTAGAAATCTTTTTCCAACCATTAACACTGTATCTTTTATGTTTGGGTGTGTATTTTATACAGAAGCATGGGTCTTGTTTTCATATAAATTAGTCTTTGTTTTTACTGGAGAATTTAGTCCATTGATGTTGAGAGATATCAGTGACCCATGATAGTTAATTTGTGTTATTTTGATGGCGGTTTTGGTAGGGGTGTGTATGTTGTGTGTGTGTGTGTGTGTGTGTGTGTGTGTGTGTGTGTGTGTTTCCCTCCCAGTTTTGTTAATGTGACATTATTTCTTGGGTTTTCATGGACATAGTTTATTTCCTTCAGTTGGAGTTTTATTTCTAGTATCTTCTTTAAGGATAGATCTATAGATAGACATTGTTTGAATTTGACTTTGTTGTGGATTATGTGGTTTTCTTTATCTATGGTGATTGAAAGTTTTCTTGAGTGCCATAGTTTGGGCTAACATCTGTGGTAGTTTACAGAAATTTTGTGCAAGACCTTCATTGAGAAGTTGGGTATAATTTAAATATGTCTTCGTTTACATGTTTTTACACTTGCAGCTTTCAATGATCATTTTTGGTTTTGTATCTTTAGTGTTTTGTTTACTATATGGCATAGGGAGTTTCTTTTCTGGTCAAATTTATTTAGTATTCCATATGCTTCGTATACCTTTATAGGCATCTCCTTATTTAAGTTAGGAAAATTTTCTGATGTTGTTGGAAATATTGTCTGGGCCTTTCATCTGGTACTCTTCTACTTCTATTCCTTTTATAATTAGATTTTATATTTTACTGTTTTGTCTCAGGAATTTCTTGGATTTAGTATTTCATATTTTTTAGATTTATTATTTTCCTTGACCAACATAACTATTTCTCCTATCCTATCTTCAATACCTGAGATTCTATATTTCATTTATTGTGTTTTTTCATGATGCTTTCTCTATAATTCCTTTTGACTTACACAGATTTTCCACATACAAATACATTCAGTTTGTGTTTTCTTTATTGCTCATATATCCATTTTCAAGGCTGAAGGACTTTTAAAGTTTTTAAAAAGTTTAATACTATGATGTCTTTATTAAAGTGTAATTTTGGGGATGAATAAGAAAGGAAAGATTGTGGCTTAACAGTCATGTGTTTGTGTGTTAATTTGACTAGGGTTAAATGTACAATCTTGTTTTATGTCAGTTTAACAAAAATTAGAGTCATGGGGAAAAACCTTCATTTGAGAAAATGCCTCCATATGTTGATAAGCATGGGCATTTTCTTCATTAGTGGCTGTTGGGGGAAGATTCACTCCATTTTGGGTAGGGGTTTCTGGATCTGATGTCTGTAAGAAATCAGGCTAAGGAATCCATTCAGAGTAATCCAGTAAACTTCATCCCTCCATTGCTTCTGAATCAGCCACTGCCTCCAGGTAGCTTCCATGTTTGAGTCCCTGCCTGAATAGCCTTTGATGATGAACTATGATAGTGAAGTACAAGCCAAGTAAATCCTTACTCTTCAATTAGATATGCTCATGGTATTTCATCACAAAAAATAACCATCAGGGGAGTCATGAAGAAACCCAAGAATGGCAAGAACCTAGGTGTTTGAATTTATGCATATTTTAATTGAATAGTTTTATTTACTTGCTGTTTTCTTGTGACTTTATTAGCCTGCTTTCTTATAATACTCAGAGTCACTAAACCAATGTTTTCACTGCCCTCAGGGAGTTGAATTTACCATTTCAATTATTAATCTGGAAAATGCACCACAGTTTTCCCTCCACATGACAGTCTTGTGGGAGAATTTTTCTCAATTGAGAATCATTTTCTTTGATAGCTCTAGCTTGTGACAACCTGACAACATACTAGCAAGTGCATCTCATGTGCTCACAAACTATATGAATGTCTAGAAGCTATGTTGTCAGGGTAATAGATGTAGTGACCACAAAGTCCACAGTAATATGAAGTAAAAATGTATATTATTCTTCCGGTTCTTATCTTTAGGGTATGCACCAAACAGATGCTGGGTCATTGTGTTTTCCTAAGTGGAGGATTTTATAAAGAATACACAAATGAAACATCAAATGTATTAATAAATATCTGATTATGTAAAAACAATGGCCCCTGTTTATTTTAATTTTAATATGATTATTATATCTATATTTCTCCTCTAACAGCAACTACAGAAAATTAATGTATCCTTACTACACAAATAGTTAAATAAATAAAAACATTTTGGGGTAGTTACAATGATTGATTTCTATTTTTTCTGAGTGTATGTATCATGTCAATTTTTTCATAGAAATTATTAATTTTAAAGATTATGGATTTTATGACACTTTTATGCAGGTTGATTTTTGTATTTTTATACTAACTTTTATCTACCCTCTCCTGCCTTCTAAACAACTTGATTTTCCTTAATAAGGTCCTTTTTATTCATGTTGCCACTTTATCTATCTGTCTGTCTGTCTATCTTATATCATTCTCTCTGTGTGTATATATGTCTTATGATTTTATCAATTTACATATTAACAATTAGACTGTATATTTTGTGAGTTGTTTTTCCTAATACACTTATTTTTAGGGAAATCTGACTGTGATGTAGTGCTATAGTTTGGATGACTATATTTCCAAAGGTTGATGTGTTAGCCTAGTTTTCAGTGAGATGTGGAGTTTTTGTAGGTTGATACACATGGGAAAGTATGATGCAAGGTTCTACAATCTACCACATGTTGTTGGCCTCCTTGTCATGATTTAAGCACCTTACTCAGTCACATGCTCTTCATTGTGGTCTGAAATATCTGAAAATTGAACTAACTAAGCTCATCTTTTTACAGTTCAGTTGTTTTTGGGTTTTTATTATAGTTACAGCAAAAATGCCTAATCCTATAAATGCTGAGAGTATGAGAACGAGTGTTTGGTTCTTTTCAGGGCAACTATAGCAATCAAATCTCATACACCAGGACTCAGAAACATTTCAACAAGGAAATTTAAAAAAAACAGAGGATGTGGGGTAGTGCTATAAAAATATTGTCTTCTAGACATGACATGCTTACTGCAGCCATAAACACATAAAATCTATGCTTCTTTGCATAGTAACTTTGCAAGAGTAAGCCAACTAACATTATGGAATAGATGGCATAGAAGTCCTTCATTTAGAACTTACTGGTAATTGATAGTGAAAAAAGAGGATCATTACTTTTTCAGTTACTGACCACTGGTGGTATTAGCTTTCAATGTTCATTTGGATAGCTGCACACCCATACATAGTCAATACTAACTACATTTAGTGGTTTAGAAAAAAATAAAAGGTTGGGATGTGTATAAAATGTACTAGAATCATTGGGGAAAATGAGGTTGCATATGCTGGTGTTTTATTTCCATACATGAATAGAAATCCCAATATTACATAAACATTTTAAAAATTGAAGAAATGGAGACAGTATTTTAACCAAATTACATATTTATTGATAACTGAAGTACTGCTAAGGAGTTAGCATCTTACTTCATAGAAGTGATTCACCCCATAAGTTAATCACTACAAAAAGTAAATGTGAAAATGAACTCATAACAAGCAAGGATATTTGGTCTCAATTCATGTTTAGGTGAGGCTACCATTTTTAAGCCTTTAGTGTTCAAAGTGGTGCACCATGGTGGAGTGATCCACAAAGCAAAAACACTGCATTCATAGCCAGGACTGGTATGACAAAGCTGCTTCTTTGATTCCAGTTTCATAAACTAGTGTCACATCACTGAGTATGGCTTTGAAAAACCATTATTGCAGTTTGAGCAACAACCTATTAAATTAACACTTGAGTGGTAGTGGTGGTGTTGGGGTGAAGTCCTTAATTGTAACTGTGATTATTTTACTTTTCATATAAGCAATTTAACCTTAACAGTTGTAAAATTGCTAGAATTGAAAAACATCAGTTAGATTCCCATGCTCAGCAAAAATACTTATGTGTCCTTTAGAATTGAATACAGTTTTGAGTAGTGTGAGATATTTAAGGAAGTAAGTGAAAACAGTGTGATTAAGATACATATAAAACACATTAAAGTGTCCCCACTCTTACATATGAGTCTTTAATGAACTGTCAGAGTATGTGTTTACACACACACACCACACAAACACACACACACACACACACACACACACACATCCATTTGTTCCTGTATATATCTATCTAGGTGTGAAGTTTCTTTTGCATAACAGCACAGAAAATTGAACTGATAGACCTTGATTACTGGACAAGCAAAAAACTCTCTGAATTCATTAATCAAAGAATTTCATAAGGAAAAAATTACACAAAATTCTCTCCAAATTATTATAATAGAAAAATTTTTCTGGTTGATACTTTGAAACTTGCTTTGCTAAACAAAGTTTATGTCAAATATTTGGCAGTGCTTCATGGTGATCCTGTTCACCTGGTTTCTCTAATTGAGATGTTTAGGCATACTTTTCTTCTTGCATCTGGAAATACAGTGACATTGTCTTTATGGGATGTTTCAACTTGAGTTCTCACTTCTTTTCTTGCTAAGTGCTAAATTGTTTTTAAGTCTATCTGGCAATCTGTTAGTTTTCTTTTTATTTTTTCTCTTTCCCTACAGGGTTCAGTATTTGTCCTTGAAGTTGTCAACTACAAAATGCAAAGAAGACTGTACATGCAATTAAAGTAAGGTAAAGAACCACTGTCAAATAAAAAGCCTTAACCTCTAGAGCAACATAATTTGCAATATATTTGACAGGTCTTTTCTTAGCTCTTTGTAAGCTATGCATTTCCGGTTCCCCCCTTTTTTCACGTTAAGTGCTCTGCTTATGAGACAGTTTCATAATATATAATACGTGATGTGAATATCAGTTTTCAAAGTACAATGGAGAGAACATATTTGCTAGACACATTTTATGAATGAATAAATGATTTAGTTTGTATAAAACTAAATAAAATTTGTGTAATGTTAGATGAGTATTATTTGTTTTTGTTCATTTTATACTCAAAGATATATAGTGAATTCTTTCTAATAACTGTATTTTCTTCTAGATATGCAGTATTGCATAAGGCAGACAAATTTACTCTTCTTTTGAACTATTTGACTACTGAACAGATTTAAACAACCTTTTTTAAAAGACATGGAATAGAATGTGATTGTTCAATAAGAATAGGTGACTACAGGAGACTAGCTTTTGTCTGACTGAATGATGCAAGCTGCTGAGAGATGAGGCAATTCTCTACTGTGCCAGAGGATGTTTTTGTGAGGCTATAGGGAGACATACTCATAGCAGAAATAATAGTGACATTGAAGAGAATGAAGAGAAAGATAGCTAATGGTGTTGAACCCTTGTTATCAGTTCTGATGACTTATGACAAGTAATAGGAAAGAATAATTATATTAGTTATCAGCCCAAGGAAAATTACTTTTCATGGCATTTCAGAAGGAAAGGCTTCCATGTAGCTTAGAATTACAAACTGAATTGTATATTTCTTCACCCTTGTTTCTCTGTCAGTAGATATTGTCCTCAGGATTCTTCTGGCTACAGGTCAAAATAACAACAGAGCATACATAATATACAGTGGTCACAGAATTATCTCTTTGACTTTTTATTACTTCACCAGAGGTAATGCCATTCTAAGATGATTTTTATGTAATTTCCACAGAGCTATTTTATGTATTCATTGCTAATAGACTCAAGAACAGGCACAGAGCTGTCAAAATTCTACACTACTTCAAGACATTGAATAATCTTTTATAACCTTACAAGTAGATCAGAAACTCTGAAAAGATAGACATTAGTTGATGCTAAATAATTTTACAATCACGTTTTTAAACTTAAGAACAATCAAATTTGTAATGAGAAGACACATGAAACATGTATTCCGTGAATCTTGCTAAAGTTTATTTAATATATAGTTTTGTCTTCTTTGATTTTCTATTGTTGATGTTGTTCTTTTCTGCTTTTTCACTTGAACAAAAGCTAGAATTTACTGAAAATGGAGCCATAATGGAGCAAATACTTCTGTTAGATTGTTCTGTAGGCTATAGGATTTTGTATTAATTATAGATTGATGTATTAGGACCCAGCCTATTTTGAGATGTTAATAAATTGACTGAGAAGGCCATGATGTCCAAGTCAGAAAATACTTTCCTCCCTTGCCTCTGCATAAGTTACTGCCATCTTCCTGCTCTGTTTGAGTTCCTGAAAAAACTTCCCTGAGTGATGGAATATGATGCAGCACTATAAGATGAAATTAACACTTTTTCTCCCCAAGGTACTTTGGCTGATACTGTTTTATAACAGCAATTGTTACCTAACTAAGATAGTATTCTGAACATCTAGACAATCACTACTAAATTGAAAAAAATCCCACATTATCACTGTCAGCATGAGAAACTGACTATAGATGATACTTGATCATAAAGATAATTTTGTACTGACTGTATCCTAGCAATGTTTTAAAACATTGATAAAATGATGATAATAGTAGCTAGTATTCAATGTGACATTAATGTCTAGTAGATTTTTCATTTTAATTTTCAAAATATTAATGTGTAGGGGATATGTATTTTTTCATATCAATGACAAGAATCTTAAGGTTCAGAAGTTTACACACAGTTCACTATGAGAGTGGTTGGCAAAGTTACTTGTCTGTTCTGCTCTAAAACTATTTCTCTTATCACAAGGATACACTGTCTGGCACATTTCTTCACCCGTGAAATTCCCCAAAGAACTTGAGTATGATTTTAACACTCAATGGATTTTTGGAAATCCTATTAAAAATCCACACCTATAATTCATCTGTCAATAAAATTTTAAGAAGTTTACATTTCTGCAATTCCTGAATGGCATCTAATTAAAGTAGATTCTGTATTACTACACTTTCCTTGGCAACTTCATATCTGAAACTGTGATATTTTCTTTAATTATCTCAAGCTTAACTCTCTAAAGATTAAATAGCATGTAAAAAGGAATGTATTTTCCATGGTTCTTCTGGCTTCATATTTTTACCTGAATATAAGAGAAATTTTTAATGTAAGCAAGTTTTGGTTTTGAATAGACAATTACTGACCTTTTACATGAGATAAATTTTGTTTAACTCTTCCATTTTCTTCATCTTAATATTAGTGTACAAAGTATCGATTTTCTTCTTGCTTTCAATGATCCCCATTCTATGTCACTGTCCCCTGTCCCATTTGTACTCAAATACCCCCAGTATTCCTCTTCATAATTTTATATTATGTTATTCTTTACCCGCAGCCTGTCCTTAACTTCTAGGGAATTAAACACATTCCAATCAATATGTTTCATTTCAGGTAATTTTCGTTCAATGGAAATTATCACTGTTGCTATTAGTCATTAATTCTTCCATGATTTTAATAAGCTGAAAAAACTGTGAAATTAGACTTATTTCCAGTTTCAAGGGTATTCAAAGTTAGAGAGGCAGCACAGATTTCAAAGTTTAAATAGAAATTATATATATATATGTATATGGTATATACTGCAATTATATAAAATTAAACTTATAACATTAATTTCATATATTTTTTGGTTTTTCAAGACAGTGTTTCTCTGTATTGTTTTGGAGGCTGTCCTGGAACTCGCTCTGTAGACATTACTGGCCTCGAACTCACAGAGATCCGCCTGCCTCTGCCTCCTGAATGCTGAGATTAAAGGGGTGCGTCACCAACGCCTGGCTAACTTCATATTTTATATAGGCATATTTGTAGCCCCTAATTCACATGAATGTTTATAGCTTGTGTGACTTTGTAGATTTTCAAGATATTAGTCATCTACAGACTTTATAAAAATAAAATGTAATGTTAGTATAGATACATTTCCTTCAGTTCTTGATTATTCAATGTCAATACCATGTAACAGTTTTTAAATTTTTTTATTTTAGAATTAACATACAGGGTTTTTTTGTTTTTCTTGATCTCCCCTCTCATGTCTCTGTCTCTCCCCTATGTGTACCAGTATTCCTCTTTACAATTTTATATTATTTGAGCTGCTAAGTTTTGTTAACATGATGTGAGCCAGAGACATCTGGGAAAAGGGAACACAAATTGATAAATTGCCTCCATGAGATTGACTTTTAGAGCAGTCTGTGGGTCATTCTACTCATTAATAATTGATGAGAAAGAGCCCTTCACACTGTAGACCGTGTCATCCCTGGTAGGTAAAAATGTAAGCTGAGCAACTCACGGAACACTCAGGGATAAGTACTGCTCTGTGGTTTCTGATTCAGTTCATGATGTTAGGTTCTTGTTTGAGTTCTTGACCTGATATCAATGAATGATGGACTGTGATTCATAAGATAAATGAATCCTGTCCTTCCCAAGCTGGTTTTTGTCAGTATTCAACACAGAACCAGGAAAGCAAAGTGAAATTAATGAATCTCCCTATTGAATTTCTAGCCAGGACCAAAACAGTCATCATATTCATGACATTCAATAGAATGGTGTTAGTGAAGTCTCAGTGTTAGGTGGATTTGTGGATAGAAATAAGTTCTAGTGACATGGGAAGGAACAGCAAAGTAAAAGATTGTTTTATGGATAAATGTTTATGGTGATTAGCATTAAATAACAACATGAGAGAGTCTAGAATATTACAGAATATGTGTCTGAAAACACCATCAGTGAGGAGTTATTTTGATTAAGGTTAGTTTCTGTTATTTCTGAATTATATCAATTGCCTTAACTGAGGTGGGAAACTCCATCCAATGAATGTGTCACTATTTCATGGTCCAAGATCCTTGACTAACTATAGAGAAAGTTGACTAAGCACTAGCAATTGTCATTATATGCTTCTTGACTGTTGAGGTAATATTACCTGTTTTCTCTAGATATTGATTCTATAACAATTCTGACATGATGGACAGTAGCCTTGACTAAGAACCAAGATAAACTCTTTTGAGTTTAAACTGATTTGGCCAGATTATCATATACAAATTAGACAAGAAATTAAGTCATTGACACAGAACTGAAAGAAATGTCCAAGAACTAAAGACAGCATTACAACTGAGATACTTGAGCACAGAATATCTGTGGGTTGTGGGACACTGTATAGTCAATGATATAAAGAAACTAGTTCTACTGAGTAGGATGGAGTTACTATGGAGGGTTTGTGTTAGGGTTAGTACAGCTGAAACACCATGAACAAGAACAACTTGGGGAAGAAAGGAGAGGAAACATGTAATAAAATTTAAAAGCTATATTGTTTTACTTTCTTTAAAATAGTTTTGTTTGCAAGAAATACTATGGAGGAGAAACAATATAGATAAAACAAATAAGATAATGGAAAGATATTATCACAGAGTATCCCTTGTTTTTGAATTTACTTAATATTGTTGTGAATCAATAGACAAAAGGTACATATAGGCAACGGGAAAACAAAAAAAACTGGAAATTGAATTAAATTAAATCTTAAGATTTCTATTAGTACAACACTGAATAAGAAAAGATTATAAAAGTAACCTAATCAAATGTTTCATAAGTATAAAATAATAATGCTAGTAAATAAACATAAAGTTTACGTTTTTCAGTTGCATATTCATGGTATATAAAAACTAAGACACTCTATGGTATTTATAGAAACCTATTAGAATATGAAACTAAAATTTAGCAAACATATATCTATAGCTCGATTATTCCATTTAGTTTTGATCACATGCAAATGTTTTTAGGGCTGGCCAATTGGTATTGAATTTTAAATTAGATATCTAATTCTGGGTAAGACCCATTTTCTGTCTCTGTCTCCCTTCTTCTCTCCTTCTCTCCCTCTTTCTGTACACAAACATTTAAGGAAAGCTATGTCATTAATTTGAACATGGACAAGAAAGGGGTTGGCTGGAATAAACATAAAAGAAAAACAGTGAAAAAGAACATGTGGCAAATACAGTACACGTGCATAAAATTAAAGTAAACAATACTGTAAAAAAAGTAGAGATATCCAAGTAAAAATACTTGATACAGAATTCATTGCAAACATTACTAACTTAGAGTGATTATATTTAATCCCAGATAAGTGGATACAGGAACAGGGGACATATGAAAGAATAAAAGGCATTTTGCAATGAAGAGTAGATCAAAAGATAAGAAGTTAAAATAATAATATGTATGCTACTGACATGAACTTGGACATTATAAGCAAAGCAAATGAAAATGAAAGAAAAATGGATAAAACTGTTTTTTTCATTGAAGGAACACCACAAAATTTAAATAAATTGATAATAGTGATTTTTGCTAATTAAAAAAATTGATGATTACAGAACACTGAAGTCAATAATATAATACCATTTTAATCTTAGAAATACATCAAATAGATTACTAATTGAGTGATAACACATCCCAATAAAACCGAAAGCCAATTTTTCTCACTAACATTAAGGAAATAGGAAATCATAAAAATCAAGCTTCAGATAATCTGAATATGCTTACTTTTTATTAAACATTTGATTTTTCCACAAATTGTTAGAAACAGAATAAAAAATCAAATATTTCATGAGTCTTGTATTTTCTTGGTCCTTGAAATAGAAGGATATTAAAAGAGGGAGAAGTGGAAAATAGATAACGTCCCCACATATTGTTTGTAGGACAGGAAGACATAAAATTGGTACTAGCTAAAAGGAGTCCTTCCTGGTTGTTTGTTTTCAAGGTATTAAAAGGTCCTATGCCAGCTTAGGGGAGACCAGTCACCAACAGTAATACCCATATACAATGAAAACTAGCATTTTGAGATATGTCTATAGGAACAATAGTGGTATGCATTGTAGTGGTATATGAATATAGGGCATGCTCCACAGGTTTGGTTATTGGATGACATACCTCTTTGTATTGTAAATTTGACCAAGAATTTTGATTGTAAAAGTCATAGACCCTGGAAATGAACTTACTACCATGATTTTGTTAGACAATAATATCAAACTGCCCTCTGAGTTGGGCGTTGGTGGTGCTCACCTTTAATCCCAGCACTTGGGAGGCAGAGGCAGGCAGATATCTTGAATTTGAGTTCAGCCTGTTCTACAGAGTGAGTTCCAGAATAGGCTCCAAAGCTACAGAAAAACCCTGTCTGGAAAAACAAACAAGCAAATAAACAAACTTGCACTATGAATTCCAATCTCTGTATTTATAGATTAGTACAGTTCTCAGACCTTCTGAGAACATTTGTGCATTGCTTGGTGGTTAATGCAGAATTACTGGTCAAAGTGCAAAGAATGCATCTGTTATGTGCCAAGGCAAAAATAGGAAAGTATTACATACCCTTCCTCCAAACCGCAGGGCTCATCATGAAAGATTGTGTAGAAAAAATATTGCTACATGGGAAAGCAGCACATGAACACTGACAATTTGTTGAGGAACTGTTGACAGTGGGTGACATGTTTGTGGATCATGATGTTGTGAAAGACCCTATACCCATGAGTATATAAACAGCCCTGAGTTTAAAGAGAGAAAAGACAAAGTTGTGAAGGAGTGAAAGTGTGTAAAGTGGATCTGGGAGGAAGTGAAAAGTAGGGAAAGAATACCATCAAAATAAATTATATAATTTATAGCATATAAATTATAATTCTCATAATATCAATGAATGTGTTATTGTAAATATTTGAAAATAAGTATGCTTTGCATTCAAACCTTGTTATACACATACTCTGAGGATATGCTAAATATTACCTACTAGATATAGAACTGGCTGATTAGTTGACAAGAACAAGAGTCAGAAATTTTTTTCACAAATATTTAACTAGTAAAATTCCTCAATATATAAAAGTAATTGTACAACATGTTCACAAGAAATTTACCTCAGAAAAAAACAAAATAACCAAAAAAACCCACAAAATTTGTTTATAATGGAAAAGAATCAACAAAAAGCCCATAAAATATCAAATAAAACAAAGAAATAATTTTATATATTATCAAGAAAAGAAATATGGTATCTTTCTCGAACTAATAAATGGTGTAAATTGAAACCCAAAGCTAACATTGTTTTGATTTCATGATAACTAACATTCTTTGTCTGTAGTTTTGAACCATCATGGCAAAAATTTTCTTTTCTGTATTAAAATGTAAAAAGCAATTAACAGTTGACTTTGATTGCCTTCCTCTTCATTGTAGAAACAGTCATCATGATTATGGATTGGTTCCTGGAAGTGCTTTATTACTTCACACTTTTAAAGGTATGCCTACTACTTCAAATCACATTAGTAAAACAACAAAATTAATGTAAAATTAGTGTGTGTTTCAAATTTCCAGACAATTTTAAAACATTTTAGTTAACTAGCTGTGTTAATATAAACACTTTATCCAAATGTATAATATTCAATCTTATTATACATGAAATGTACACATACCTTAAAAATGAAGCATCAAAGTGATCATATTTGTTAATAGGAAAACAACAGCTTAAATGTTACAGTCTTTTATGAGGGCCTGGTTTATAGTCCTACGTTTGATATATATACATACTGTTTGTAGCATCACTGTTGGAAACTGTCTTGCTCCTTATTCAGTTCCTGAATTCATTATTTCAAACACCATGCCTTGTTCAGACAATATTTCCAGAAGTGTATATTTAATTACTTCGTATTACAACCTCATACCTTTATAGAATTCCCTATTAGTGAAATATTTACTATGAATAACCTATTTTATTTGGTATCATGTTTATTAGATTTTTGAGAGTTTCATACAATGTACAGATTTCCCCCCTTTCTTTTTCATGTAACTTTGGTACCTCTTTTCACTTATTTTGAATCCATAAAGTACTATGTGTAAAGCCTGTGTACCCATGCATGTGCTGCCATCACGGGATGGGTGGTCAATGCATCAGGAACCACAACTGTAAAGAAAACTGACTCTCTCACCACCTATAAACAGCTGATATATCCTCAGTTAGGGGTAGAACTGAGTTTCTGCCTCAGCTCTCTTTGGTGCAATTTTTTCTTCCTGAGAATTCCTAGGACTCATGCAAGCTGTCTCAACTGCTATGAATTCATATAACATTTACATTGGTGTGTTTACAAAACCCTATTTCCCTGTAGTTATTTATCAACTGTGGCTTAAAATCTTGCTCTCTCTTCTTCCACAATAATTCTTGAGTCTTGTGGAAAGGAGGTCATGTAAGAGGACTTCCATTTAGAGCTGAACATTAATAAATATCCTATTCTCTCTACCTGTATCAGTTGTGAGTCTTTATTATTGAGAATTTATTGCAAAAAGAAGCTTCAAAATTAGATCTGATAATATCAATATATTGATATAAAGATGAACCTATCTGAGCAAGTAACATGCTATGTTCCTTTTTCAGAAGAATGGTTACAGGTTCTGTCATCTGTCTCACCACACATCTATGATCTAAATAATAATAGTGCCCAATATAGGTTTCAAATTCTGAGTTAGTCTTCAGTCCGATCAGAAAGTGAGTGGTTACTTACATGTCATTTGCGCCCCCTTTTAAACCAGCAATATCATTTTGATATAGCTTACAAGGTTTATATCTGGGTAGCAACGGTCATTCCTTTTCTAGTCTGGTAATGTCTTCATTCATTAGGAAATTTTCCAGGAGAGATTAACCACATTTCTGTGCCAATTTGATTTATCTATGTTCTTTGACTCAGTGTGTGATATCTTCAAAAACATGTTCATATTTTCAAGATCTGTAAGGTACACAAAGTATTGGAAATAGCTTATAATTTGGGAGGGGGAGTTAAGGAACATCACTGGCCTATAACTCCAAAATAAGGTAACCTATTCCTGGCATTTGGATTTTTGTTTTTCTGTAATGTCTAACAATGGCTTTGAGGTTATGCTATTTGGTAACTCTATTTAAAAACTTTTTATTTGTGTATTCACATATTTCAAGAGGCTTCTTTTTTTGGTGTGTAGCTTTGTAGTCTATCCTGGCACTCACTCTGTAGACAAGGCTGGCCTCGATCTCTCTGATATCTGCCTGCCTCTGCCTCCCGAGTGATGGGATTAAAGGCATGTTTCACCAACGCCTGCCTGCTCAAGAGGCTTCTTACAGAAGTAGGTTTTAACATAACTTTATTATTTCCTTTTTAAATTAATTTTCATTTAAATTAAAATATTTTATGTTACATACTAATCCCAGTTCCCTTTAATCCCATCCTCCCATTCCCCCTACCATCTAACCATCCCACACCCATCCAATCCTCACGAAGGTTGAGGGATTCCACGGAGGGTCATCAAAGGTTGTCACATCAGTGCGCAAGGATCTCGGCCTTTTGGCCATTTGAGATTAATTTATTGAGAATGCTCTATTTAGATCTGTACCCCATCTTTGAATTGGATTGTTGGGTGTTTTGGTGACTAGCTTCTTGTGTTCTTTGTATGTTTTGGAAATCAACCCTATATCAGATATGGGTTTGGTGAACATATTTTCCCATTATGTACGTGGCACTTTTATCCTGTTGACTGTGTCCTTTGCCTTACAGAAGCTTCTCATTTTCAGGAGGTCTCATTTATTTATTGTTTATCTCAGTGTCTGTGTTACTTGTGTTATGTTCAGGAAACAGTCACCTGTACCAATTGATTCAAAGGTACCTCTTACTTTCTCTTCTAAGAGGTTCAGTTTGGCTGGATAATGTTGAGGTCTTTGATCCATTTAGACTTACGTTTTGTGCAGGGTATCAGATCTGGATCTATCAGCAGTCTTCTACATGTCAGCATTTAATTATACCAGCATCATTTGTTGAAGACTCTTTCTTTATTACATTGTATAATTTCAGATTCTTTCTAAAAAATAAGGTGGTCATAGCTGTTTGGATTAATATCAGGTCATGAAATTGATTGCAATGGTCTGTCTGCTTTTGTGCCAATATCAACCTGTTTTTATTACTAAAGGTTTATAGTAGGATTTGAAATAATGTATGGTGATCACTATAGAAATTTCTGTAGTGTACAGGGTTGTTTTAGCTATCCTGGTTTCTTTGCTTTGCATTTAATGCTGAGTATTTTGATGAGAATTGCATTAAATCTGTAGGTTGCTTTCAGTTAAGATTGCCATTCTTACGTCTTAGCTATGATAGAGCATGGAAGATATTGCCATTTTCTGATATCTTCTTTAATTTCTTTCCTTAAATTTTTAAAGTTCTTTTTTATTTGTTTATTTTTTATTATTTATTTTTAATTTTAAATTTAGATTAGAAAAAGGTTGCTTGACAAGTCACTTCCAGGTCTCTCTCCATTTCCCTCCCCTCCTCCGGTGCCCTACCCCCAAACCCCCCAATATCTCCTCATTTCCCCAGGGAGGGTGAGGCCCTCCATGGGGGTGTCCACAGTCTGTCATTTCATCCATGGCAGGGGCCAGACCCTCCCCCAAGAGTTCAGGGTGAGAGTGCATCTCACATTGTTGGATGGGAGTCCAAAGTCCATGTGTATACTCGGGATGAATACTGATCTACTGCCCAAGGCTCAACCTAGGCCTCCTCACTGACACCCCCAGTCAGGGGGTCTTGATCAGTCCCATGCTGGATTCCCAGGCATTAGCCTGGGATTCAAGAGTTAACTCTTGTCAGGTCAGCTGTTTCTAGGGATTAAACCAGCCCAGTCTTAATCACTTTGGTAATCAGTACTCTCTCTCTGTTACTGGCTTTCTTGAGTTCAGCTCAGTGCTTAGCCATGGGAATCTGCCTCTTCTTCTAAAAGCCACTGAATGAAGGTTCTGTTTCCCAGACTCTCTGGACATGGGGTTGTAGGCTGGCACTCCCCAGATCTATGTCTAAATCCACATATGAGAGAGTACATGCCATGTTTCTCTTTTTGTGACTGGGTTACCTCACTCAGGATGGTTTCTTCTAGTGGCATCCATTTGCATGCAAATCTCAGGATTCTATTTTTTTCTGTTGAATAGTACTCCATTGTGTAAATGTACCACATTCTCTCTATCCATACTTTGGTTGAGGGACATCTAGGTTGCTTCCAAATTCTGACTATTACAAATAATGCAGCTGTGAACATAGTGGAACACACTTTCTTGTTGTAAGATTGGGCATCTTTTGGATATATGCCTACGAGAGGGGTTGCTGGGTCTTGTGGTACGTTTATTCCCATTTTTCTGAGGAATCTCCATACTGATTTCCAAAGTGGCTGAACAAGTTGGCACTCGCCCAGCAATAGAGGAGTGTTCCACTTTCACCACACCCTCTCCAGCATAAATTGTGATTGGTGTTTTTGATTTTAGCCATTCTGACAGGAGTGAGATGGTATCTCAGAGTTGTTTTGATTTGCATTTCCCGGATGGCTAAGGATGTTGAGGACTTTCTCAAGTGCCTTTCAGCCATTTTAGACTCCTCTATTGAAAATTCTCTATTTAGTTCTGCAGCCCACTTTTTAATTGGATCCTTGGTGTTTTGGAGACTTGCTTCTTGAGTTCTTTGTAAATTTTGGAGATCAACCCTCTGTCAGATGTGGGGTTAGTGAATATTTTTTCCCATTCTGTGGCTGCCTTTTTGTCTTGTTGACTGTGTCCTTTGCCTTACAGAAGCTTCTCAGTTTTAGGAGGTCCCATTTATTAATTGTTGATCTCACTATCTGTGCTACTGGTGTTATGTTCAGGAAGCTGTCTCCTGTACCAATTCATTCAGGGGAACCACCCAATTTCACTTCTAAGAGGTTCAGTGTGGCTGGATTTATGTTGAGGTCTTTGATCCATTTGGACTTAAGTTTTGTGCATGGCGATAAACATGGATCGATCCGAATTCTTTTACATGCCAGCCTCCAGTTATGCTAGCACCATTTGTTGAAGATGCTTTCTTTATTCCATTTTATATTTTTAGATTCTTTGTCAAAGATCAGATGTTCATACGTGTGTGGGTTAATATCAGGGTTTTCAATTCAATTCCATTGGTCTACCTGTCTATTTTTGTGCCAATACCAAGCTATTTTTAGGACTATAGCTCTATAATAGAGCTTGAAGTCAGGGATGGTAATGCCTCCGGAGGTTGCCTTGTTGAACAGGGTTATTTTGGCTATCCGGGGTCTTTTGTTTTTCCATACAAAATTGATTATTGTTCTTTCAAGGTCTGTGAAGAATTGTGCTGGGATTTTAATGGGGATTGCATTGAATCTTTTCTGAGGGCTTCTTTAAATTCTTTCTTTAAAGTTTCAAAGTTCTTGCGATACAGGTCTTTCACTTGTTTGGTTTGCGTTACCCCAAGGTATTTTATGTTGTTTGTAGCAATTGTAAAGGGTGATGTTTCTCTGATTTCTCTTTCAGCCCTTTTATCATCTGTATATAGTGGGGCTACTCATTTATTTTCTTGAGGTGATCTTGTAAACTGCCACTTTGCTGAAGGTGTTAATCAGCTGTAAGAGTTCCCTGGTAGAGTTCTTTGGGTCATTTATGTAAACTATCATGTCATCTACAAACAGTGAAAGTTTGACCTCTTCCTTCCCAATTTGTATCCACTTGATCCCCTTTTGTTGTCGTATGGCAATGGGTAGAACTTCAAGTACAATGTTGAAAAGGTATGGAGAGAGCAGACAGCCTTGTCTTGTTCCTGATTTTAGAGGAATTGCGTTGAGTTTCTGTCCATTTAGTTTGATGTTGGCTGTTGGTTTAATTTATATAGCTTTTATTATGTTTAAGTATGTTCCTGTTATCCCAGATCTCTCCAAGACGTTTATTATGAAGGCGTGTTGGATTTTGTCAAAGGCTTTTTCAAAATCTAGTGAGATGATGATGTGATTTTTGTTTTTCAGCTTGTTTATATGGTGGATTACGTTGATGGATTTTTGTATGTTGAGCCATCCTGCATCCCTGGGATGAAACCTACTTGATTGTGGTGAATGATTGTTTTGATGTGTTCTTGGATCTGATTTGCCAGTATTTCATTGAGTATTTTTGCATCAATGTTCATGAGGGATATTGTTCTGAATTTCTCTTTCTTAGTTGTGTCTTTGTGTGGCTTGGGGATCAATGTTATTGATGCCTTATAGAAATAGTTTGGCAAAGAGCCTTCTGCTTCTATTGCATGGAATACTTTGAGAAGAATTGGTATAAGCTGTTCTTTGAATTTCTGGTAGAATTCTGCACTGAGGCCATCTGGACCTGGGTTTTTTTTTGTTTTTGTTTTTTTTTGGTCGGGAGACTTTAGATGACTGCTTCTATTTCCATAGGGGTTATAGGTCTATTTAAATTGCTTATCTGTTCTTGATTTAGTTTTGGCAAGTGATAGTCATCCATTTCCTTTAAATACTCAAATTTTGTGGAGTACAGGTTTTCAAAGTATGACCTGATGATTCTATGAATTTCCTCAGAGTCCATTGTTATGTCCCCCTATTCATTTCTGATTTTGGCAATTTTCATGTTCACTCTCTGCTGTTTGGTAAGTTTGGATTAAGGTTTGTCTATCTTGTTGATTTTCTCAAAGAACCAACTCTTCGTTACATTGATTCTTTGTATTGTTTTCCTAGTTTCTACTTTATTGATTTCAGCACTCAGTTTGATTATTTCCTGGTGTCTACTCCTCCTGGGGGCGTTTGCCTCTTTTTGTTCTAGAGCTTTCAGCTGTGCTGTTAATTCTCTAATGTACCTATTCTCCATTTTCTTCATGTGAGCACTTAGTGCTATAAACTTCCCCCATAGCACTGCTTTCAAAGTGTCCCATAGGTTTGGGTATGTTGTGTCTTCATTCACATTGAATTCTAGGAAGTCTTTAATTTCTTTTTTTATATCTTCTTTGATCCAGGAATGGTGCAGTTGTGCATTATACAATTTCCATGAGTTTGTAGGTTTGCTGCAATTTGTTTTGTTGTTGAATTCTAATTTTAAAGCATGGTGGTCTGATAAGATGCATGGATTTATTCCAATTTTTTTGAAGCTGCTGAGGTTTCATATGTTGCCAAGTATGTGGTCAATTTTTGAGAAGGTTCCATGTGGTGGTGAGAAGAAGGTATATTCTTTTTTATGTGGATGAAATGTTCTATAGATGTCTGTTAATACCAGTTGGGTCATTACTTCTATTAGACCCTTTGCTTCTTTGTTGAGTTTCTGTCTGCTATTCCTGTATAGTGGTGACAGCGGTGTAGTTGAAATCTCCCACTATAAGAGTGTGGGGATTTATATGTGATTTAAATTTTAGTAATGTTTCTTTTACGAATGTGGATGCCTTTGTATTTGGGGGCACAGATCTTCAGGATAGACACTTCATCTTGGTGGATTTCACCTGTGATGAGTATGTAATGACCTCTTCATCTCTTTGATTGATTTTATCTTAACGTCTAATTTGTTAGATATTAGGATTGCTACCCCTGCTTGTTTCTTGGATCCATTTGATTGGAAAAAATTTTCCCAACTTTTAACTCTCAGGTAATGTCTGTATTTGAGGGTGGGGTGTATTTCTTGTATGCAGCAGAGGGATGGTTTCTGTCTTCGAATCCATTCCGCTAGCCTGTGTCTTTTTATGGGTGAGGTAAGGCCATTAATGTTGAGGGACATTAATGAACATTGATTGCCCATTCTTCTTTGATTTGTAATGGTTATTGGTGGTGAAATTATGTGTGGAATTTCACCCCTTTGTTCTTTTGGCTGTTGGTAGAGAGGGATTCTCTAATGCCTATGTTTTTCTGGTTGTAGTTAACTTCTTTGGGTTGGATTTTTCCTTCCCAAACTTTCTGTAAGGCTGGGTTAGTAGATACATATTGCTTGAATCTAGTTTTATCATGGAATATATTGTTTTCTCCATCTATAGTGATTGAGAGCTTTGCCAGGTATAGTAGTCATAGTCTCTTTATGTTGGTAGAATATTTATCCAGGACCTTCTGGCTTTCAGAGTTTCCATGGAAAAGTCAGGTGTAATTCTGCCTTTATATGTTACTTGGCCTTTTTCCTTAGTTGCTCTTAATATTCTTTATTTATTCTGTATATTTGGGGTCTTGATTATTATATGGCAAGGGAACTTTTTTGTGATCCTCTCTATTTAGTGTTTTGTAAGCTTCTTGTACCTTCATTGGCATGTCTTTCTTAAGGTTGGGAAAGTTTCTTCTATGATTTTGTTGAATATGTTGTCTGCCCCTCTGAGGTGGTTTTCTTCTTCTATACCTATTATTCTTAGGTTTGGTTCTTTCATGGTGTCCCATATTTCCTGGATGTTTTGTGTTAAGGATTTGTCAGACTTAAGATTTTCTTCAGTTGATGAATCCATTTCTCCTAGTGTATCTTCAACACCTGAGATTCTTTCTTCCATCCCTTGTATTCTGTTGCTTGTATCGGTAGTACCTGACCATTTGCCTAGCTTTTCTATTTCCTGCCTTTCTTCAGATTGTGTTTTTTTTTTGGTCACTATTTCAGTTTTCAAGTCTTGCACTGTTTAAATTGTTTCTTGACTTTTTTGGTTTATCTTTTTGTCCATTTGTTGCCTTTTATGAGTTTTTTGGTTTGTTCTTTCTTCCACTTCTTGCATTTTTTGTTTTGCTTTTTCTTCCATTTCTTGCATTTTTTGTTTTGCTTTTTCTTCTATTTCTTTCATTTTTTCGCTTTGTTTTTTCTTCCATTTCTTGCATTTTTGCTTTGTTTCTCCTTCCATTTCCTGCATTTTTTGCTTTGTTTCTTCCATTTCTTGCATTTTTTGGTTTGTTTTTTCATCCATTTCTTTGAGGGATTTTCCTATATCCTCTTTTAGGACCTCTGTCATTTTCTTGAAAGTGTTTTTAAGGTCATTCTCTTCTGCTTCATTTGCATTGGAATGTTGGAGTCTTGCTGGTAGGGAGTCTCTAGAATCTGGTGGTGTCAAATTTGTTTTTCTGTTGCTGAGTGTGTTTTTGTATTGTCTCTTTCCCATCTCTTCTTCTGGTGGGTGCAGAAAGATCCCCTTACTGGTCTGGTGGTTAGGGGACCAGAGTTCCCTTTTGGTGGATGCTAGCAAGTCCAATAATCTTGTAGTTCTTCTATTCCTTGTCCTTGTTCTGGTTCCGTGGGTGGAGAAGAAGACCAGGATTCTGGGGTGCTTAGACTCCCAACTGGTACCCTGGTCCTTTTTCTGGATACACTGGCTTCCTGGTCTAGTTTTTGGGAGAGAAGTCATGGAGTCTGGAGTGTTTGGCTCCTGCCGGGTCTGAAAGCTCTGTGCAGTTCCTAGGCAATCCCCAGGCCCTGGAACACAGGCCCAGATGGAGGGTCTGTTTTACCTGGTCCTGCCAGAACAGCTGGTCCCCTGGTCTCCCTGGATCCTCTAGTTTCCTGGCCTCACTGGTGAGTGGGAGAGAAGTCTTGGAGTCTGGGGTGTTTGGCTTCCACCAGGATTGGAAGCTCTGTGCAGTTCCGAGGCGATCCCCAGGCACTGGAACACAGGCTCCTATGCAGGGCCTGTTGTACCTGGTCCAGCCAGAACAGCTGGTCCTCAGGGAGACCAGGGGACCGGATGTTCTGGCAGGACCAGGTATTAAAGTTCTTGTAATACGGGTCTTTCACTTGTTTTGTTAGTTTCCCCAATTTATTTTATGTTGTTTGTGGCTATTTTGAAGGGCAATGTTTCTCTGATTTCTTTCTCAACTCATTTATTGTGTATATATAGTGCAGATAGTGATTTTTTTGAGATAATCCTTAGTTGAAGGCATTTATCAGCTGTAGGATTGCTGTGGTGGATTTTTTCTGATCACTTAGTTAAACAAACATACCCTCTGCAAATAGTGAAAGTTTGACTTCTTCCTTTCCAGTTTGCATTCCTTTGAATTCCGTTGCCTTATTGCTCTAGCTAGAAATTTAAGTATGATATTGAAGAGATATGGAAAGTGTGGTCAGCCATGTCTTGTTTCTGATTTTAGAGCAATCACTTCGAGTTTCTCTCCATTTAGACTGTTGGTTTACTATATATTCCTGTTATTATGTTCAATTATGTTCCTGTTAACCCTCATTTCGCCAGGACCTTTATTATGAAGTGGTGTTAGAATTTGCCAAAGGCTGTTTCATCATCTAGTGACATAATCATGTAGTTTTCTTTTTCAGTTTGTTTAAATGGTGGATTACATTGGAAGATTTTCGAATATTGAAACATCCCATATCTTTGGCATAAAGGTTATTTGATCATGGTGGATTTTTATTTCTGATGTGTTCTTGGATTTAGTTTGCCAGTATTTTATTGAGTATTTTTTCATCAATGTTCATGAGTGAAATTGATTTGTAGTTACCTCTCTTTGTTGTGTAACCTCATAAAAAATGTTTGCCAATAACCTCTCTGTTTCTATTGTTTGAAACATTTTGAGGAACATTGGTATTACTCTACTTTAAATTGTAGAATTCTGCACTGAAACCATCTGTACATAGGCTTGTTTTTGTTGGGAGTATTTTGATTAGGGTTTCGATTTAATTAGGGGTTATAGGTATATTTAAATTGTTTATGTGTTCTTAATTTAATTTTGATAAGTGTGTAAGGTTTTATGTGTGATTTACTTTTTAATAATGTTTCTTTTAGAAATGTGGGTGTCTTTGCTTTGGGGGTTTTTATGTTCAAGTTGAGACTTCTTCCTGATGGATTTTTCCTGTGATGAATATGAAATGTCTTTCTTCACTTCTTTTGATTGATTATAGCTTGAAGACTAATTTGTTAGATATTAGGATAGCTACATTAGCTTGCTTCTTATGTCCATTTGATTGGAAAATCATTTCCCAAACATTTATTCTGAGGTAATATCTGTCTTTGAAGTTGAGGTGTGTTTCTTGTATGCAGTAGAAGGATGGATTTTGTCTTTGTATATATTGTGTTATCCTGGGTCTTTTTATAGGCAAAATAAGACCTATGATATTATGAGATATTAACGACCATTGATTATTGCTTCCTGTTACTTTTGGATTTGGTGGTGGTGGTGATTATGTGTGTATGTTTTATTTTTGAGGGGAAGTTTGGCAATGTGGAATTATCTATTGCCTACATTTTTGTTGGAGTTTTCTTTCTAAAACGTTCTGTAGGGCTGGATTTGTGGATATTTAGTGTTTAAATCTTCTTTTGTCACTGAATATGTTGTTTTCTTAATCTATAGTGATTAGTGCTTTACTGGGTATAGCAATCTTGGTTGGCATTCATGGTCTCTTAATGTCTGTAGAACATTTATCCAGGACCTTCTTGCTTCCTGGGTTTCCAGTAGGAATTCAGATGTAAGTCTGATAGGTCTGCCTTTATGTTATACTTGGCCTGTTCCTTTTTGGCTATAAATATTCTTTATTAATTCACCATGTTTGGTGGATTTTTTTATTGTGTGGCAAGGACACTTTATTCTTTTTGGTCCAGTATATTTGGTGTTCTGTAAGCTTCTTGTATTTTAAAGTAATGTCCTACTTTATGTTGTGAATGTTTTCTTCTATGATTTTGTTGAATATGTTTTGTGTGCTTTTGATGTGGACTTCACACACTTCTATACTTACTATTCTTAGGTTTGGTCTTTTCATGGTATCCCGTATTACTTTGATATTTTCTGATAAGGATTTTCTGAGCTTACCATTTTCTTTTGTTCATGAATATATTTCCTCTACTGTGTCTTCAACACCTGAGATTCTCTCTTCTACGTCTTATATTCTGTTGATTATTTCTGCATCTATAGTTGCAGATCATTTACACAGAATTTTTATTTACAATATTCCCTCAGTTTGTGCTTTCTTTATTGCCTGTATTTCAGCTTTCAAGTCTTGAGCAATTTAGTTTTTTCCTTCACCTGGTTGATTTTTTTCATGACTTTCTTTACTGTCTTTAAGAGATATGTTGATTTCACTGTAGGTTTGTTGTATATTGCTGTATATTGCTTTTATTATGTTTAGTTATGTCTCCAAGACCTTTATCATGACAGGGTGTTAGATTTTGTAAAAGGATTTTTTGGCATCCAGTGAGATGATCCTGTGGTTTTTCTTTATGTTGATGGATTTTTGTATGATTAACCATCCCTGCATTCTTCTGATGAACCCTGCTTGATCATGGTGTATAATTTTTGTAATGTGTTCTTGGATTCGATTTGCCAGCTTTTTATTGAGTATTTTTGGATAAATGTTCATGAGAGAGATTGGTCTGTAGTTCTTTTTCTTAGTTGCATCTTTGTGTGGTTTGGGTACCAATATAATTGTAGCCTCATAGAAAGAATGAGCCTTTTGGTTATATTTTTGGAATAGCATGAGGAATATTGGTATTAGATCTCCTTTGAATTTCTGGTATAATTCTGTACTGAAACTATCTGGCCCTGGGCTTTTCGTGGTTGGGAGATTTTGATGATTGCTTCTATTTCATGGGGGGATTATATGTCTATTTAAACGGCTTATCTGTTCTTGATGTAATTTTGGTAACTGATGTCTATCCGGAAATTTGTCCATTTCCTTTAAATTTTCAAATTTTGTGGAGTACAGGTTTTCAAAGTATGACCTGCTGATTGTATTTCCTTTGTGTCCAGTGTTATATCCCAGTTTTCACTTCTGATTTTGTTAATTTGCATGTTCTCTCTCTTCCTTTTGGTTAGTTTGGGTAAAGGTTTTTCTATCTTATTGGTTTTCTCAAAGAACCAACTCTTTGTTTCGTTAATTTTGGTATGATTTTCTTTGTTTCTATTTCATTGATTTCAGCCCTTAATTTGATTATTTGTAGGCATCCACTCCTCCAGGGTGAGTTTGCTTCCTTTTGTTCTAGAGTTGTCAGTTGTGCTGACACTAAATCTTTAGTGTAACTATTCTCAAGTTTCTTCATGGGAACACTTAATGCTATGAACTTTCCTCTTAGCACATCTTGCAAAAATCCCATAAGTTTGTGTATGTTATGTCTTCATTCTCATTGAATTCTAGGAAGTCTTTAATTTCCCTTTTATTTCTTCCTTGACCAAGGAATGGTGCAATTGCACATTGTTCAGTTTCCATGAGTTTGTAGCATTTCTGCACTTTTGAATTCTAACTTTAAAGCATGGTTGTCTAATAAGATACAGGGGGTTATTCCCCCTTTTTTGTATCTGTTGAGGTTTGCTATGTTGCTGAGTATGTGGTCAATTTTAGAGAAGGTTCCATGTGGAACTGAGAATAATATATATTCTCTTGTGTTTGGAATGCATATTCTTTAGAAGTCTGTTAAACTCAATGGGTAATAACTTCTATTAGTTCTTCATTTCTTTAAGTTTCTGTCTGTTGGTTCTGTCTCATGGTGAGCATGGGAGGTTGAAGTTGCCCACTATCAGTGTGTGAAATTTTATGTGTGATTTAAATTTTAGTTATGTTTCTTTTAAAAATGTGTGTGCCTTTGAATTTGTGGTATAGATATTCAGAATTGACACTTCATGTTGGTGGATTTTTCCTGTGATATATATGAAATTGCCTTCTTCTCTTTTGACTGATTTTAGTTTATAGTATAATTTGTTAGATAATAGGATTGCTATACCAGTTTGTTTCTTGGGTCCATTAGACTGTAAAATCTTTTCCAAACCATTTACTCTGAGGTAATATCTGTCCTTGAATATGAGGTGTGTTTCTTGTATGTAACAGAAGAAATGGATTCTGTTTTCATATCCATTCTGTTAGCATGTATCTATTTATAGGCCAGTTAAAATCATTGTTATTGAGGCAAATTAATTACCATTAATTGTTAATTCTTCTTTTGATTGGATTTGTTTTTGGTGGTTGTGTTGTCTGTAGATACCCCCTTTTTTGTTTTGGCCTTTGGTAATTTGCATTATCTATTGTCTATGTTTTGTGAGTGTAGTTACCTTCCCTTGGTTGGAGTTTTCCTTCTAGAAATTTCTGTTGGGCTAAATTAGTGGATATGTATTTTTTAAATCTGATTTTGTCATGGAATATCTTGTTTTCTCCATCTACAGTGATTGGAAGCTTTGCTGGTTATAGTAGTGTGGGCAGGCATCTCTGGTCTCTTGCTTTGGTAGAATATCTATGCAGGACCTTCTTGGTTTCAGAGTTTCCATGGAGAAGTCAGCTGTAATTTTCATTGTTCTGCCTTTATAAGTTACTTGGACTTTTTATTTTTCTTCTCTAATATTCTTTCTTTATTCAGTATTTTTTCTCTTTTGATTATTATGTAGCAATGTGATTTTCTTTTTGCATTCCATTCTGTTTGGTGTTCTGTAAGCTTCTTGTACTTTCATTGGCATATCTTTCTGTAGGTTGAGAAAGTTTATTTTATGATTTTGTTGAACCTTTGAAGTGGTTTTCTTCACATTCTTCTATACCTATTATTCTTAGGTTTGGTCTTTTCATGCTGTCCTGTATGTCCTAGAAATTTTGTGTTAGGGATTTGTTAGATGTAAGATCTTCTCTGGTTGATGAACCTATTTCTCCTAGTGTATCTTCAACATCTGAGATTCTGTCTTTGATTCTTGTATTCTTTAAGGGAACATTCATGAAAAGTTTGGCAGACTTTTAGGGTAGAACAGCAGCATAAAACTGACCCAGTTTTTAAGAAAAGGAGACAGGTATTAAATTAAGTTTTTTGTACTTCTTCAGACATTAGCAAGCTGTAAATGTAGTGTGTAATTTTTATCATAGTCTCTGTGTCTCAGCTGCATGTTTTCAGTGAATGTCTTTCTATAAAGGCCTAAATTTTTCTTCCCAAAATATTGTGTCAATATTCTAGCAATATTAGATAACATCTTTACTATGTGTATAGTGTATATTATTTTCTTCTGTTTTTAGAGAAAACAAATTTTCTATAAGAATACAAATTGAAGAAAAACAATATGAAGCAGATGAAGTTCCATGCCTTCCTATAAGCTATAAATACAATGTTCCAAGAGGCCTAAATAAAGAAATTACAAATACAGAGCATCCCCACACAGAACATTCCTGTGGAACAGTTTTCAGGATCACTTAAAATATCCCCCAGTGAAGTGTTTCAGTGTTACCATAAAACATCCTGTTGTTTTTTTTTCCCAAAATAGGTCTACTAAATTTATATACTAGTCACTAGTCTGTATATACATAAAATATTTAGAGAGATATACAATTTAGAAATGTATATATGTATATTTACATATGTATATGAATGGGATGCTCTCTCAGCCTGGACTCTTGGAGAAGGGCCTAGGCCCCGCCATGGAAGAGATGACAGACTATGAGTATCCCCATGGAGGGCCTCACCCTCCCTGGGGAATGGAGTAGAGATTGGGTTGGAAGCTGTGGGGCTGGGTGAGCTGGGAAGGACTGGAAAGAGAGGGAGCTGGGATTAACATGTGAAGCAATCTTGTTTCTAATTTAAATAAAAAATAAATCAATAAAAACTTTTAATACTTAATGAAACCCAAATATATGGGCTTTAATATATATACATACTTATGTGTTTACATATGTGTGTGTGTGTGTGTGTGTGTGTGTGTTTGTTTGTTCCTATGGAGTTATGCACTTAAATTCTAAAATTCAGTGTGACATTATGATTGAAAACCATGAATAATTCTTCTGATACACAATATGTCATATTGGAGCAACAGGTACCAAATAATTGGGAACCCACTCAACAATGTTTAGAACAGCCATCCACATTAAGAAATACTACAAACATCATGACTCCAATCAGTGAACAAAGGAAGGAATAAGTGAGTGATGAGCTTTGGTTAGGATTGCCTATCTTTTTTTGTTGTTGTTTGTTTGTTTGTTTTGTTTTGTTTTACAAGTCAGGGTTTCTCTGTATTGTTTTGGAGACTGCTGGTCCAGCCTGGCCTCGAACTCACAGAGATCCCCCTGCCTCTGCCTCCCAAGTGCTGGGATTAAAGGCATGCACCACCACCACCCTGCAGGAGTGCCTGTCTTTAGATACATAGCTAAAAAGAGGTTGAATTATCAATATCATGCCAATATCTATCAAAATTAAACAAACTGGTTTCTAAAGCGAAAATCGGGTACTTGAAAAACATTGTTTTGAAACATCTTTGTCATGTTTTATCATGTAAAATACTCCATGTGCATTATGGAAAACTAAAATATACAGATGAAAACATCACAACAACACAAAATCTCAATAAAGTGATAAGAAGAAAAATAACCTCCTAGCTGTAACACAGGACATAAGTTTAATGTATATTTAAGATTTATCTTATCTGTTCCAAGAAAAATCTTTAATCACCCTTAGAATAAAAGATTGAGAGATTGATTTAATTTTTTAAATTATTACATTTTGTATGAAATGTTACATATGTTATCTAGAAAGTTGGAAATAGATTTCACTTATGGTTGTGAGTAAACCAACTCTAGTAAGATTAGGTTTTCATACCAGCAGACAAGTACAAAATGATAAACATTTAGTATAGATATTTGTCTAACACATAACAGCAAGTGAAGACTAATCAAAGTGAACCTTATATGAAGAGTCAAAAACTGACAGAGGTCCTTTCTGATATCATTTTTGTGATTCTCTGTGAGTGGATACATCTCCATTAAAATACAATGTTATCTGTAAATAGTAGACAGATTTCATGACAAAACAAGAAACAGGCTAGACAAAAGTTTTCAACTTCTAAAACAATGACATCCATAGGGTACTTGTTCATACAAATTGTTCCATATTTGTGACTTGACCACACGTAGATGTGACAAATGTAGAGTAGTGTCACAGTTTGACTGGGTACATCTGGTACACCAGTGCTCAGAGTAACTAAGTTTGTAGTTTTATCACAAATGAGACATGAAAAGTAAGGATATTTATTTACCAGATAAACAGACATCCTTACTAACAAACTTGCAAAACTTGCAAACTTGCTAGAAAGAAGACACACACTATTACCAAGCATGTAAATTAGTTCAGTTTGTAGATAACAGGCTGTAGTTTCCTTAACAGCTGGAAATGAAATTGCTGCATAATCAAGAAATAGATTGTTAACAATGTGGTTTCATGGGTTTATGTGTATGTACTAAAGTCAGCATGTTGAAAGATATCTGCTCTTCTATATTTCTTTATTGCAGGAATAAATTTAATGGCCAAGTTATTTAATATATTGGGATATTATATAACAATAGAAAATGAAATTGTGTTGTTTTAAGCATTATGGATGGATAGCTGAGCAATATTAAATTAAAACATAGAAGAATAAATTATACCATCAATAAAATATATGGAAGATAAAAGTCTCAATGAAGCAGAAGAGCCAGAACAGTAGTTATCAGAACTTAGCAAATGTGGTATGTAGTGAGAAAAAGAAGGAAGATAGTTAATAGAGGGAGGGATGTAATTAAATTTTAATATTTGACATTACCATATGATAAGTATAATTGAAAACTGATAGTTAAATATTTCAGAATTTCTGTTGAAAGAATTTTGAATATTATCAACACCAAGAAATGATTTGTGTCTGAAGTGACAGGCCAAATGCTATGAAGCAGTCATTTTTCATTACCTACTTTATTAAAATGTCACATTGCATGACACAAATGTAGAAAATTACTTTGCATATTAAAAATAAAATTGTATTTTAAGAAAAATTATTTAATGTGATAAATACAGTTAACAAAACAAATAACCATTGTTAACATGTGGAAAATTTTTAGAGTTGTTTATGTGTTCAATAATGAAATATTCTGAAACTTTTAACATGTCTTCAAACTTTTAATAGAAATTTTATGAATAGGAGAACATAACTCCTATATGAGTCTCTCTCTACCTAAACTCTGGAGAATGTATTTTTCTGTTATAAATTGTTGCTGTAGACAATAAGACAAACAGAAGCAGAATAGGAAAGAAACCTTAGAGTGGTAGCATGTGTTTATGTGCCTGTAATCGCAAGTGTTAGAGAAGGCCTGAGTGTCTCAGTTCAAGTCCAGCTTGTAAAACAAAACCTCACAAAGAAAAAAAACAAAAAGGAAAAATAATCACTACTGTCATGAAAATGCATTTTGTTTCTCCCTCTGAGTTTCTAAAATTATCATTGGATGTTGGAAATATAGAATCACCAAATGTCCACATTCAATGAATTGAAAAACCATTTCCTACCTGATCATGGTAGAAAACAGGTCATGTGATCACAATAGAAAACTGAGCATTTGGCATGTATCATGCTGAAATACAAAGAACTTCGGGGAGAACACCGATGAAGGACATCAGAAATCACTTATTTAAAACAAATGATTATTTTTTCTTTATAGATTCATTTATCCATAAAATATTTTGCTCACATCTTTACCTCTCTTGTGCCCATCTAGTCCACTTCCCCCACAAGAATAACACCTTCTGCTGTCTCTCTATCAGTTCTAATACTGTTCCTAATGGATCAGAATGGTCTTCTCCAAGCTTCCTTCTCCAAACTCATCCCATTATCCCAGTCCCCAACACAAGCAAACATTCCCTGAAAACCCATCTGAGCAGGCCAAAGAATCTTCAACATTCCCTCCTCTCATTCAAAACCAATTACCAAGTTTTATTCCTATATCTGCAACAGAATGCCTGTTTCAACCTTTGTTCAGCCTACATATCCCCTACGGCTCTCCCAGACTTCCCCTCCTAACCTCTATCTCACCTATTCACTGTTTTATTCCAGCCCCCAAATTCAGCAGGCATTCCTTGCTAATGCACAAACCACTCCTTCCACGAAGCCAGGTAAGCTGACTGCATATCTTCATCCCTCCCTTTGTTCCTGTGGACCCAGTCCTTCACTCCCACCCCTAGCTCTGCAACAGAAAACTTGCTGCAGCCTGGCCCTCCACCCAGTCCCCATCTCCTGTGTATACCATGAATCTTCCCCTCCTGACTTATGCATCTTATCTTTGTGCTTTATCTCAGCCCTCAATTCCAGCAAGCAGCCCTGCTAACCCAAGGACAACCCTTTTAGGGTACCACATACATTGACTGACTCCCTCTCCTCCAGTCCCAACACCCTCCTCCATTCCCACATCTTCAACACTGTAGCAGAAAATGTGCTGTGGTCCATCTTTACACTCTGTCCGCATCACAGATGGATTACAAAAATGTTCTTTTTCAATCTTCCTTCCCTCAACCCACCCCCATTTTCCTAGACTCCAAAAGCAGAAGGTGTTTCCCTCAAACAGCAGACAAGAAACAGAAAACAAAGCAAAAGACACCTACCCAATACAGACACAATCAGGAATCAAAGCCTAGATCCATAATAATCCCAGTCAAAGATGCCTAGTTACCAGTGTAAAACAAAACAAAAAAATAATGACAACCAGGGCAATGTGCTTTCATCAGAGTCCAGCAAACCCACCATAGCAGGTCCTGAATATACCATCGTAGTGAACACACAAGAAAAATATGTTGAACATATTTGCATAAGAAGATAGAAGTTCTTAAATGAGAAAATAATAAATCCCTCATAGATATTTAGTAAAACACACAAAAATGGAAGGAAACAAACAAAACTTTTAGGGACCTGAAGAAGGAAAAAGAATCAATAAAGAAAATCCAAAATTATGGAATTCCTGGAAAGAGAAAAGTAGACATTTGAAGAAGAGCTCAGAGGCAAGCATTAGCTACAGAATGTAGGAGATAAAAGAATCTCTATCATTGAAGGTATGCTAGAAGAAATTGATAATCCATCAAAGAAAATATTAAATCTAAAACACAAATGACACAAAACATCCGGCAAACTGGGACACTATGGAAACCCAAATCTAATAAAATTAGAAATAAAAAACCAAGCTCAATCAAGAAAATATTTTCAACAAAATCATAGAAGAAATTTTTGTAACTTAATGGGGATACCTATAAAGGTACAGGAAGCATACAGTTTGGCCAATATATTATACCAGAAAAAAATCCTTTGGCATATACTAAACAAAACTCAAAATGGAAAGAAAAACAAAAATACAAGACTATTAAAAATCTGTAGCAGGTAACCACCAAGCATCATATAAAGGAAGATCTACTAGAAATAGGTCTGACTTATCAATGGAGACCCTAAAAGCTAGAAGAAACTGAAGAGTTGTGCTGCAGTTTCTATGAAACCATAGTTGCCAACTCAGGCTAAACATTCAATCACCATTAAAAGGAGAATATAAGATATTCCATTATAAATCTGAATTCAAATGATATGTATCTATGTATCTAGCCCCACAAATGACAGTAGGAAAACTCCAACCTAAGGAGGCTAACTAGGTCTTCAAATCACAGTGGATAAACAATCTCACAAAAACAAAAAAACAAAAGAACACACAAAACATATACAAGCACAAACACTACCACCATCACTCAAATAAAAGTAAAATAGCAACCATTGACAATTGATATTTCTCAGTATCAATGTTGTGATTTCCCTATTAAAAAGACACAGACTAATAGAATGGGCAAAAAAGCAAAAACAGAAAACAAACAGACAAAAAACAGGATGCATCCTTCTGCTACATCCAAGAAACACACTTCAACATCAAGGATATACATCATCTCAGAGCAAAGTGTCAGAAAAAGATATTTTTAAAAAGTGGACCAAAATTGAGAGCTGTTGTAGCTAGTTTAATATCAAACAAATTGGACTTCAAAGCAAAATTAATTAGGGGAGATATAAATGAGACTACATACTAATCAAAGAAAAAAATCCACCATGATGATAGGTTTTTAACATGTATTCCCCAAACAGAAAGAGCACCCCTGTTTGTAAAACAAACAAACAAATAAAAAAACAAAACAGCACTTGTAAAGCTTAAATTACATATTGACACTCACAAACTGTAGTTGGAGACTTCAAAACCACATTTTCACTCATAGACCTGTCATTAAGACAAAATCTAAATAGGGAAATCCTGGAGCTAACAACTAAATGAATCAAATATATCTAAAGAATATTTATAGAACATTTCACCTCAAAACAAAAGAATATGCTTCTCTACAACTCATGGAACTTTCTCCAAAATTGACCACAGTCTCAAATACAAAGCAAGTCTCAACAGATACAAGAAAACTGAAACTTCTCCTTGCATCCTATCAGACCACCAACTGGATATGAAAAACAGAAAAGCTTACAAACTCATGGAAACTGAACAACCCTCTACTGAATGAAAAATTGGTTAAGATATAAATAAAGAGATAAATAAATAAAGAGAGAGAGAGAGGGAGGGAGGGAGGAAAGGGGGGAAGGAAGGAAGGCAGGAAGAAAGAAAGGAAGAAAGATATTGAAGACTTTCTAATCAATGAAAATGAATACAAAATATACACAATATTATTGACCACAATAAAAGTGGTCTGAAGAAACAAGCTCATATCAATAAATGACTACTTAAAAATTAAAGTAATTTCATACTAAACTACATGCCTGAAAGCTCTAGAAAAAAAAGTACACTGAAAAGGCAATGGCAAGAAATCATCAAATTCAGGATTGAAAGCTACAAAATAGAAACGAAGAGGACAGTTACAAAGAATAAATGAAACAAAGACTTGGATCTTTGAGGAAATGAAACAAGAATGACAAACCTTATCAAAGTTAATGAAAGGGAAAGAGGGAATATGCAAATTAACAAAATCAGAAATGAATAATGAGACTGAACAAAAGACACTGAGGAAATCCAAGGAAACGTTAGTATTATGTACTATTATCTTAAGATTTATTTAGTAAAAATGATAATCTTACCAAAGAAATCTATGGATTCAAAGCAGAGTCCATAAAAATCCAATATCATTTCTTCAGAGTTCTTGAAAGAACAATACTGAACTTTATGGAAAACAAAAAACCGAGGAGAGTCAAAAACCCTGTACAATAAAGGAACATTGGGAGGCATCACCATGCCAGCCTTCAAGCTCTACTATAGATTTATAGTAATGAAAACAGCTATGTATTGTCACAAAAGCAGACAGGTAGAACAATAAATGAATTTGAAGAGACAGATATTAATCTACACACCAATGAACACCTGGTTTTTGACAAAGAAGCTAAAATTATACAATGGAAAAAGAAAGCACTTTCAACAAATGGTACTAACATAAATGGATACTGACATGTAGAAGACTGCAAATAGATCTATATCTATGGTCATGCACAAAACTTGAATCCGAATGGATCAAAGACCTCAACATAAATCCAGTCACACTGCACCTTATAGATGAGTAAATGGGAAATATCCTTGAATACATTGGCATAGAAGAGAGCTTCCTTAAATTAACACCAATAACACAGACACTGTGATCAACATTTACTAAATGGAACCTCCTGAAACTAAGAAGCTTATGTAAGACAAAAACCTCATTCAACAAGACAAAACTCTAGACGACAGGATAGGAAAAGATGTTCACCCACCACACATGTGATAGAGCGCTTATCTCCAAAACATATAAAGAACTCAAGATGCTAGTCACCAAAACACCAAATAAACCAATTTTTAAAAATGGGGTACAGTTCTAAATAGAGACTTCTTGATAGAGTAATCACAAATAGGCAAAAGGCACTTAAGAAATTTTCAGCGTCCCTGGTCATTAGGATAATACAAATCAAAGCAACTCCAAGACACACTATTGTTGGGGAAGTCCTGTGTATATGTCAATAAATTACTGCTGGCCAATAGGAATCTAGATAGGTGGGGCTAGGAGTCCAGGAGGATTCTGGGAAGGAGAAACACAAGAGAGTCAACATGTAACGCCATGGGGGTAGGAAGCCTGGAACTATTCTCCGGTAAGAAACATACTTAGATTAACAATTAGGGGTAATTACTTAAGTCAGAGCTAGCCAGTAAGAAACAAGCAAGGCCAACAGCTTCATAATTAATACAGCGTCTTGTGTGTTTATTTGGGGACTACATCGCGGCAGAGCCCAGGCGGCTGGCGGGGGATAAACCAAAGCGGCTCGCAAAGAAAAAGTTTCTCTTTACACACTATATTACACCTGTCTGATTAGCAAAATAAAAAATACTTCAATGACAGTTTATTCTGGAGAGGATGTGGAAAAAGAGGAACAGTTCTCTCTTGCCCGTGGGAGTACAAATTTGTACAGCCATTTTGGAAATCAGTATAGTAGTTTCTTAAGGAAACTAGCAATCAGTCTCCCTGAAGATCCGGCCTTTGGAATATACTCAAAGGGTGCACATTCATACTACAAGGATCTTTGTTCACTATGTTAACAGCAGCATTATTTGTAATAGCCAGAACTTGGAAGCAACCTAGATGCCCCTCAACTGAAGAATGGGTAAAGAAAATGTGCTTCATTTACACAATGGAGTGCTATTCAGCAAAAAAAGTGACAACTTGAAATTCACAGGCAAATTGATGAGAATAGAAGAAACCATCCTGAGTGAGGTAACCCAGACACAGAAAGGAAAATGTAGTATGTAATCACTCCTAAATGAATATTAGACACAGAGCAAAGGATAACCAGCCTACAATCCAGAACTCCAGAGAAACTAGGAAACGAGGAAGAAACTAAGGAGGACATGGGCCCCCAAGAAGGGGAAAGGGACAAGATCTTTGTAAATTGGGAGCACTAGGTAGGGCAGAGGGGCAGTTAGGTAAGAGAAAGAGGAGTATAGAAGAGGAGGGTAGAAGGGAATGAGGGATCTGGAAGCTCTATTTGGGGGAAGAACAGAGAAGGAGAGCAAGGAAAGAGAGACCTTCATAGAGGGAACCATTATGTACTTAAGGAGAAACTTGGAACTAGGAAAATCTTCAGCAATCCACAAGGATGACCCCAACTAATAACCTAATCAAGGGTAGAAGGGGTACCTTGAATGTTCTTCCCCTATAATGAGACTTATGACTATCTTAAATGGCATCATTGAACCTCTGTCCAGTAGCTGATGAAAGCAGAAGCAGCAATCCATAGTTAAACACTGAGCTGTACTTCTGAAATCCATTTGTATAGATGGAGCAGTGATGAGCAAAGGGCCCAATACCATGTTGGGGAAACCCACAGAAACAGCTGACCTGAACAAGTGAGAGCTCATGGTCCCCAGACTGACGGATGTAGAATGAGTATAAGACCAAACCAGCCACCCTGATATGGTTGTCAGTTAGCAGGAGTGGATTGGGGTTGGATGGGAGATGGTGTGGAGAATGAGAGGAAGGGGAGTGAGAGGGACCTGCGATTGTTATGCAATATAAAATTTTTTAAATTTTAAATATAATTAATTTAAAATTTAATTTATTTTTAAAATTAATTAAAAATATGCTATGTTTGTTCATATTGTGGGACATTGTATAATGATGCAAAGAAGTGTTGCATTCATTCATGTTGCACATGCTTAATTCTGTGAAACTATGCAACTTTGCACGATTGGTTTTATAAAGAACTACAAAGCCAGGAGTAAGGCAGAGGAAAGGATAGATCAGGCTGCTAGGCAGAGAGAAATAGTAAAAAATAATAATGGAGAAGGGAGAAAAGAGGAGATGAGGGCTCTAGGGGCCAGGCATCTAGCTACACAGCAAGCAACAGGGAGTAAGAAGAACAAAAGAGACAGATAATAGAGAAATACAAAAGCCCAGAGGCAAATGGTAAATGGGATAATTTAAGTTAAGCAAAGCTGCCTAGAAGTAAATCAAGCTAAGGCTGGACATTCATAAGAAAGAATAAGTGACCATGTGTTATTTGATTTCGAAGCTGGGTGACAAGTCCACTAAGGAGTAAAGAGAAAAAAAACTACATTTAATAACATACCTAAAAATCTATCCTCTAACAAATTTAAAAAATGTAAAAGAAATGAATGATGTTAATGATAGGTACCACTTATCAAACTTAAAAGAAGATCAAGTAAGCAATTTAAAAACCTAGAAGTTACTATAACCAAAGATGCCCAATACCAGGTGGACTTTTTAGGATATAAATGTACCATACCTTCAAAGAAAAGATAATGATAATATTCTTTAAATTATTTCATATAGTCTGAACAGAAATAACATTCTCTGATTTATTTTATAAGGCCATAGTTACTATTATACTAAATCCACAAAAATACCAAATGAAAAATAGAGCATTACAGACTAACTGCCTTCATAGCCATAGATGCAGAAATATATAATAAAAATTGCAAGCCGAATCCGTGAACACATCAAAACTATCGCTTATTATGATCAAACAGGCTTCATCCCAGGGATGCAGAGATAGTTTAATTTATGAAAACCAATAAATAGAATCTACCAGATAAATAATCCTATAGATGAATCCTAATGATCATCTTACTAGATGCAGAAATGGCCTTTGGAAACCCGATACTCCTTTCTGATAAAAGTCTAATATAAATTAGGAATACAGGGTATACATACCTCTCCTTAGTAAAGGGAGTATACAGCAAACCCCTATTCAACATAAACTTAAATCGAGAAAAACTCAAAGCATTTCCACGAAAATCAGGGACAAAACAAAGCTGTCTATGGTCACAATATCTATTCAATACAGTACTTGAAGTCTTAGCTAGAGTAAAAAGAAAATTAGTGGAGACCAAAGTGATATAAATCGGAAAGGAAGAAGTCTATGTTTATTTATTTGCAGATGATATGATAGTATACCTACGTGGCCCTAAAATTTTCACTGGGGAACAACCAAAATTTATAAGTTTACTACACAAACTAATTGGATACAAAATTGACTCACAAAAGTCGTACATATGTCTGGCATATACAAAAAACAAACTGATGCAACAAAAAAAATCAGGAAAACATCAGGTTTCATAGTAGTTTTAAATAATATAAAATATATTGGGGTAACTTTAACTAAGCAAATAAAGACTTAATGATAAAAATATTCAAGTGGTTGAAGAAAGAAATTGAAGAAGATATCAGAAGATGGAATGTTGTCCTAGGCTTATGGATCAGTAGAATTAACATAGTAAAAAAGGACCATCTTAACAATAATAATTTACTGATTCAATAGGATCCCCATCAAGATTGTGACACAGTTCTTCCCAGAACTTGTAAGGACAACTTTTAACTTCATATGGAAAAACAAAACAAAACAAAACAAAAAAAAACAAAGAGATACAGGATAAGTACAACAATTCTGAAAAATAAAAGAACTGCTGGAGGTCTTACAGTTTTTGATTTTAAGTTGTACTACACAGCTTTAGCAATAAAGTTCGCAACAAATTTAGTAATAAATTTTGAACCAGCCACTTATAATTTACATTTCTTCAGCACCATTGTCTTCCATGTCTTAATGTGTTCTACTACTGAGAACAGGCATCCTGACTACAGAAACTTGTATAAATGAAAACATTTAACTGAGGCTTCCTTACAGTATCACATGGTTATTCCCCACATAGCATTAAGCATGATGGGAAGCATGGCATACAGGCAGATATAGTGTTGGAGAAAGAGCTGAGAGATCTACCTCTGCAAGGAACAGGAAGAGAGAAAGCCACTATGCCTGCCTTGGGCTTTTTAAACCTCAAAGTCTACCCCTAATGACATACTTACTCCAACAAGCCACCACCTACTCCAACAAGGCCACAGGTCCTGACAGGCTATATCCAGGTCACCGAGCATTTAAATATGTGAGCCTATGGTTGGCATTCTTACTCAAATCATCCCAACACTATAAATCAACTGAGCAATGCTCATATGACCTCACTGCTACTGAAGCAGCAAGCATAGGGTCAGCATAAGTCTGCACCAGGACCTCTGCATAAGCATTGGGGCTTTAGTTTAATATTTTTATAGGACTGTTGAGTGGGTAACAGACTGTGTCTCTGGTTCTTAGGCCGGCTTTTGGGGCTCTCTTCCTTTTGTTGGTTTTCCCTACCTATCTTTGATATAATGTTTTTGTTTGTTTATCTCATTATATTTTATTTTGCTGTGTTGGGTTATTACCTCTGAGAAACCTGCTCTTTTCTAGTGAGAGACAAAATCTGAGAAAACCTTTAAAACAAAGAAAGTAAAAAAAAATTCAGTTAAGCAGGGTGGTGGTGGCACAAGCCTTTAATCCCAGCACTCGGGAGGCAGAGGCAGGCGGATCTCCGTGAGTTCGAGGCCAGGCTGGACCAACAGCCTCCAAAACAATACAGAAAAACCCTGTCTCGTAAAACCAAAAAAAAAAAAATCAGTTACATGGAATACAAATCAAAGGAATCAAAATTTGTGATTTTAAAAGACTAAAAGCAAGTATTGTTAAACCCCTGTTATTTTTCAGAATGAGTACAGGTACTAAGAATACAAAAGAATATATAAATCTATTTATGGCCTCAATCAAGCTTTTTTGAATCACACTACAACATAAAATAAAAAGACCAGTGTCTGTTAATGAATAATCAAAATGTGGATTCTATGATTAGCAAAGATTTCTCAAAGACATGTAAACATATCAATGGAAGAGAATACAGATTCCTAAGATAGACAATTATGTGGTTGCTATCTTTCTCAAAAGCTAATAATACCATGTGCACAGACCATATTGTCAATAAACAGAGAATGAACATGTACAAACGTTTTTGAAGAAAGCATAGAAGAAAACTTTTGATTAGCGTGTGTCACACAAAGATATATTTATAAGCTGGAATATCATTTATATGAGTCAAAATTGAAAACAAATTGAAGCTATATTTTATCAAAATTAGCATATTTTAACAAGTATATTGTTATTTGATAATTTTTATATGCACAATACACATTTTAATTATATTTGCCTCCTACATCCACCTTCTGAGTTTTACTCCAGTCTGTGCCTCTCCTATGTTCATGGTGTGAGAAGTCAGTCATTTGAGTAAACAACCTTTTGAAATAGGTCCTTAACCCACACTTGGAATTGTGGTAGTCAGTGGTCTGAAGTTTCAGAATACACAGCAGGAGGCCACTGTATTAACACAGCAAATTAGAGACCAGTTTGTGCTACATATTGAGAACCCATCTATTTATGAATAGACATACACACACTATTTAAGGAAAGAAAGAAAAATACTATTACTTCACAAATGACATGTTTTATTGAGATTACATAACGATCAAATGCTAACAAATAATAAAACAATTTTTAAAAGTAGACAAACAGTTTTAGAAGGAGTAGGTCACCAAAGATACATAAAGAAACGGCATGGATTTTCAGTAGAAGTGGAAGTGAGGAGGATCCGATAGTTTTGAATAGAAACCATAATCAAAATATATTGCATTAAATTTATTAAAAAAACAAAAAGAAAACATAAAAGGAAGTCATATGTTTTGATTTTAGAAAAGGCAAAAATATTTTAAATCACTTACATTTGACAATAATGTACTCATAATGTCAACTATTAACCTATTATAGCTTGTTATCACTGTAAAGTACCATGATAAAATAAAAAGGCAAGGACATTGGCTTACCCTCAATCAAATTATTTCCTTGTATATTAACTCATTTGTTTTGTTATTTGTTTATTTGTATGTTCATTATCTTGTTAATAATGCCTTATTTCCCTCATGACTCTGATGTTTTGCACTAATCTTTTCACCATGGAACATAATCTTTTCCTCTTTTCAATGTAAGAAATAGTAAGAATGGTTATAAATCAACTTCATTTATACCAATGAATTTCACAATGAGATAAATTTATGTCTCTGGCAGATAACAAGACAAAGAAGCACCCAACCTTCTGTTTGTAACAAACAAAAGTAAAATTACAGTGAGATTCCAGTATGATTTTATGGATTTATTAAAGCTACAAAGAAAATCTTAAATAAAACAATTGTAAGGACAGGGAAAGCTCAGTCATCAACTTCACTGTCACTTTGAAAGGCAACTCTTGTTGTCCACATGCTACATAGTATCATAGTCTTATGTATTCACTGAAGAAGATGGAAAACAGTATTCACTCAGACATCTGTGAAGTATTGATTTTAGTAGTTTTAATTGTTATGGTCCTAAGTTTGGGAAGATTTTGCAATGTTAGGAGTAGGGAGGCAGATACAAAGAAAGAAGGGATTCAGGGACAACAATGAGCCTCACAAGAGTTGATCTGATTAAAAATGTTAAAAGCAAAATGCATAAAAATATTCCTTATTTAGTGAATAAGGAAACTATGCCACCATTTTTTATTTACACGAATCTCTCTTGTATTACATCTTCTCATATAAGTGTATAATTGTGTGTGTGTGTAAGTTTGCTTTCCTATGTCTGTTGTAAAATGATGCAAGAGATACCAACACACCAAGGGGCTCCCACAGAATGTGAGAAACAGATATGCCATGTAGACAGTGCTCATTTGGAGAGTATTATTGGGAGGGGGAACACAGAACAGCCTTGTGGGAAGAGAGATTCAGAGATGCAGAAAGACAGAGAGTCAGACTCCTGGA
The DNA here is from genome assembly GCF_017639785.1 of Mesocricetus auratus. Lineage (NCBI taxonomy): Eukaryota > Metazoa > Chordata > Mammalia > Rodentia > Cricetidae > Mesocricetus > Mesocricetus auratus. Next base: position 28,314,314 of record NW_024429184.1, read on the forward strand.
GATTCATACACACACACACACACACACACACACACACACACACACACACACACACACACACACATGCACTCACGTACACACGACACAGAGAGAGAGAGAGAAAGAGAGAGAGAGTCAGAGGTGGGGGGAGGGTGGGCGGGGACTGGGGAAAGGGGAAAAGACAGAACATGAAGAAGAAGAAGAGGAGGAGGAGGAAGGAGAGTAAGAAAAGGAAAAGAGTAAGAAGAGAGATAAAGTAGGTGGGATTCTGCCTTTTAAAGGGAGAGCCACTGGTCATATGCACGGAGACCACACTTCAGACCAGGGTACTGCCTACATTCTGGGCACGGACTAAGCGGTGATGCACTCTGCCAGGTTGCAAAGAGTCAGGCCAGGTGTACCTTAATTCTTACAATGTCTGGTCTTTAATAACACAGAATATTCATTGCTATCCTTTCTAGGTAAAACATTGTATTGTGCACTAAAAGGTAAAGCTTTTATAACAAACATGAGGAAAGGAAGAAAATTTCCCACACATAAAATGGTTTGAAAACTGTCCTGTAAGTCAATCTCGATTCACACAAATAAGACTGACATAACAGGAAACAGTGTGACAGAGATTGAATAGCAGAGATTTGCAGTCTTTACTGGTAACAGTATTTCCTGGTGCAGAATTTATCACTCCATCATTATCTTCTGGAAGAGCCACATAGAGGAACTCTCCCAACTCTCAAGGGATTGCCTGACAAAAACAAAACACAGTGATAGCTCCCAGACAGGTATATCCTGTCTCCCTATTCACTGAAGAAGAGTATTTAATAGTAGTATTAAATATTTTGTTGATTCATTCAAACCGAGTACATCCAGATTGCATACCTCTTAAAAATTTTCATTTCCTTGAGCTTCTTAAGAACACAACAAATATTCTTTTGTTGTAATAATGCAATCCAGCATCAAGGCTAATTATCATTTTTGATGTGTCTGAACAATGAGGTTATATATCACTGTCCTCAGTTAAGCTAGAAATAGTGTGTCCAGATGCCTAGAATTTTTCTTTAATTAATGTTCCCTCTACCCATAAACACTGAAGCAGATCAGCAGAGTGCTAGACTTAGCATCAGAATGGGCAGCTGATTGTACATTTCCCCAGCTCCATACCTAATGATATCAAGCTGATAGCAAGTGTAAAGGGAAGAATTTAGAAACATACAACTTGAAACATCATTAAAGATATGCTGAACATTTTCCAAATAATCTAATTAATGGAGACTTTTCATGAAATGCAGCATGAATGAATGTAAAGACAATAAACATAGCTCTCCCAAATTATAATGTTTTCCTGGACAACAATCAAAAACATCTTATGAAATCCATATGTGAAACACATCACTCCATGTTATGCAAAACACATTGAACTCTGAAATAAGAGGAGTTATCTTTGAATGAAAATAAAATTTGCAAGTGAAAACATTAAACCTTTATAGATATAATCTATTTATGCTCACTGAACTTAATATGTGCATGAATCGAAATATTAAAACAGTCAATTTAAAAACAAATATTTTGTATATTTCCTTAAGACAAATGCACACATTCATTTTGGAGACAGGCACAGCAGCTACAGTGTCTTTAGTAAATTCTGACCATGACTTTTATCTTATAAGTAGCCATCAACGAAAAATATTTGTTGTATTTTTAAAGAAGTTCAAGGAAGTGAAAAAAAGACAGAAGAAAGAATATGGGAGAGGTCATAAAGGTTTTAAAGTCTAAAATGATTTACCCTGGTACTTTACAGAGAAGACATCACTCCTGGTTGTAGAGAAAGCAAAGGTTGTCAGCTAATGTGCAACTAGAGAGGGCCAGGTTTGTGAGTAATCTAGAAGGCACCAGTAGCTGCTAGAGCCAGTGAAAAACTGTTTCTTGGGGAAGTAAATTTACTTATTTAAAACTAGACTTTTTCTGAGAGATGATGCCATAGCTTTCCTAAGGCCATCAGCTTTGAATAAGGTCTCTGGTGATACAGTATTACAAGGTGAGTAATTTGTCTTATATCAATCCATTTAAAGAAAATGATTCCATTCACCTGAAAAGCATGGAATCATATTTGTAGAAAGTGTCATTTACAAATTTTGAAGTCTAAGAGAATTAGAAAAATATTCACGTTTCTATTTTGAGAAAAAAAGAAAGAAAATATTATTGGAAAAAATGTGTCTCAGAAAATCTGCTTATTTTAGACATGGTACATCCTAATAAGTCTCTAGTACTGACAAGAATGTCACCTCATAAAACATGACTATACTTGAAACTTCGGGAAGCATTCCTTAAAGTAGGGTTACCTTCCTTGACCTCAATCTACAACTGAAGGGCATGAGAATATAAGGTCTTTGTGTTTCAGGGGGAGTGAAAAGCACCATGCCATCTTAACTGGATGACAGATTCCTGCTTTTCTGTGGAGTTTTAGAAACCTCTCAGGTGACATTGAGCATTCTGAGGCTCAAAATCTATTAGATTTCCAGGGGAGTACAGTAATAAGCAGACTTAACTTCAGCTATGTGAAGCAGAGACATGTGGCTTGGACTCTTAACGTAAGAGTGATCTGGTTAGATGGATTGCTCCCTAGGATGAAACTTTAGTTTTCCTTTTGGAGTTGAAAATAAAAATAATTCCATTTCCCTTTTCACTGAGGTGTTCTTTTATAGATTTTTTTTCTGTTGAAGTTACAATAGACCCATATGGATGAAATAAACAAGTTCCCCATTCAGATCCTTTGTGTATAATCTACAACAACCTAATGTTTCCAATTGACTTAAAATAAAATTCAGATGCTTGAAATCTATAACCACAGGAAGAAGGGAAATGGGAAAAGCTTACAGAATACAAAGAAAGCACATAAAATGGCAGACAGCATTTTTGCACATTATGACAAGTTGTGGTTAACTAATATCTTAATTCCAAGTGTTGAAATCTGGTGGTTAAAACAAAATGACTTGAGCAAAAAGTAGTTCCTCCAGGAATTAAACAAAATTGATTAATCTACCAACCGTTTTGTCCCTGAATTGATAAAGATATAAAGGAATTCTTATAAAATATACAGTGTCAAGACAAAGGAATCTGAGCAAGTCACCCCCCCCCCCAGTCCCCTAGCGCTATCATATGCAAGAACGTCAGGGAGAGGACTTTGTGGATCTTACCTGCACATGCTCTTCTGAAGCATATTTTTATTTTTGCAGTAGGGCAAGAAAACATTTTCTGCCTCCATTTAAAATTTGCAGTTGAGGCTGAAATGAAATGGAAACACCATAAAAGGAGAAAGTTAATCAGTTTGCAGTGACATGAATACCTTCTTTTTTGTTTTAAAGATTGCCATTTTTATTTATGTAATTTAGAAACAGTCTTATTTTACATATCAATCCCAGTTCCCTCTCCTTCTCATCCACCCATGCCCTCCACTAAACCCCATCCCTACTCTCTATTCACTCCCCAGGGAAGGTGAGGCTTTCCATGGGCATCATCAAAGTCTGTCACATCTGTCTAGGCCCTCTCCTATGTATCTAGGAGGGGAGAGTTCCCTCCATGGGGAATGGGCTCCCAAAGTCTATATGAGCACTAGGGATAAACACTAGTTCCAATGTCAGAGGTCTTATAGACTGCCCAAAGCCTCTGAACTGACACCTACATTCAGAAGACTTGGTTTGGTCCAATGCTGGTTCCCCAGCTTTATGACTGGGGTCTCTGTGCCCTCACTTGGTTAGGTCAGCTGTTTCTGTGAGTTTCTCTAGTGTGGGGACACCAGACTTTGAGCAAAAACCCACTTCCCCTTCGGCCTGGGAGCAGGCAGCTGTGTAATGTTTACTGAAAACAATTCAGTGCTATAAAGCTCTTGATAGGGCTCAGATAAGGGCTTGCTCACTGAAATACCATGACTTTGACACCCCCTATGTCTAGATGCCTCTTCCTGTCCCCCCTGCTGTGTCTCCCCAATTCTGGGGCCAGAGATTAAACCACCAGCCAGGAGGGTGAGAAGGCTGGAAAGAATTGTATGTAGATGGATGGCAGAAGTCCTTAAAAAGGGGAAGCGTTTTTTCTTGAAGAGACTTCTCCTGAGAGCTCTCTCCTAAGCGGACTGGGGTCTCCTCCTAAACTGACTTGGGAAGCACAAAGTTTTCTTAAAGTAATGGACCGGTCTCTGTGTCATCTATCCCGACCTCCTCGCTACATTCTTGGATGCAGGCCGCACAGCAGGTGCGACACTCTAGTAATATCTTTACCCCTTTCCTCATCCCTTCTCCCTCTCTGCAACTATATTTTTGGCGTATGGCTCAGTGCTTACTTTTGGTTGTCTGCTTCCATTAGCTTTTGGATGAAGGCTCTAGGATGGCATATAAGGTAGTCATCAATCTCATTATAGAGGAAGGACATTTAAGGTAGCCTTTCCACTATTGATTAGGTTCTTAGTGGGGTCATCCTTGTGGTTCTCGGGACATTTCCCTAGTGCCAGATTACTCTTTAAACCTGTAATGACTCCCTCCATTAGATCTTTAAAAGGGGAAAAAAGCTAAAAGAAATAGACAATGGTGTGCCTTACCAACAAATGTTGATGAAAAAGTGGATAATTGTCTGACATGTGGTTGAACAATGTGGTATTAGCTATGGGTGACAAACTTTGCATATTGTCTCTGACACTTACAAAAGGTTCCTCCACGTCCTGGTGATAGTCTACAAATGCTTCCCTAGGGTTTATAATATGTTGCATTGTAGAAGGTCCAATGCGAGTGGTAGGGGTATATGTTAAATTTAACTCACCTTTTAAGGTGATAACACCTGAACTGCATTACTTTAAAATATGTTATTAAATCTTAGCTGTAAGGTATTATTATTTTGTATCAAAATGTTTATATATTTTGCATTAACTTTGATAAGCGCCATGGCATGTTGTGTAGTATGTGTTGATGAATACATTTTTTGTTGCACTTGAATAAAGCTAATAGATAATAACGACTCATTAGTTTTCCCTCAGTTTAAATAATAAGCAATTGAAACATGTATTTGGGGCTTGTGATAATTGAACTTCCAGAAATATTTAAATTGCTATCAAATAAAATAAAGGTTCAGCTCCCTGGGGGATATTGAAGTTTAATTTAAGCTGCAATTTATTCATCAGTCTTGGTGGCACATATCTGCAGTATTAGTCCTCAGAAGGCTGACAAGCAAGGAGTTCCTGAGTTCAAGACAAGACTTGGTAAGGTTGAATAACGAACTTATCTACAAACAGAACAAAAATGTCCTATGGTAAAACTGGTCTCCTCTAACTCAGATGAGTACATTGAAGACATGTAGTCTGAACTTGGTTGCTTAATTAAATCAATACTCAGGGTTTTCATAGATGTAGGTCAAGAGAAGTTCTTACATGAATTTTCTAGAAAAAATGTGTGTGCATTCTAGAAAGAATAAATTCTCTTTGGTGTGGATAATCAAAGGCTCTTTTGCATTGTTGACTATTGTTGGCAAAAGGAGAATTATTTCCCATTTATATTCAACATTATAGGTAACTCCACCTGAGAAATGAGATACAGTACCTGGAACAATATATTGTATTATTTTGGCCTTTGTATTTCAGACAAACAAAAAATAATTCAGTTAATGTTGGTAACCAGGGGTATAGACATTAGATAATAGTTAAGCACTTTTGGGTCATCCATATTTTCCTGATTTTTGAGTTTTCTATGTGTGTATACAATTAAATATAATCATATTAACACTAAGGGAGCCTTCTTTAGTCTTGCTTTACTTTAAGGAGAGACTATGTTTCTTGGAAAGACAAAATGTTTTGTACATGTCACAGAGTTCATGTTGATAACCTAAGGTTTTAGAATTAAAAAACAATACTTCATTGTAAAGCATGATAATTGCACGTTTATCTTGTAGAAATCTCTAGAATATGTTTAGGTTCATCTAGTACAGATTTTATGACAAATGAAAAATGTATTTATTTCATATCAAAATCTACCTGTCAGAGTTTGTATTTATATTATTTGTATAGCAAAATATGGGGGAAACAGCCCTAAATTGTCAAATTGATTAATAGATGAATGTAATGATATATAATTCCACAGTGGCATAAACTTTATCTAAAATAGTAATATATATCACCAATTACTTCTCTTCTAGGGTATAATGCATAATGCTTTTGCAGCACCATGAAAGCTAGACAGTATAAGTAATTCTTCAAGGGTAGAACCTACCTGAATTTTATATGTTTATGACTCATGGGTATGGTGTATTCAGTAACAAGGTCTCTTCATCAAATTCCGGAGTCTAACTAAAAGAAATGGTAGCAACCTTTAAATGTTCAGGGATCTAGCAGAACTCATTGTCCAAAAAATCAAAATGAGATACCCTATTGCTGGTAATTGGGTTTTAATTTACTAGCATGTAATACCTATTGGCATATTATTTGTCCTTGTAGGGCAATGGCATTTATACTCATTTTCTACATGTTTAAAATTTTGGAAGTTTCTACAATAGTAGATTTTCATATGGCTTACATCAATCTTATCCAGCTGTGAGTACTTGGAGCTGAATATTGACTGTATTGACAAGATATGCTCAATAATGCAATTGTGGTTCATATGTTGTAAAAATGAAAAAAAATCTTATGATATTTAAGGCTCACTCTTCAATATATAATTTATATCTGAAATTCTTAAGGGCCCAAAAATCTGTATTTAGATAGGTTATAGACACTAAGGGAGAACTTACTACTATTATTCTGCTAAATGGATGCAGTACTAAAACAACTTTAAATTACTTATTAATGTATCTATAGACAAGTAGACCTGTCAGTCCTCTTTAGAGGAGCACTTTCTTGTAATAGATGACAGTTAATTCAAAGACACACAACTGGATAAAGCACGGAGAATAAGAACCTGGGGCATTACTAACCCTAAATGCAATTCTTATAACATATTCCTACTTTATATCACACAGGGCTTTTGAAAGAGGAAGAGGCAGGAAGAATATAAGAGCCGTGATGTTAGGTAAATGCAAGTAAACAGTTTTCTGGGCACTGATGCACACTTGTACATATGAATTCACAGCAGTTGTTATGGAATGCATAAGACCTGTGCCAGAAAAAATGAGACCATGGAGGGTGAAGGAAGAGAAAAGTGGGAACAAGTTTCATAACTATTCAAGGAGATTTTGTCACTTAGCATGTGCTGATCAAAGAGCCATGTTATCATTTTAAGTATATGTCCTCCCTGGTAGGGTGGCCAAACTGTAGGCAGATCACACACCCATTACTATTTGGACAACGCAAATTTGGTTTGCTAGGTTTAAAACTTGCGAGAGAAATACAGGAATTTGGTAGATTGGTGTTGAGACAATATTCTGTCAGTTGGTAGCAGAGGCACACCGTGTAACTTTGTGAATACAAACATATATCATTCTGTGTGCTTTGTGGCATTTAACATCTCAGGCCTTAAAAGTTTTACAAATTAATGGCGGTACAATTAAGCAATTCTAGTACTGAATACATTGAACAATTCTAGTAGTACTATTGTACAACAGTGTGGGTTCACTTTGTGTCTCCTTTGTATCTTGGTATTTCTCCAGATATATGAGAAGTTTTCACTGTTATCACATATGTTATGATGGCCTGTGATTGAGAATCTTTGATTTATTATTGTAATCGTTTTGTGGTACCACAAAGTACATCCACATGACACAGTGAATTTAAAATTTGGTTGTTCTTACTAATTCCCTGACTCCTCCACCAAATCCTACTACAGAGCAGTCCCTCACTCTCCACAACTCCATGAAATTGAAGCCATATGTTTTTCTTTTTTCCCATGAGCTTTAAGGACAGCATCATCTCTACAACATAAAATTACAACCTGAAAAGCAAGTGCTGACAAAGAGGCTGCAGCAAGTCATCTAGAACACGAGACTGTTGATGAAGCCACCAAGCTAAGCAACAGATTTTCAGTGTAAAAGAAGCAGCCTTAAATTAGAAGAACATGATGTTCAGGATTGCTATGACTGGAGAGGAAAAGCTATTACTAGACTATGAAGCTCCCATTCCATGTTGACCTAGTTGAAGTCTAGTGTAACCAGTGGACTGAGGATGTAGTTGATGATCATATACTATTTTGAAAAATCCAGGGTGCTTCTCAGCTGCATTAATTTTCTCAGTCTGTGTTCTATAAATACTCCAGTGAGGCCTGTAGATAAGGCATCTGTTTACAACATGGATTTACAGAAAACTTAATTTATGTGTCTCACTATTTCATACAGAAACTTTAATCAAAATACTAATGACAATATGCAAGCTTAATTGTCCTTTAGTCTAAGGCTATAGTTGAGGTTAGCCCTTCTGTAAAAGTTTTGACCATTCAGGTCTTTAGATGTAAATCTGATCATTAAAACCTAAAATAGAGACAAGTAAATGGATAACAAGTTAAGATATATGTGTGGTATGTATAACCTGTTTTGGGCACCTTAGAGCCACCTGTGACTCCATCTCTGGGGCTCCAGTTTTATCTTCTGGCCTCTTCTAACAGCTGTACTCATGTGCAACCACCCTACCCCAAAATGCAAACAAACCATGCAAACAAACACTCATAGACATAAATTAAAACAAAATGAATTTTTGAAAAACAGCTTAAAATATCCTTTTTTGTATGTACTATGGATTGAAGCTAGGACCTCATGAATGACAGGCAATTACTTTACTACTGAGTTAAATCTCCAGTCCTCTTCTTGCATTTTTATTTGTATTCCCCCTTTATTTTCCTCCCTCTAATACCTCCAATATATACCTCATGTTTCCTTTAAAATTAGTGGCCTGTTTGTTTTAATCATTGATACTGATATTCAGTAGTTGATAATATGTAGATGTACATGCATGTGCGTGGGTGTGTGTATTCTATTCACTCTATTGTATATGATTTGAGGGCTGACAACTTAGTAGGATGAAGAATTAGAAGACTCTGGGAATAACTATTTCTTTAGTTCATCGTATTCCTTAGTTACTTGAGTTTCTTCTAAGTTTTACCCTTGTGTATAAGTGTTTCTATTGGTGTTGACCTTGTTTGAGTCTGGTTAGGCAACCATGTTGGTGAGGTATTATTGGCGAAGCTTCTCTATCATTTCTAGCAGACACTATCTCAAAGCACATGACCTGATCTTCTCAGTCATACAATTTGTTCTTCCCATCTTCTGTAATGTTCCCTGAGCCTGGGAGCAGGAATTGTATTAAAGAGTATCAATTCAAGCTTGACACCATAGGGTCACTTGTTTTCTGTGTGTTGATCAGTTACAGTTCTCTGAAGTTGTCTCCTGTTTCAAAGAGGAGCTTCTTTGAAAAGGAGTGAGAGCTACACTTCCTTGTTTGTAATGGACAAATATTTAGAATTAAGTCAGGAAATCTTATAGTTTAGTCATGTGGCAATAGTAGGTTCTCCTCTAAAACCTGTGATGTCTCTATCTTTAGATAGATATTTAGTTTTCCCAGTACCAGGTATTATTTGCTGCCCTTGTGATAGATAGTCTTTTTTGATGTATACTTTCAGGAGGCTGATATTACATTGAGCACATTTTATCTATATTTAGTGGAGGTATTGATCTGCAATTATTTTTTATTTGCAAATATTATTTTGTGTCTGTACGTGAATGTGCTTGCAGCTGTGTATCTTTATCTTGTTTTGGTGTTTGATTAATGCTGCCTTTTCATGAATCATTTTTGTAATTAAAAAATTTTAGCCAGTAAAATTATTCTGTGAATTCTTCTGAGCCTGGGTTTTTTTTCAGTAAGGAAGTATTTTTATTTATTATTATTTATGTTGTTATTACACTATCTCTTTCCTTAACTGTTAGGGTATTTATTTCTTCATTGTTTGGTATGCAGAATCTAAACTGTTTATTGAAACACACTTCTCTGAAAACAGGGAGTCCTTTAAAAATAGTTTGACATGTTAACAATTATCCATGAATATTGATATTTCAAGAAAATTCTCAACAATAGCAGTGTTGTTTATGTGTCTTCTGTATTGTCATCCATTCTTCAACCCACGGAACAAGTATTTATTTGGGATTCATGGAAGTATTTGAGATATATATTTTCTTAGTCTACAGGCAATATATGTAGTGATTCTTAAAGTCTTTTGGGAAAGATTCATCATTCAGGAAACAATTATGAACATTAGAGACTCATGGAAAGAGTCGTGTTTGTCCACTTTGACAGGAGTGTAGGATACAAAGATTTACCCCTTTGGATTACCTTGAAGGATTTAATACTGTTATAACTAGATATGCGGAGATAGTAAGAGATCTAGAATCAGAAACAAAACATAACTATGTGCTAAAATGCCACAATCTTATTATAGAACAAATGGTTGACTAGTTTCTTCTTGTAGATAAACAAATATAATTGTTTCTTTTTTTTTTAGCTAGACTGTCTGTCCAGTGAAAGTGCTACAAAGATTCTTGAAAAGACAACACACTTACAGTGATGTAAGCTTTCTTTAATAATAGCTGTGAGACTCAAAGTAACAGGCTCTGAAAAAAGTTTCACTAAAGGCTAGATGCTATCAAACAACATTCAATGCACTATAATAAAATCAGTAATTTTAAAACTCTAAGAGAGAAAAAAAATCAAGTTGGTGGCACTAGCCAAGGCTTTCTGAATAGGAAATACTACTAATAATTTATTAGTGACATAGCGTGAAAGAAAAAAAAATTCTCTTCAGTGAAAAAAAAAAGCCAAAGAAAGAAAGAAAGAAAAAGAACAACACTTCAATACCTATATCTAGTCATGAGGCTGTCTACAGAATGGAAAAAACATTTGCTGAATTTACAGATGCTAGAAACTTAACCTCTAAAGAAAACCCTTAAATAAAACCCAACAGAAGTAATCCAATAGCCTCATTAGTCACCAGAGAAACACAAACCAAACCTGTATTAAGAGTTCATCTTATTCTAGTCAGAATGTTAGTCACTACGTAAAAAATTGTTGCCAAGGATGTTGAGCTTAGCTCCTATAAGAGTTAACCTGGAGGCTTCTCACACAATTTAAGCTAGATATACCTAATATTCCTGATTCATACCAGTCCTGACTATTTTCCCGATAGGGTAGAAGTGAATATACCACAAAGCTAATTTCACACCAGTGTTTCTTACAGCACTGCTTATAATTTTTAAGTTATGGAAACAACACTAGTGTCCTACAAAACAGGAATTAATTAAGAAAAAATATATGTATATATATATATACACACACACACTATTTCATGTTATACCCTTTTTCTGCAATAAAGTCATAAACTACATAATCTTCAGTGAAAAATGCAGCTATAGCTAATCATATTAATAGAAATAAAGGAAGTCTCAGAAAGATAAACATAGAACATTTCTCTTCATTTTGATTACTAGATTTTTATGCTGATATAATACATGGCATGGCAGTAGAAACAAATAGGCTGTGGGAACAGACAGAGAGGAATCAGCTCAGTGTACAAAATACAGTTTTATGAAAGTTTAAAACTTCATTTATTTATTATCAAATACAATCTTTCACGCATGGAAGCTGCAGGAACTCTGGGAAATGCCATTGTTGTCTTTGGTAGGAAGATTCTACAGTTTGAACAGGTATCAACCTGATGCACTAACCATCATCCACACAGAGGCCGTATCTTCCACAAGGAGACATCTCAAGTCTCAAGAGATGGTGTTTAATCATTAGGAAATTAATCTTAAATTGAAGCTTGTACTTTTTTTAAAGACACATTTTCTATATGCACTTAGAAACCAAAGTGTGTGACTGATTAAAGATTATACTATTCTTATAATTGTGATTATATAGAAATCATTATGTTACACCTCTGATGTATGAATGCTAGTAAGAACACTGGTGTATACACTTATGTGAAATAAGTATTTCATGAATCAAATCTTAATATAGCTGCCAAGAAATCCAGGGGGACAATCTTAAATGGATAGAAAGGTATTAATTTAAGCATTTTGGTATTTAAATACCAATATAGTGTTGAAAAACCAAACTTATCAAGGGCTATCTGTAAAGTTTCAATTTATTTTTTGAAAAACATGAATTAAAGTCAATAACTCTAAAGTCCAGGTTCTTGATAAATTCTTTTGAAATTTATGTATGTGTATATGTTTGATATTTATTAAAACCTTCACAAAAATATTTGTGCATTGAATTCCTAACTGTGCTGGAACTACTAATGTTTTTCTTATACATTTGGTTTGCTGAAACTGATCTACAAAATATGAACATGGATGATCACATTTGTAAGAGTGTTTAATGTGAGGCTTATAAAAAGTAGTGTAGTAGACTTTCAGGTCTCTTACTTGAAGAAGGTCAGTCATTTTGAATTAAGTTTTGGAACATCACAGAAAGAAGCAGAGTATAAGCAAATATTCTTCTTAACACTTATAAGGAAAATTTGATATTAAGTGTATACTATACAAAATTCTCAGCTTTGATAAAAAAATTCATGTCTTCTCTGTAATGGATGACTGCAAACATATAGGATACTTGATGGGTAAAAATTATCCATCTTTCCCCTGTCTGTATTGTAGAAGACATAATAAAAAGTGGGCAAAGAAGAAGGTTTTAAATATTAAATTTACATTCTAGAACATAGGAGAGCTCATATGCATCTTCCTCACCAAATAATTCATTGTAGAAACAGAAAAGTTACCAGTACCCTCTCTGTCTGGTGCATGATTTTGCCCATCAGGAAGCTCAACTCAGGTAGGCAGGCAAATAATATCTGAAACTCTTGGATTCACTGCAAGTTCCTTCCCCTATGTATATCAAGCTGATGAATTCTGAGAAATGTGGTCTCATCCTCAGACGCTACTATACACTCTGCTGCTGGGCAACACGTGATTCCCACCCCCTAAGGACTGAGAGGGTATATCACATCTATAGTGTACACACACACACACACACACACCCACACACACACACACACACACACAGCACCCCAAACCTGTTTCAGTTTTCGAACACAGATGTAGGATCCTCAGTTTCAGTGCACACCTTATAAATGTATGATGAAATAGAAACAAATACCATTCAAGGACTCAACATTTTACTTCACAAGTACTTGGTCAATCATTTTTATTGCTTCTCTCTTCACAATATCTAGGAAATAGGAATAGTCTGCATTTCCAACTGACAAATAGATAACAAAAATATATAAACAATGAAACATTTCAGCTGTAAAGAAAAATGTAATCATGAAATTTTCAGAAAAGCAAATAGATGGACATATATAATACAAGACTGTGTTAGTTAACCCAGACCCAGAGAGACAGAGCTCCCATGTTTTTTATCACTTATGACTCCTAGCCCCAAATCATCAAATATATGTATAAAACCTGGAGTAGCCACAGAGAACAGAGAAGTAAAATCGGACCATGTGTAGACGGGAAAGAGTAAATTCTAGAGATGGGGATAGTGAATTTTATGGCACAGGTGCTATGAAGGAGGAAATGGGAAAGCAGGTAGGGGGATTTACTTAGAATGTGTGCATACAGGCAGAGAAGGAGAAAGAGAGACATGTAATAATAAGGGTTCTAGAGAAAGGCATAGAGAATCATATTTTTATGTTAGCTTATAATTATATATATATCATATATGTATATATATACATTAATACACATATGTATGTATATGCATATATGTACAGTTTTATTTTAAAAATAAAATGTATACATACATTTTAAAAATAAAACTGTACATCCCTGGAATTCATATATTATCAAATCAAAATCCCAGTGCTACATATGGGAAACCTCCTCACCAGTAGTTGAACAGTGGGGTATAAGAGACTCAAAAGACAATACAGATTTTTTTATGTTGCCCTTTTTTCTTCTTAGAAACCTAAGGTAAGACCTTGTAGGTAAGACACCACATACTTCAAACTGAAGACAGTAATCAAGTTGAATCTGTCCTGAACGCTAAGACAAACTCAGAGAAGTTCAGAAGCTCTAGTAGTACCAGAAGGAATGATGTGAGTTGTGAAGGAAGAAAAGCAACCAAAGATGTCATTTCCTGTAAAGGCTACAAAGCACACAATGATCAGGACGGCAAAATATCTCTCAGTGTACAATACTGGTACTTTTTCCTTGGTGTTAAAAAGCAGCTATCTATTTGGACTGAAGTTGTGCTCAACCAGAAGGAATTCATGCCTGATATGGTAAATCTTGTCAACTACCCATATCTGGTATGACCGTGGAATGTAAAGGAGGTCATTCTATTGCCACTTTACTAAACTATAATAGTTTCTAATTACATTCTAAACACAAATCCTGTATCCACAGACTAATGCCATGCTTTACCTTCATCTAAGATTTTTTTTACAGGAAATAGAAACCATTACAGAAAGACAAAACTGACCAAACTGGATTAAAGAGATGACTGCAGAGTGACTGGCCTCAAGTGATATATCTACAGTTCACTCTCTACCAGTAAAGCTAAGGAACTTAAAAGGAGTGAGTATTGTATGAGCAAGAGGACAAGATATCTGCTGTTTGATAGGGACTTCTTTACATGCAAAGGAAGGGTTACACATGATATCTAAATAATACAGTTGCCTAAACAAGACATGAAAAATGACCATATCAGTTCATATGCCAATGTGAGTTTGAAAAAATTTTCACAAGGATCCATCCTGAAATGAAGAGCTACATATAATTAATAGCTTCCAAGAGAGAGAACCAAGCTTATCAATAGAAGTGCCTCTAGGTTATTCAATAATGAGAAATCAATTCTAAAGACACATACACACACACACACACACACACACACACACACACACACACGCGCGCGAACAACACTGAAAGGACTTCTAAGGTTATACTTATACATATATAGATGTGAGACAATAAAATTAATCAGGAACAGATGAAAGAAAATGAAGTTACAAATCTGAAAATAAAAACTAATTGGAAAAAGAGTCTATACAATGAATATTAACAATAGCATGTAGAGAAAACGTAAAGAATGTGAGAAAATATTTGCCTCCCTCCCGTTAGTCTGACAAGAGATAAGTATCTAGAATATAAAAACAACTAAAAATATAAACAAATAAAAACATAACCCAATTAAATAATATGCTAAAGTACTGAGTAGAGGGTTCTAGAGGGAAGTTCAGAATATTGGAAAGGTTGTATATTGTTACAAATGCTCTGTAGAGTACTGAAGCGATATCCATTACTATTCTATTCCTAATAGGCAGAAAATAAACTTAGTTTATATATTCATCAATTGATGTTAAAATCTGGAACATATATATGTTCAATAGAGTTCTACTCCATAAAGAAAAATGAAATTATCAAATTTACATGTGAATGAATGAATCTTGAAAAGATTATATTGAATGAGATAATTCAGGCATAAGAGAGCACATAACTGTTTTCTCTACTCAGTGAGTATCAAATATTTAGCTTCACGGGCTTAACTCATAATATTTGTAGAAAGGAATGAATTATGAAGATGCCCTGGGTGGGATATCTTAGGAGTTCTGACTATCAAAATATAACTAATATTAAACTAGGAATGGAAACACAGTGGTTGGAGGCATTGCAGCAGAGATTGGACAGAGGACACTAGGCAAATGAGAAAGTGGAAAGCAAGAGTTAACAAAATTAGGGGTTTATTAGAAAAATATGAAATTCTACCTCTTTGTAAGTCAAAACATATATGTTTAAAAATATTAGGACAGAGGGGGTCTGTGCTGCTTGCTGGATAACACTGTTCCTAAAATCCAATGCTCAAACGAAAATTCCAGTACCACGTGTAGGGTATCTCCTTATGAGGTCAGGGTGTTTCCATAGAATTCCAAAAGTATTTTGGGCTCTTGATAATTCTCTTTGGTCTACATTAAAACTAAATGATAAGAACCAGTTATGCAGGCCACCACAATTTTTCTTGAAAGATATAAAAAAAATCAAGCTGGAGCTAGAAGATTCTTCCCTACTGGCTAGATTTTATGCGACTAGAAGATGCTATACAGGCTGTTTGTCAGAGATAAAGAATCAGTATTATGGAGCTGTGAAACCTAAAATCTACTGTGAAAACATACCAGCCAATATGTACACACTAGTGAAATAATGGCATAAATATTATGAGGATAATCAACCACTCTGTGATCGGGTCTGAAGCCCACTCCATGGGAATAAATTAATTAATGGTAATGTAATCCCAGGAAAAAGAAAACATGGCTTTGGAGGTTATAGTTCCTACTTGGCCTTGTTACTATTCTATAGCTAAATCAACATGAATGCAATCAGCAGTGTGCATATTCATGTGTATATACATACATGTAAATACACATTAGATACATAATGTCACACACAAACACAGACACATACACACACACAAATCCATCTGAGTCATTAATCATCGGAGCTTCTCTTTTCAGTGAGCAGACTCGTATCCATTTAAAATCCTTGGATGCTCAGCCCTAAATAGGATACTTTTGCCACTCCCTCTAAGCCTCCTGGGACACTGCAAAAAATAGGGCAAAATGACATAAGAAGAAGAGAATGTAATATGCTATCTTGAGAGTTTATCTGCATTGGGCTGCCACAATGCTAATCCTGTCAACAGCCATCAGTGACTGGATTAGGTCCTAGGACGTACATTTCCCTGCTGAGATATTGGTGGGTAGTCTTTAATTGCATACCAAAGGGGGCTCTTCAGACTTCACACAGATGATCTTAATCAAATCAGTATGTTAAAAACAATAGAACAAAAATAAAAGTATAAATGTGGAAAAGGAACACAAGGGGTCAGGCAAAGGATGACAGATTTGGGCAGAGATAAAGGAGATTAGGGCAAGGAGAGTAGTGAGAATGTGTTTTGTTCATGCATTGAATTATAAAAGAATGAATTTATTCAGTTTTAAACAGACCATAAGAAAGAAAGCAAAATTCATCACCCAAGTATTTAAAATATTTGTAGCTAATATTGTAACTAACCTACTTGTGCTAACTCACTTGCATAAAAACTTTTGCAGATGTGCTAAAGCCAGTTTCCCAGAGACTTGAAAATTGGTTTGAAGTGCATAAGGGGACTCTCCTTACAATTACAATTGTCCTTATGGTAGTGATGTCATGAGACTCTGTCCTAGCAATTCAGAGAACTGAGGTAGCAGAATCACTGAACTCAGAGATTTGAGACAAGTTAAGACATCTTATTGAGAATTTTTTCAGAAAGAAAGACAGAGGAGAGGAGGGAAGAAGGAAGGAAGGAAAAAGGAAGGAAGAATAGTCATGAGGCAGATAAAATTTGACACAGGTAAATAAGAAGTTATGTAAGTGTTACAGATGCAGATGTCTGAATGAGGTTCACACAAGTAAAGGAATAAAGGAGGGCCCACATGATGGATCCCTAATGGATCTTCTGAGGGAGCTCTAAAGAGAGCTTTGCTTAGTCTTTTGACTGGATTTGTAAAATTAAGAATTGTCAGAGAATTAACTTCCCTTGTCTTCACTCAACAAGGTTGTATTAAATAGTTAAAAGATCCCCAGAAACCACACACAGCTTTTCAGATACCTCCTTTAATACAGCCAGATATTTGAATAATAATTTCAAAATATCGAATTGTTGACTCATGATTTTCATATTAAAAATTATTGACAAAACTTAACATGATTAACAATACAGAAAGGGCAATTTTCAGTGTGTAGTGAGGGTAGTAGTTTTTCCAGTAACATCTCATCAGTATGAAGCTAAATTCTTATTGGGTTAATGAATGGCAGCTGTGAAATTTATAGTGCTAACCTGACCATGTTCTTATCACAGGAAAGTGTTCATAACAGACAAGTAGCTTATTTAGTTATACCATTGTTTTATTTGAGGATTTATAAGATATAATTAATTATTTTTAGAGTATTAATTGCACTTCAGTTATGTTTTAGGATTTTGCATACAAGGGATCATGTAGAGAATAATGTGGATGAAAATACCTACACATAGAAATACCATATATTTGTAGAGAATATTGGCACATAAATCTCATAAGTACATTCAGTATGCCTGTTGTAAGATCACCACAACCTTTGAAGTGACGATGACCATAGTCCCTCCTTTAGAGACCACTGAACAGACAAAAGCTGATTTGGTGAGTCTGTGACCATTTTAAAGTTGGTGTGCACTTTCAATGTCACCATGATTGATTGCTTCATCATTCACATTCAGAGAATTTTAAACGACCTTGCCTACATACTAGGGATTTTGATGGGTGTGAAACCATTAACAGTTAGCAAACAAAGTTTTTCTAGCTACTATTTTACTTCTTTTAACAGATACCATGACAAAAGAAACACTTAATTAGGGAGTTGCTTATACTTTTAGAGGAAGAATCCATGAATATTATGGTGGGGGGGGCAGACATAGCAGTGGGGAAGTAGCTGACAGCTCACATCTGATTCATAAGTTGCAGGTAAAGAGGAATGGACTTCCGAAACCTCCCAAGTCCACTCTCAGTGACGTACCTACTCCAAAAAGACCACGCCCCCTTCAATCGGACCACACCTATTAATGTTTCCTAAAAATTCCACCAACTGGTAACAAAGTATTAAAGTATATGTGCCTATGGCACCATTATCATTTGAACCACCACAGATGTTGTCTATTAAAATTAGTCATTAATTAATGAAAACAGATTCAAAATATTACTTTATTTTTTACGGGAACCATTTAGTGAAATGATGTAGGTCATGTAGAGGTGGTGTTGAACTACAGAATAACAAGTGTGAAAGTAGCAATATTTTCCTAAAACATTGTCAGGGTATTGGGTTGGCTAAAGAAAATTGAGAAGCTCATCATTTTTTATAGCTATTTGAATTATCTTTGTTTTTATTTATTTTTTCCTTTCCATTTAAATTAGAAATAAACTGCTTTTATATGTCAATCCCAGTTCTGTCTTCCTCGCCTCCTCCACTGCCCCCCATGACCCCCTATCCCATCTCCTTTTTGTTCCCCAGGGAGTGTGAGGCCTTCCATGGGGGATCTTCGAAGTCTGTCATATTATTTGGAGCAGGCCCTAGACCCTTCCCAATGTGTCTAGGCTAAAAAAGTATCCCTCTATGTGGAGTGGGCTACCAAAGTCTACTCTTATACTAGGGATAAATACTGATCCACTCCCAGAGGCCCCATAGATTAACCAGCCCTCCAAACTAATATCCTCTTTCAGGGTGTCTGGAACAGTCCTATGCTGGTTACCCAGCTCTCAGAGGTTCATAAATAACACTTCGTTCAGGTCAGCTGTTTCTTTGGGTTTCTCCAACCTGGTCTTTACCTCTTTGCTCATCACTTCAAGTGCTTCAGTGTTGCAATCAGTTAGCACGAGGTACTTATATGAAGCTCATCTTTTTGAGAACTGCTTTACACTTAGCGTGCAGAAATGAAAACATCATTTCGAAGAAACAGAGTTATACAAACATGAGTTCAGTGTGTAGGGAGAGTCTTACATAAAACTTAGTTTCCTGACAGGGCATTGGTGGCACACACGTTTAATCCCAGCACTCGGGAGGCAGAGGCGGGCAGATCTCTGTGAGTTCGAGGCCATTGTGGTCTACAGAGCGAGTTCCAGGACAACCTCCAAAACAATACAGATAAACCCTGTCTCGAAAAACCAAAAAAAATTGTTTTCTGACTGCTTACAGCAGATATCGTGGAAATATTAAGCTACACAATGTAGGGATGTCCTATGATAATTTATTAAGAGAGAAGTCACTTACAACAGACATCAAGAAAGCTGAGAACTTTCTTGCTCGCTGCTCGCTGCTCTCTGAGATACTACTGGAACCCTAAAGGGATGCATCTTCTTCCTCCCAGCACATTTATCCCAGGTACATGCCTGGTCAGTGCTAAGGGTATGTACGATTTTTCCCCACATAAGTGACTTAAGCCATCAAGAGAAAGATGGGATGCTAGTGGCCAGAGACCTAGAAATCTAAAGAAAGCAGTGTGTAAATGCCACTCTTGACTTGGTAACTTGGACATCTGCTGAAGAGACTATTGTGTTGACAAACCAATGCTCTATTGGGTTTCAATATTAAAGATGTTTTATATTACTAAAATATTAAGGTTGAACTTGGGAGCAGTGAAAAATGGCAACATATTAAAATGAAGAGTAAATACATCTGACTTAGGGAGACGGGTGCAGACAGTTAAGTTTTTTAAAAAGTAGTTTGAACGGGATTGGTGAAAATGAGGAAATTAATCATCAGCCATTGTTACATTCTGTAAATAGTACAAACTATACACATGCCACAGATTAAAGTTGCATTTAATTTTTAACTTTTGGGAAATTTTAGAATGATTTATAATCCTCTTTTATGCTAAGAAAGCATTCCAGCATTAAGTTATCTATCCAGTCTTTTTATCTTTGATGACTTAATTGCTAATTTGGATATATCTCACTTCCTCTGAAGCAAATGATGACAAATGTAAGCTATTTTCCTTAATGTAGTCTTCCTGCCTTTGTTAGATCCTGGAAAATCATCACTGTAAAATTTGTCCTTTCTTATTTTGAGCAGGTCTTGTAAACTGACAAAGAACATCTAGTAGACCTGCTCATACCTCACATAATACTACATATACCAGGCTTGTCAACTGTTGCTCTCAGCAGTACATACTGGATTGAGTCATATTTTATAGTGACCTAGCAATCTTACCTTTCACTGATTACTGTCACAATTTCCTGTTCATCTGTGATGTCTTGTTCACGTAATCCTCAAATGGCCTCACTCTGTATAACTCAGTGTGCTTCATTGCACTGTGCCTTAACAGTCATTGATATTAAGATATCTATCTTTGTTGTCAACTTGATACACTTGAGAAGAAACCTCAACTGAGAAACTGTCTCAGTCAAATTAGTCTCTGTTTATGGAGAATTGTCTTGATTCCTAGGTGATGCAGGAGTCCCAGTCCACTACAAGCCTGTGATGTATGTAAAAGCTCACCATAAAAAGGCCTGGAAGCAATCAGAGATGTCTACTTTAGTTTCTGCCTATAGATATCTGCCTTGAGTTCTTCCCTTGTTTCTCCAGATGATGGACTAACCTCTATGATAAAATAAACTTTTTCTTCACCAAGTTGCTTTTGGTGGGATGTTTATCACAGCACCAGAGAAGCAAACTAGAACAGATATTAAATAAATATTTATGGAACAAACATGCAAAAACCAGCATGGAAATACATATAATTACACACTACTGAAGAATGAAAATAACTGCCAATAATTCATTGCTAAGAATTTTTAAAACTTAGTGTGTGTGTATGTGTGTGTGTGTGTGTGTGTGTGTGTGTGTGTCTGAATGAATTTATATGTACCATGTATAGACAGGTGATCACACAAACAAGTAATGGACAGGAATTATCTGGTACTGGTGTTAGAGGAGGTTGTAAAGTAACCGGGTGGACCTGAGAGCCAAATCCACTTCTACTACAGGAACACATTAAAAATGGATAAAAATGGATACACTACTGAGATGCCAAGAGTGAAACTGTTTGGAAGCAAGATAATACTATATTGCTTAATATTTCTTAATATTGAAAGCTACTTGTACACAAAGAATTGGATACAAACAGGGAAAAATGATCACTACAAGCTCCTTTGGAAACTTGACCATAAGCCAGTGTCCCTAAAAATGGGCAGGGCAATATGACTTTAGAAGTTCTGGCATCTTATATCTAATATACTTTACACCTAACATAGAATTTGGAAAACTTTCCATATCAATAACCAAATAAGAAATGATTTGTTAAAGAAAAAGTTTTCATGAATCAGGCTAAAAGCATGTCTCATATTCACGATTGTTCCACATCAACTCTGAAATAACATACACAAGTCACTTATAGTCTCTGAAATCTGAATCTCCATCTGTAAAAATATGTGAGATTAGAAGTTTCAATGGGACTCAAATGAATATCTCTTTTTATTTTCTTTTTGTGCTCTGAATCATGCATTTTGTTATTCTAGGGGTACTATACATCATTGGGTGTTATGAATAAAAGTTACTCTTCCTGGGCATTGTAATATAACATCAGGTAACAAATTGTGTCTCTTGTTTGACCTTTAATTCTTTATAACTCTGTTTTAATGAGAACCATACAATCCCCCACCTCTAAAAGCACAGCCAGTGCCAACTAAATCCACCAGCTAAGCAGGAGGTAATGATGGTGCTCTTTTGCAGGCAGCTGCAGAATCGTGGACGTGGTTGATTTAGTGAGATATTTTAAGTGCTATTACTGCATTTTCCAGGCTGACTAATCTCAAAGAGAGTCAGCCCCAAAGGAAGAACAAACAGCTGTACAAAACAGTTATTTGAACAATCATTATTCTTCATTCACTGATAGGAATCCAGATAAATTTGCGCAAAATTTGATTTCCCAAATTTTACATTTTCATGAAACCAGGAGGCCACTTTTACTTAATTTTAATCCAAAATTAAAGAAATGGTAGTTTCCTTTTGTTCTCTAAGAGTGGCAAAATATGGAAATACATCTTCTAAAGTACTGTGATATCATAGTGTGTACTAAGTTAAAATGAAGCATATTGCAAAATGAAGTAGTACAATAATGAAAATAGTGAATATAAATCTTGAATTTATAAAAATTGCAAAAGCATACAGACTTTTATTTTTCAAAGAGTCCCTGTATGATTAGGTGGCTCAAGAAAAAAAAATGAGTGGAAGATAGATGGTCATAGTTACACATTGGAAGCTAAAGCATGTTCCCAGGAATCGTGGTTTCATGATAACTGAAGATACTGATAGGAGAAACGTGAGGAAATCATAGGGACAGGTATTTAAATCTCAACAATAATTGAAGGGGGAAGACACAGATGCCCTATAAATAAATAGGCAATGTTCATTTATTGAAATACCAGGCCTGGGTCTCTCCCATCTTTAAGTGATAAGCTGTTATTTTCCCTTTATTGAGGGTTTGTGTTTCTGTTTTTTTTTTAACTCAATATTTTGTTCTTTGTAAGTACCAGTGAATGAACTGTGCAATGCTCTGGATAAAATCCAGTATCCCTGTTAAAACATCATATTATGTTTTCATATTTTAAGTACATATAACAAAACCATTAATATCAAGTTCAAAACATTTGTAGAATAAGTTTTTAAATTAATTTTTATGACTCAGTGTGTTTTCCCTGCACGTATGTTTGTGCATCATATATGTGTGTGCTGCCCACAGAGGCTGTAAGAAGGGGTTAGATCCTTCTTACAGAAAATTAAATAAGATTCTTCTGGAAGAGCAGCCAGTGCTCTTGACGACTGAGCCATCTCTCAAACCCTCACTTTTTCATGTGCCTGTGAGTACATTATACATGCACATGCAAAGGTATTTCTGTGTGTGGATACCGGTGGAGTCCAGGTGATGAAGTCTAGTATCTTCTTTTAGCACTCTTTACATTATTAGTCTTTGAACCAAAATCATTCCCTGAACCAAGCTGTGAATAATTTGTAGACAAGCTGACCAGTGACCTCCAATTAGCCTTTATTTCTGTTGTCCTCCAACACACTTTTGTCCTCTTAGAAGAAGAGCACATTGTCACAGCCATCTTTTTACATGGTGCTGATGATCAAATCTCAGGTACTCATCATCCCTGTGGGGCAGGCAGCTTATCAGATGAGTCATGAGTCATATACCAGCCTTTACTTTCCACATTTTACAGTTTAAGATTAAAGACATGACAAGTTATGAATTTTATCTCTAAAATGAATTTGATGAGCTTAAAGATCTCAATACAATTTTGAAGATTTTGTAATTCTCTTCCAATTAGAAGAATTTTTTTTCATTTGTCATTACAGAAAAATTTAGTTCTTCTATATTTAGAATTATTGCATATCCTAGAGAATATAATTCATAATCATTGATATGAATATACAAAATAGGCATGCTTATTTGAATGATTAGTTGTTTACATAATTAAATTTTAACAATAAAGTAAATAATATACAAATTTCTTTAGATACATGGTTTAAAGAAAATTTCATGCCTGAATATTTATTCTAGAATTGAAAATAATAGATATACTTGAGAAAAAAATAATTCTGATAGAACATCAGCCATTATCTTTAGATGTTCAAATTCAACTTAACAGAAAATTTTCCTGGAAATAAATTTACAATGAACACATCTTACAAGTGTATTGCTACATTTGTTGACCAATGGAGAAAAAATAAATTTTTCTTTCTTTTCATATATGTGTGGATAAACATACTCTTTTTATGTAGAAGAATAGACAAATAACAAATGATAAGAAAGTGAAAAAGAAATGAAATCATTGCTGTAATAACATGTATTGCCATTCACAAAGGATGACATTTTTACACATGCTGAAGTTCATTCCGGAAATGTAAACAAAAGAAAATTTGACTGAAATATATAGATTTAAGGCATGGATTTTTCGGGAAGAAATAAAAGAAAATAAATAGAATAGAATGAACGGCACGGATTTTAAATCTTCTCTACCTAATACTATAAAATATGAGGAAATGTCTGAAATTCCTTTGCTCTCTGCCCAGTGTGTCTAAGCAACAACTTTTATTTGGGAAAAATACAAAGGATAAATTCAGATCATGTGTTATTTTACTTAATGACACAATATCAGGAACTGTAATGGATTATGTAAACCAATATAAAGAGTTCAGAATTGTGCCTAAAAGAAATTTCTTAATTCAGCATAGTCGTTTTAATATTTTATACCTTTAGACACTTGAAAAACTCAGCAAATCTCTATCAAAATTCATAGGCTTCTACACAAGCATGTAGGATATATAATATGTTACTACAGGTCCAGTGTAAGGGCTGGATATTAGAAATGGCTTAATTCTAATTCACCTTTCTTAATCCAGCTAATCACTCATCTCCAATGTAGCCAAACTCAGCAAGTCCCATCCATTTTCTGAAGGAATCAAGTGTCCAGTGTTTATCAAAATCTTTTACTTCTTTGTAATAGAATATCTTAAAACATTTAAATGAAAATATTGATTCTTAGCTATTTTCCAGATATAAGAAATAAATGTAGAGTGATGAGAATGGGAACCTCCTCTATAGAAATGTTTGGTTAATTCTTATGCACAGTGCACTAAACCATACAGCATTGAAGACAACTGATTTAAAGACAATCTCAGTTAATGAACTACACTTCATATCTTGTATATTTTAATTGTGTTCATGCTTTCTTTGAATAAAATTTGTATTTAATTTCATAGGATAAAATCTAGTTATATTCCATTTGTGATATTGCATCATTTATCTACATGATCATGGTTGAACTCAACAGGAAACTGCTTTTAGAGTTTCAAATCTCTCTTTGCTGTGGCTCAATGTATGAATTTACTTATTTATTTTACTTTTATTATATCATGAATGTAGCTAGAAGAAAACATATCACTATTATGGTAGTTAATGGAAGTTCTGGAATGTGTTAGCTTTAACCTTCAAAGCATGTGTGTTTTGTTTCTTTGCTTGCTTGTTTTTACATTTTTCTAAATTGCTAGTTACTGAGATTACTAATGTTCTTCTATGCGTGAGAGAAAAAATAATGAGGAAAAAATGAATAAAATAAAATTGATTTAGGCCTCAACCCTACACAAAGAACTACAGGGTACTAAGTAATTCTGAAGATAGGAAAAATATTCTCACCAAGAAAGAACACAGCAGTTGGTTTTCTTAATGGTCATCTCTGGTACCCATTTTTTGGGGGAAGGGGTTAAAGACAGAGTTTCTCTGTAGCATTTGAGCATGTCCTGGAAATCAATTTATAGATGAGGCTGGCCTTGAGCTCACAGATATCAATCTGCCTCTGCCTCCCAAGTGCAGGAATTTAAAGGGGTTCACTCCCCTTCCCTGGTAATGGTCAGAAACTTGCATAAATATAACATTACACAGACTGAGTTGGTTATATGTAGGAATATGTATATATTTATATAGTAAAACGTTAAAAAGGATGCCATGAATTTGCAAAACCACAAAATGGGGTAATAGGATGTTGTGCAGGGAGGATTCCAAAAGGGGAGTGATATAATTATATTCTAGTGTGAAAAAGTAAATGTCTAAAAGAAACAAAATAACTGATATTATGTAAGTGTGTTTAAAGAATAAATGCTTTGTGGTACAATAAACAAATTTTTCAGGGATAGAGTGATCACTCAATGAATAAGAGAATTGCTTCTGCTCTTTCAGAGAACCAAGTTCAGTTTGCAAAATCCATTGAAAGTAGCTAACAATCATCAGTAGGTCTAGGTCTAGAGAATCCAATCTTCTCTTGTGACTTCCTGAGACAGCTACACACATCGGGTACCTTCAGAAATAGACATACAAACATACACATTATTACAAATAAAAATGAAAATATTTTACAGTGGCAATTGTAGTGATTAACCACTTAGGTTTTGCTTATGTGTTTCCTGGTAATAAACACACCATTAATTTTATTAATTATCTTTATTGTCTGCTAGGTCCAATTACTTGAATAAAAGATATAAGCAATGAATGGCTAGTAAACTTAGGTGGGGTCCTGTTACCATATGTAAACAATCTGATTCATTCTTTAGAGTTTATACTAACCAAAGACTGTCCATAAAATGAAAGCACAGCATTCTTATAGTTGAATAGTTTATTCATTAAAAAAACACATTCTTCCACTAAGTAAATGCATGATCTTCTTCTTGAAGATAATGAGATTTGTCTTGGGTAATGAAAGCCAGAATATGGCTAAATAGAAATCCTGGAGCCTATATTTATCTATAAACATATAACATTATTATTGATAAGAATATGAAGAAATTATGGTTTTCCATGATACTTGTCTTGGTTCGACAAATGCTTCATGGAGCAAGGTTGTCGATGGCATGTATGATTGTGTGAAGCTACAAATGAATGTCATTACTCTATCATCTTCTGTTTTCAGGTATGATTACTTCAGCTCATTTATTCTTGTCAGCATGATGTCAACAGAATATCACTTATGTCCTTGGAACATAACAATATACTTCCATAAAATTTCCAGCCACTTTCTCACCTCTCATGTTATATATATTTATTGATTGCATAGCTTAATAAATTTCAAAAGATTAGATTTTTCCAGAATGGATGATAATATATCCCATAGAAAACTATGAAATCCCATAATGTAACAAATAAAAAAACAAGATTGCTTTTACTATATCAGCCAAACAAGAAATTTTAGCTGGCTGATACTTTCTGCCTAGTAAACCCAAGCAATGCTATATCAAATATTTAGTACTAAATACATTACTGGTTTCCCTTATCTTTGTTGGCTTTTCTACTTAACTAATTCATTTGTTAATCCTCTCATCTTTTTATTTAATTTCCTCAAAAAACTTAATATCACTGTTAAAATTAAATATTAACATTAAAAATAGGGTGCACTTTGTATTCTTTCTTGTTAAATTCTGAATGTGACAATAATATAGCACCTGTGTGCAACTTGGGTGCCTGTTATACTGAAGTAACATTTTTAAGGAAGCTCCACATACTAAAATTTTGGTTTTGTGTGTTCAAATTTGTTTTGTCATTGAAGAACAAGTAGAATTGTTTTAAAATTCTGGTGTAACTATGTTCAGAAACCTGTTATCTTTCCCTTGGTATTACAATAATCAAACACCCTAAAAGTAATCACTGGTTAAGTTCTTTTAATATTATGAAATGTTGTGACACTTCCTCCACTCTCATGAAAACTTAAAACTAATGACTGTGGAGAAAATAATAAGGTAAGATTGGTCAAAACCTGAACTACCATTAATAAAGATAATGACTGTTTTCTTTATTTAAGATTAAAAAAAAGTTTTCGACAAAAACTTCTAGTTCTCTTGTTGAGCTGCCTCTTTCACTTTTCTTACTAATATAGACTTCTTGTGCCTGTTTTACTTTCCTTCAGCAACAACCAGTATCACACTGGATGACATTTCTTCAAAGGTCTACAGTCCAGCTCTCTCCTCCTTGTGCTTTGGATTGAACATAATATATCATCCTAATTAATTTTGCTTTGTATTTCTCAGATTAGAGGCATTTGCAGGAAACAATTTAAGAAAAAACTTCTCTACTGTTGAAAAAAGGTGACCTAATATAGGCAAGAGTTTGTGTGTGTGTGTGTGTGTGTGTGTGTGTGTGTGTGTGTGTGTGTGTTTCTCTAATGTTGTATGTTTCAAATCTTAGGTAATCTTATGGAGATAGACAAATAGATTCTTATCCAATGGTCTCTATGCTTCTTCTATGGAGCAAAATGTTCTAAACTGTTTATAAATCATTATTCAGGGGCCTCTCTCACTT
Source organism: Mesocricetus auratus (assembly GCF_017639785.1). Lineage (NCBI taxonomy): Eukaryota > Metazoa > Chordata > Mammalia > Rodentia > Cricetidae > Mesocricetus > Mesocricetus auratus. The sequence goes on from NW_024429184.1 coordinate 28,342,647, forward strand.
AAAATGGGAGACAAATAAGATTTTAAACATGTTATTAAAAGGTCACAAATTTGTGATTGTAACAGTAGGCATTTTAATATTGTTTTTTCCATAGAAAGAGATGTCTCATATGTAGATGTCCCCATATATTAATGTACTTACATACCATTTATTGCACATGAATAAATATCTATTTTGCAAAAAAATACTGTGAGAAACTAGAATTAATTTGTTATACTAGTGAATTACATATAATCAAAATAATATTTATTTTGTGTGTTTCAGGATATCATAGGTAATTCACAATTATGGTTCTTGTCTGTTACTAACACCCACTCCATATTAACACCTGTGAAGAAGTTAAGACTGTCTAAGGAATGAATAGTTTATGGAGGTTTTACTTTTTAAAGGCTGTTAATTTTTACTCTTGAAACTTCTTTTAGAAATTCTAATTGTCAAGATATTCAAAATGAGTTTCACAGATGTTGTTACCTGTTTTGAAAATCATTTTAAACAAGAATTATTTTCTTAGTTGATTATCAATTTACGAATATTGTATTTAAAGAGCCCTGCTAGTTTTTTTCCAGTTCCATAGGATCCCAGATGCAACTGTCTCTAATCAATCCAGAAACACCTTTAATTCAAGGAACTAGAAATAATACCTTAAATATAGCAGTTCATAAGGCAGAAGCAATTGAAAACGCTGAAGCACGATTTATTTTTTGAGGACTGATATAAATTGAATTAATGCTGAACAAAAATAGCCTTCTTTTTTGAAATTAGGAGCTTCTAAATTTGACAAACCAAATGTAGTCAATATTGGTAATCAGCAAAGTAGGAATTGCTATTACTGACAATACATGCTGTATTGGTTCTATCAGTGAGAAACATGTTCATTTTGCTACCTGCAAATCTTTGAGATCTTTCCTGTTAAGAGAAGCTTTATCTTGCTAGCCGCTTTGGTATATCACCCGCCAGTCACCTGGGCTCTGCCACATTGTAGTCCCCAAATAACACACAAGACGCTGTATTAATTATGAAGCTGTTGGCTTTGCTTGTTTCTTACTGGCTAGCTCTGACTTAAGTAATTACCCCATAATTGTTAATCTAAGTATTTCTCTTACCGGAGAATAGTTCCAGGCTTCCTACGCCATGGCGGTTACATCTCGAACTCTCCTGTGTTTCTCCTTCCCTGAATCCTCCTGGACTACTAGCCCCACCTATCTAGATTCCTATTGGCCAGACAGTGCTTTATTGACATATACACAGGACTTCCCCAACACTTTCCTACTACAAGAAGACTTTGACAGACACCCTCCCCAGCTAAGATTTCATGTCACCCTGTCATTAGCATGAATCTGGCTCAACCGCAGGGACAGTTTTGCAATTTGATTTCATATTATTAAATCCTAAATTCTGCCAGGGAAGCTTAATGATTTCATCAGTGTCTTGGACTCAAAGTCAAGCAACAAAAGTGTTGAGAAACCTGGAGAAATGTTCCATAGGTGATAGCTATCCTACAAGGGAAAATATGGCTTCTTATCATGTAAGGTATCCTTCCCCTCCAGTACCAAGCCAAGGACAACAGAGCAGTACCAAGCCAAGGACAAAGGCACAAAATACTTTTCTTTTATTGATAACATTTCATTCAACAATCCTTCACAAACTTGATGATTACTTTCCATGTAAGCGCTGTATGAAGTTATGGATTAATAGATTACAGGAGTGTGAGGCCCTTGTGTCTATGGTGTTCCCTGGTAAAGCTATTTCTCATTTATATTAGGGCAACACTTTATGTCTCAAAAATCCTTCACAGTTCACTTTGAACTCGATTGCTTTGTCAATGTCTCCAATCTTGGGAAAATATTCCCTGATATTTGATTAATAAAAATCCTCCTCTTCTTCAGATGTTTCCTCAATTGTGATCAGCAATGCATGTGTCAACTTTTCTAATTAGCATAACTAATTAATATTTATGAAGGCACACAGCAAAGGTAATGGTAATCGAGAGCTCTGTATGTTCTGAGAAAAAAAAATCTTAGCTGGAAACATCATATATACTTTTGTGTGCACATTTGAGAAATTGCACAGAACTTGGAAACCAAAGGTTGAAGATTGAAGGCATCCATGTAATACCTATTATTCCTAATATGTACTGATCTGACAATATAGAAGCAAGCCAGTGTAAAAGCCACGTGACTAATGCTCCCCTTTCCCAAGTTTGCACTTCATTTCTTGAAACTTGATTATCTAAGCCTAGAACTAATTAAGATTTATAGCAAACTTATTGAGGCAGCTGTTTGCAAAAGAAAATGATGATTTTGGAAAAGCAGCAACTACAAATAAGATTGTTTGTTTGAAAAATCAACAAACACCTTGCGTACAGAAAAACATTGAATTTGCTGAGCTCTGGTGGTAAAGTTCAATAAGGGCACATTCACACAGAATCTTAATTTCCTGTGATGCTATCTGATATTTTGCCCTGGAGATGTTTATAATACGAAGTGCTTCAAGGTTTCTCATGTGAAATACTCTGATGTTGTATAGTTTTATTAAAAATCTGAATAGAAAGGCAGAACAAAACACAGCCAAGAGCAATGCATATTAATATAAACAACAGAATCTATGTTCAAAACAAAATGAGATTGTACTGCTACACAAATATCAGTTAGATATGTGTAAATTAAACAAAGCAAAAATCTGTGTTTAGATTCAAAAATGAAATAAGAGTAGAATATATCAAGTCTTCTTTAAACTTGATTGCTAAAACATATGTATATTTGATATTGACAATAATGTTGAAATCCTAAGAGAAATTTTATATAATTTATAAGAGTATTAAATAGAAGGTATCATTTAAATGGGATAGTGTTTTGTATTATTAAGGAAGATATGTTAACTAATAGTTTAAATTTAGACAAATATTGTGAATAGAAAAATGTTTTTGGTTGTGATCCTAGGCTGAGGTATCCCTCCAACCTGTGAATAGAGAATTATGAGACAGAAAATATATGTAAGCATATAACATAGAAGTTTTATATCTCTCTCTCTCTGTATATATATATATACATATATATGTATATATGATGACAAAGTCAATTTTTAACAATAGTAAAGACCAAAGTTTATTTTTAAAATAAAAACACTCATTTTCACTTTTAAACAAATAACATGAGAAAAGATTTAAAACATTACTTCTAGATAGTTCATAAAATAATATTCCAAATGGAAAAACATGCAAGAAAGTTTACTATTTTCATTTTAATATACATAAAGAAACAGGAAATCTATATTAAAGTAACTATGAAAAGTTTAGCTCATTGGTTCAAGTTAAAGTGGGAATTCACAGAGAACCCTGTTCAGAAGATTGATTTTTAAGGACATGTTTACTTTGGAACCAATTGTATTTCTAGGGGTCCCCTTGAAGTGATATTAAACAACCATTCAAGGTTAAACTGATAAAAGGCAAAATTGTATTATTAGTAACAAATAGTACAAAGGGAGTAAAAATGATAGTCAATAGAAAATTTGTTAATTAATTATGAAGTATGCAGCCACCAAATGGATGAGAAATAACATTAAAAGTGTTGAATATACTTTGTTTATATGTAGTCACCCTGGTAATGCCTGAAAAAGTCAGAGAAGGCTGCCACAACAAAAACAACATGTTCAGTGTATGTTGATGGAACAGTCTCTCCTCAAGGCATGTGACCTATAAAATAAAAGAAAATGGAGCTATTTATAGTCTTTTAGTTGAGGATTTACGTAACTGCTGTCTGTTATGGGCTTTAAAAAACAGACCTCAAGCTTTTGCTTCTGGATATAGTTGTTGACATGATACTAAACACTTTTCTTTCACCTGATTTCTTTAAACATCTTCCATCCAATAGCATATGATCTTCTTCAGAATATATTGCTGTGAATGCTTCGATTAAAAAACTATAAAAAATAGCACATAGATAATGCACATAATGAGTAATAAGAGATTTATAAATATTATTGAATTATGACATCCACATCATTTATGATTTCAGTTTTAAAGAAAGTATGTAACTACAAATTAAATGTCTAGTAGATTATGAGAAAAGGAAGGGAGCACAAATTTGAGGTCTTAATTATGCCATTTACACAACCTTGTATTTAATCATCAGACAATTGCTAAATCTGAAATTTTTCTTTTATTTTGGAAGATTGAACTCAGAGCAATGCACATGCTTGCCAATTGTTCTATCAAGGAGTTATATTCTCAATATCTGAAGTGAATTTAATAATTATGTGAGTCACAGAAAAAATAACATCTTTTATATATTTTTACAATAAGAATCCACAGACTATTTACCAAACCATAAAGTAAGTGGAATAGAAATGATAAAGTCATTCCTGCTTGATTTTATAAAATAAAATAATAATCTCTGGGACAAAATTGTGACTATAAGATATATATCAACTCAGGTTATCAGAAACCCAGAACAAAATAGTGAATGAATCTACATTGCTCTTTGTGGTGAAATAGAATATTTGTTTAACCATGTAGATATGTATTGTATTGGTTGGTGCTGCATAATAATTGTTTAACTATATTAAGATGTGCTGCTGTTTTACCTTGGCTGCCTAAAGAACTTATTTGGTCTAACAAAAAGCTGAACAACCAATAGCTAAGCTGAGCAGGGATGGGTGGGTTAGGCAGAAAGAGAAGGAAGTGCCACTGGCCAGGCTGGCAGACAGGGAGCAAGCAGGAAACTATGTGGAATTAGAGAAAGGTAAAAAGCCCAAAGGTAAAATGTAGATGGAGAGAAATGGGTTAAAATAAGTCATATGTGTTAGTAAGACAAATCTAAGCTAAGGCTTAGCATTCATAACTAAGAAGAAGTCTCCATATCCTGGAATCCAGTTGTATAGTAGGAAGAGTGATGAGCAAAGGGGTCAAGACCATGTCGGGGAAACATACAGAAACAACTGACCTGAGAGTGGGAGCTCATGCATTCCAGACTGACAGCTGGGGAACCTGTATAATACCAGACCAGGCCCACTGAAGCTGGGTGTCAGTTGAGGGCTTGAGCAATCTATGAGGCTGCTGGAAGTGGAATCAATGTTTATCCCTAGTGCATGAATGGTCCTTTGGAGCCCATTTTCTACGGAGGAATATTCTCTCATCCTATATACAGTGGGATGGCCTCAGTCTTGCCCCACATTATATGACCAACTTCAATCATCTCCCATGGGAAACCTCAACCTCCTTGAGGAGTAGATGGGGAGAGGTGGGATAGCAAGATGGTGGTGGGAATAGGAGGACAGGAGGGAGAGAAAACTGGGATTGGTTTGCAAAAATAAGATTATATTTAATTTAAATAAAAAATAATTCATTAATGAAAAAACAAAATCAAAATGCAAGGAAGAAATACATAAATTTGGCATATTATCATAGTGTCAACTACTTTGCACACCATACTTTATCTCATAAAGGAACATCACATCAGAAGACATTTTAGTGGAACAAAGATTGTAAGTAGATTGCACAATATTAGTAATTGCATAGAAATAAATTGGAGGTCCCCGAAAAGTCCTGTGCCAATTATGGTATCTATTGCTGTGAAGAGACTCCATGACCCCAGCAACTCTTATAAAGGAAATAAATTAATTTGGTGACTTATATTTCAGAGGTTCCGTTCATTATCATCATGGATATACATGACATTATGCAGGCAGACATGGTGCCAGAGGAGGAGTTGAGAATTTTACCTTTAACATGGCCACTACTCCTAGTAGGGATACTCCCTTTAGGGTCCATTTTCTTTCAAACCATCATAAGTACCTCCACTCAGGAAAACACAGGAAAGTGAAGGAAGAATTGTAGGATCCAGACTGATCAAGTCACCAGTACACAGCCCACAGAATCAAATAAGCAGAACTCACATGGGTTAACAGAGATTGAAGCAGCAATCAGAGCCTGAATTGATTTGTCCTGGGGTCTCTGCATATATGTTATAGTTGTTAGGTTGATGTCTTGTGGGACTCCTAACAGTAGAAACAGGCTTCTCTGACTCTTTCTCTTGGCACCTTCCTTCAACTACTGGGTTGCCTTGCCTAGCTTCAATACAAGGGTTTAATGCTAGTCTTATTGTAACTTGTTATGCCAAGTTCAGTTGATAGCCTTAGGAGGCCTGTTACTTTCTGAAGGGAAACAGATAAGGAATAGATTTGGAAAGAGGGGATGTGGAGCCCCTGGGATAAGGAGAGGGAGGAGAAACTGTGGTGTGGTGCATAAGAAAATAATTAAAAACTAACAGAATCACCTGGACAATATAAACATTAATGAAAGAAAGAAGTTATATAATCTAAATATCCCATGAATAATTTTCAGAGTTGTTTTACAAAACAACAAACATCTTCCATGTTCTTCTGGTAGTGGGACTGTGTTTGTAACAACAATATAAAATACTTACTTTTATATAGAAAGAGATCTTACATACCTGTACTGCTGACCATGCCCATTTGGTACATAGTAGGGATGGGTGATAAGAGCTGGGGGAACGGAGATGGATGCTGTCTTAAGGTTCTGGTAGAGTCTTGGAGACCAACAGAGCATTGACCTCAGGTTCCAGGCTTCTCATGTAAGTGACTGCTCCCTAATAAAGTATTGTACAACATTCCTTCCCTACTTTGTGTAGCTTAATACTCTTTACTTTTATTCATGCCTTACATTACCTAAAGTCTATTTGAGAAGAGTTCCAAGTCCAGACACCCACTGAGATAAGTGTATTGTTTTTTCTCCCTTCCCAATCTCTTCTATCTGTGACTCACTGTGCTGAATTATGTATCTATACTGCTAAGGACAACTGCTTTACTCTATTTCAAGTCTCAAGTTACTTTCTTCACAAGTTAGTTAAAAAACTGAGTAAGTGAAGTAGTAAGAAGTTAAAAGGTGAACTTTAGAAGGGAAGAAAAGTGAATTGGGTATCCTAAAATTATAAAGACTGAATCAAACATTTACATTTCTTGCACAATCCACATATAAACAAGAATCTACCTCTATGCATGTATTCAAGTTCTTATCATTATGTCTAAGTCTTTCTTATGTGTCTTAATATCAGTTCTTGTGCAGCATTATATACAGATAAAACTCTTTGTACCTAAGGGCTAATGCAATAAAACCAATTCCATATTTGGGTTTATCTAGTCTATAGCTATGAATGGACTGAATGTGCTAGAACATTATGAGCATTTCTTTCTGGAAATATACAATTTAACCACTGTATCACTTACTAAATAGGATATTTTCCTCTGAATATATAAACAAGGTACAAATTAAGAATATATAAACATAACCCTATTGTGTTGGTTTGAATAAAAATAGCTCTCATAAGCACATGCATTTTAATATTTGTTTCTTCACTTGGAGAAACCATTTGGGAAAGACAGAAAGTATGGCCTTAGAGGAACAGGCATGTCACTTGAGTTTCAAAGCAACACTCAAACCACAATTAGTGTTCTATCTATCTATCTATCTATCTATCTATCTATCTATCTATCTGTCATCTCTCAGGTATGTGTGTGGGTGTATGTGTGTGTGGTATGCAAGGCTGTTGTTTAAACATGATAGCTCTCAGGTATGGCCCCAGTGCCAAAACTGCATATCTTCTGCTATGATCCCCACCCTGATCTTGATAAGCGCTAATCCTCCAGAACATTTAACCCACAAGTTATTCTTTTATAGTTTTCTTGGTCATCATGATCCTCAAAGTAACAGAAAAAAAAAAAAAACACTATGTATTGATGGGGGAAGTCCTGTGTATATGTCAATATAGCACTGTTGGCCAATAGGAAAGCAAGATAGGTGGGACTAGGAATCCAGGAGGACCCTGGGTAGGAAAACACAGAAGGTCACGATGTAACGCCATGGGGTAGGAAGTCCGGAAACCTCTGCGGTAAGAGAAATACTTAGAAAATTAGCAAATTATGGGATAAATATTACTTAAGTCAGAGCTAGCCAGTAAGAAACAAGCAAGGCCAATAGCTTCATAATGAATATAGCCTCCTGTGTGTTTATTTGGGACTCATGTGGATCTGGAATCAGTCTGGCAGGAAGGCTTCCATTTACAATGTATAAATGGAGTCTGCAAAAAAAGTCAGCTAAATCTATTTAAAATTCATCATACCTAGTAAACAAGAAAATTCAGTGTAGCCAGAAACTTTTGTCCCACCAGGTCCTGTAGATATTTAGTCCCAAATAAACATACAGAGGCTTACATTAAAAAAAATTATTTAGACAATGGCTCAGTCTTCTTATTGCCTAGATCTCTCCTAATTATTAATCTATTTCTATTTATTTGTGTATCTCTAAATGATCTTGTCTTACCTGTGATGCTTGGGTCTCATACTATATTGGCAGCTGCAAGGTGTCTCTTTGACTCCCCCTACTACCTTTTTCTCTTCCTTTTGGATTTTCCACGAGGCTAAATCTGGGCTGTTCAGTGACTGAAATAACTTTATTCATTAAACAGTAAGGGAAACATATATTCACAGCATACAGAAGGACATCCCCAATTGATTTAATTTAAAACAACTTTTATATTTCATTTTACTCAAGTCACTAAGTCAAATATTAAATTAAAAGTTAATAAGTGCTGGAGGTGGTGGAGAGAAAAAAGGGAGGCCTCATTTACACTTGTTTCAAATTATAACTAGTATAGCCATTGTGGAAATCAGTGTGGATAATTTTCTAAAAGCTCAAAGTGAATCTATAATATGATTCAGTTACTTGACTCTTTGGCATAGGTTCAAAAGTATCCAAATCATACTCTACATATATTTGATCAGTCATAGTCATTGCTACTCTATTCATAGTAGCTACCAAGTGGAAACAATCTAAATGTCTTAGAAGTGAAATATTGAAAATAAAAGTGTAGTACATATACACTGTGGAATACTACTCAACTGGAAAAAAATAAGCTATGAGGCTTGCAGGTAAATGAACAGTTCACAGGAAATGTTTTATCCAAGGCCCAGATTCTTGGAGTTCTTTCTCATTCAAGACTCCTAGCTACAAATCTTCATATGTGATAATATATCCTATAGTAAATATAATAAAATTTTTATAATAGTACCTTTGGGGAGCAATAGAGAGGAGAATAGCAGAGTACATGTGATCTAATAGGGGAAATCAAAAGGGAGGCTCTTCAGGAAAAATGAGAAAGCTAAAAATGCAAGGAAGAATATGTGCTAAACAACAATAAGGATATCTGGAAGTATCACAAGGAAACATATTATTATTTATCTAGAAAAATTATGTACATATGTAGTTTCAATGAACTTCTCTCATTTTAGTGAAAGTGCTTCCTCAAAGAGCTAAAGCAATGAAACAAAAATCCAAAGTGCTAGAAAATTTTTGATTATTGGCTAAGACTGTCCAAGAGATGCCAAAAGAAGATTACCTATTGATGTTGGTTTCTTCCCAAATGTTAAAGATCAGTCCCTATTGATGAAAACACTATGTACTTCAGAATCAGAGCTGAGAGACCCCTAAACTGGACCAGATCCAATGATTCCTTACCTTAGGACTAGCTTTGATGATACTAGAAGGTATCATAAGTTTTTCAAGGAGGAAGGCATCCTATAGTCCTACCTAGCTATGATGCATATTTTAATGTCAGCCCAGTGCTGTCTAATTGATATTTAAACCTGTTCAACAATACAGAAAACATGTCTGATACAAGAAACCAAGATAACTACAAAGAGCTAATGAAGTCATGGCTATTGGAGGATAATCTGCCTTGTCTAATAATACAGAGTTGTTAGGTCCAGTGCCAATTACAAAAATATACACATACACATACACATACACACACACATACACACACACACACACACACACACACACATCTAAGGCTCAGAGAATATCACAAATGAGGGAGATTGTAAGAACAGAAGGATGAGACAGAGTGCTGTGAGACCATGTCTCCTAATAATATAAGAAGCTACACATGGTGTGCCTTCCAGTGACTGGGAAGGCCACAGAGCTTCCCATCCCAGCGGGAGCCAAGCACCCCAGACCTCAGGTCTTCTCTTCCACCACGGAGACCAGGGGACCAGCTGGTCTGGTGGGAAAAGGTGAAACAGGCCCTGCATCGGGGCCTGCATTCTAGTGCCAGGGGATTACCTGAGAATTGCACACAGCTTTCCATCCTGGCAGAGATCCAAGCACCACAGATCCCAGGTCTTCTCTTCCACCAACCAGACCAGGGGACCAGGTGGGAGGCTAAGCACCCCAGTTTCGTGGCCTTTGTCTCCAACCATGGGACCAGAACCAGGACGAGGAATAGAAGAACTACTGAGTATTGGGCTTGCTAGCATGCACTGGAAGGGAACTCTGGTCCCCTAACCATGAGAACAGTAAGGGGCTCTTTCTGCAGCCACTAGAAGAAGAGATGGGAAGGAGAAAATACAAAAACACACTCAGCAACAAAAAATAAAATATGACACCACCAGATTCTAGAGACTCCACACCAGTAAGACTCCAACATTCCAATGCAAATGAAGCAGAGGACAATGTCCTTAAAACAACTTCATGAAAATAATAGAGGCCCTCAACGAGGACATAGGAATATCCCACAAAGAAATGGATGAAAAAACAAACCAAAAAATGCAAGAAATGGAAGAAAAAACAAAGCAAAAAATACAAGTACTAGAAGAAAAAGCAAACCAAAAAATGCAATAAATGGAAGAAAAAACAAACGAAATAATTCATAAAATGCAACAAATGGATGAAAAGATAAACCGAAAAATGCAAGAAGAAAGGCAAACAGTGCAATGGTTGAAAACTGAAATAGATTCATTGAAAAAAAAACACAATATGAAGAAAGGCAGAAAATAGAAAAGCTGGGCAAATGGTCAGGTACTACCAATAAAAGCAATACCAACAGAATACAAGAGATGGAAGAGAGAATCTCAGGTGTTGAAGAGACACTAGGAAAAATGGATTCATCAACCAAAGAAAATCTTAAGTCCAACAAATCCTTAACACAAAACATTCAGGAAATATGGGACAGCATGAAAAGACCAACCTAAGAATAATAGGCATAGAAGAAGGTGATGAAAACCACCTCAAAGGGGCAGAAAAAATATTCAACAAAATCATAGAAGAAAACTTTCCCAACCTAAAGAAAGACATGCCAATGAAGGTACAATAAGCTTACAGAACACCAAATAGAGTGGATCACAAAAAAGTCCCCCTGCCACATAATAATCAAGACCCCAAACATACAGAATGAAGAAAGAATATTAAGAGCAGCTAAGGAAAAAGGCCCTGTAACATATAAAGGCAAACCTATCAGAATTACCCCTGACTTCTCCATGGAAACTCTGAAAGCCAGAAGGTCCTGGATAGATATTCTACCAACACTAAGAGACCATGGATGCCAGCCCAGACTACTATAACTGGCAAAGCTCTCAATCACTATAGATGGAGAAAACAAGATATTCAATGACAAAACTAGGTTCAAGCAATACATATCCACTAACCTAGCCCTACAGAAATTTCTGGAAGGAAAACTCCAACCCAAGGAAGTTAACTACAACCAGAAAAACATAGGCATTACATAATCCCAACTTACCGACAGCAAAAAGAACAAAGGGGTGGAACTCCACACATAATTCCACCAACAACAACCATTGCAAATTGAAGAAGGATGAGCAATCAATGGTCATTAATATCCCCCAATATTAATGGCCTTAACTCACACATAAAAAGACACAGGCTAACAGAATGGAATCAATTACAGAACCCATCCTTCTACGGCATAAAAGAAACACACCTCATTATCAAAGACACACATTACCTCAGAGTTAAAGGTTGGGAAGAGGTTTTCCAAACAAATAGACCCCAAAAATATGCAAATAAGCAGGGGTAGCAACCCCAATATCTAACAAATTAGACTTTAAAATAAAATCAATCAAAAGAGATAAAGGAGGAAATTACATACCCATTACAGGTGAAATCCACCAAGATGAAGTTACTATCCTGAACATCTATGCTCCAAATTCAAAGGCATCCACTTTTGTAAAAGAAACATTACTAAAATTTAATCACATATAAAGCCCCACACACTTATATTGGGAGATTTCAACACACCACTCTCACCACAAGACAGGAATACCAAACAGAAACTCAACAAAGAAGCAATGGGTCTAAAAGAAGTAATGACCCAACTCGGGTTAACAGACATCTATAGAACATTTCATCCACATTAAAAAATATACATTTTCTCACTACCACATGGAACCTCCCCAAAAATCGACTACATAATTGGCAACATATCAAACCTTATCAACTACAAAAAAAATTGGAAAAACTCCACCATTAGAATTCAACAACAAAACAAATTGCAGAAACCCTACAAACTCATGGAAATTGAATAATGCACAACTGCACCATTCCTGGGTCAAAGAAGAAATAAAAAAACATTAAAGACTTCCTTGAATTCAATGAGAATGAAGACACAACATATGCAAATCTATGGGACACTTTGAAAGCAGTGATATGGGGAAGTTCATAGCACTAAGTGCCCACATGAAGAAACTGGAGAATAGTTATATTAGAGAATTAACAGCACAGATGAAAGCTCTAGAACACAAAGAAGCAATCTCCCCCAGGAGGAGTAGAGAACAGGAAATAATCAAATTGAGTCCTCAAATCAACAAAGTAGAAGCTAGGAAAACAAACAAAGAATCAATGGAACAAAGAGTTGGTTCTTTGAGAAAATCAACAAGATAGCCAAACCTTTGTCCAAACTTACCAAACAGCAGAGTGTGAATATGAAAATTAACAAAATCAGAAATGCAAAGTGGGACATAGCAATGGACTCTGTGGAAATTCAGAGAATCATCAGTTCATACTTTGAAAACCTGTGCTCCACAGAATTCGAAAATTTAAAGGAAATGGATGGCTTTCTTGATAGCTGCTACTTGAAAAAATTAAATCAAGAACAGATAGGCAATTTAAATAAACCTATAACCATTATGGAAATAGAAGCTGTCATCAAAAGTCTCCCAACCAAAAAAAGTCCAGGTCCAGATGGCCTCAGTGCAGAATTCTACCAGAAATTCAAAGAACAGCTTATACCAATTCTTCTCAAAATATTCCACACAATAGAAGCAAAACGGTCTTTGCCAAACTGTTTCTACAAGGCTTCAATAACCTTGATCCCCAAGCCACACAAAGACACAACTAAGAAATAGAAGTTCAGACCAATATCCCTAATGAACATTGCTGCAAAAATACTCAATAAAATATTGGCAAATCGGATCCAAGAACACATCAAAACAATCATTCACCACGATCAAGTAGGTTTCATCTCTGGGATGCAGGCATAGTTCAACATACGAAAATCCATCAATGTAATGCACCATATAAGCAAGCTGAGAAATATAAATCACATGATTATCTCACTGGATGCTGACAAACCTTGACAAAATCCAACAACCCTTTATGATAAAGGTCTTGGTGAGATCTGGGATAACAAGAACATACCTAACGTAATAAAAGCTATATTCAGCAAACCAACAGACAACATCAAACTAAATTGACAGAAACTCATCACTCTAAAATCAGGAACAAGACAAGCCTGTTCACTCTCTCCATACATTTTCACTATTGTACTTGAGGTTCTAGCCAGAGCCATAGGACAACAATAGGATATCAAGTGCATACAAATTGGAAAGGAAGAGGTCAAATTTTCACTATTTGCAGATGATATGATAGTTTACATAAATGACCCAAAGAACTCTACCAGGGAACTCTTACAGCTGATTAACACCTTCAACAAAGTGGCAGGCTACAAGATCAACTCAAGAAAATCAGTAGCCCTACTATATTCAGATCATAAAAAGGCTGAGAAAGAAATCAGAGAAACATCACACTTTACAATTGCCACAAACAACATAAAATAGCTTGGAGTAACACTAACCAAACAAGTGAAAGACCTGTATCGCAAGAACTTTGAGTCTTTAAAGAAAGAAATTAAAGAAGCCCTCGGAAAATGGAAAGGTCTCCCATGCTCTTGGATAGATAGGATCAAAATAGTAAAAATGGCAATCCTGCCGACAGCAATCTACAGATTGAATGCAATACCCATTAAAATACTAGGACAATTCTTCACATATCTTGAAAGAACAATAACCAATTTTGTATGGAAAAAGAAAAGACGAAGGTTAGCCAAAACATCCCTGTTCAACAAGGCTACGTCTGGAGGCATCACCATCTCTGACTCCAACCTCTATTTTAGAGTTATAGTCCAGAAAACAGGTTGGTATTGGCACAAAAATAGACAGGTAGACCAATGGAATCGAATTGAAAACCCTGATATTAACCCACACATGTATGAACATCTAACCTTTGACAAAGAAGCTAAAAATATACAATGAAAAAAGAATGCATCTTCAACAAATGATGCTGGCATAACTGGATCCTGGTATGTAGAAGAATGCAGATCAATCCATGTCTATCGCCATGCACAAAACTTAAATCCAAATGGATCAAAGACCTCAACATAAATCCAACCACACTGAACCTCTTAGAAGAGAAAGTGGGTGGTACCCTTGAACGAATTGGTACAGGACATAACACCAGTAGCACAGACAGTGAGATCAACAATTAATAAATGTGACCTCCTGAAACTGAGAAGCTTTTATAAGGCAAAGGACACAGTCAGAAAGACAAAAAGGCAGCACACAGAATGTGAAAAAAAATCAATAACCCCACATCTAACAGAGGTGGTGGAAGAGGAGGAGGAGGAGAAGAATTCTGGAATGGGTGTGGGAAAAGGGAACCACTTATTTAGTGTTTCTGTGAGCTAAAATTAGTGTAGCTACTGTGGAAATTAGAATGCTGTTCCTCAAAAGTCTAGATAAATTATCTACCATATGGTACAGTTATACCTATACCACACTCAAGCAAATCTCCAGATGACTCTATATTCTCAAACAGAGATTCCTGCTCATGAAGTTTGAATTAGTGAAGTAAAGCTAGAAAGGATTCAAAGGAAATTCAATGAGGGAAGGAAGATATAAAAATATCTTTATTTGCAGGTGATATTTTTATAGACATAAAAGACCTAAAGTTCCACTAAAAAACCCCTACAGAAGGCAAATGCATTCAGCACAGTACCAGTGGAAAATTTAACACAGACACACCAATTAATAAACAGTGACTTTCATATATAGAAGTGACATTAAGAAACCGATATCATTCATGGTGTCCTAAAAAGTGTGTGTGTGTGTGTGTGTGTGTGTGTGTGTGTGCATGTGCGTGTGCATGTGCATGTGTGTTTGTGTTTGTGTGTGTGTGTGTGTGTGTGTGTGTGTGTGTGTGTTGTGTATGGAAATGAATGAAGGTCTTTTACTGTGTAAACTTTAAGTCATTGAAAAAAGAAGCTGGAGAGGATACCAGAAGATGGAAAAAACTTGTCTTGCCCCCAGTAAGATTAATATTTTGAAGGTGGCATTCGTACGAAAATAATCTACAGATTCAATGTAGTCCCCATCAAAATTTCAATACTATTCTTCACTCTTTATAGAAAGAGAAAGAAATCTTAAATTTCATATGAAAATACAATCACAAATGGGCCAGAATAGTGAAAACAAAGCAGAACAACAAAAATTTGCTGGATATTACCATAATAGATTCAAGTTATACCACAAAGCTACAAAAACCTAAATAGATGACTCTGTCATAACAGGACACCATTGTTCAAAATAATGTAGTTAAGAAACCCAAAATAAACTAATACTCCTACAATCACACAATTTATCATAAAGAAAATAAGACACATTTGAGAAAATACTGCATTTTCAACAAATATTGCTTATAAAATTGTGCAGCTATAGATAAAAGAGTAAAATGTAATCCCTATCTATTTTGTCATGCAAAACTGGTTACCCAATGAATCAGTGGTATAAACTAAGACATAAAGACCTGAAGAGCACCAGTTCTTACATGTTTAATGGCATAATCATCCTAGTTATTCTCAATAGTTCATTTATATTATTAAGCATAAAATTCCTGTTATGTTGTTATTTATATCCATTTTTTTAAAAACTGTACAAAAATCTGAATTTTGGGAATATTCAATCAAATTTATTATACCATTATGAGGCCAATAAAACAGTAGATTTGAATCACAACAAAGTGTTTGGCAAAATGGGCCTACCCATGTTCTATACATTACCATGGATTTTTAAAAATTTACTTGCTTTTGCTCTATAGACACACCAAATTAGGGGCATCAGACCCTTTATTTACAAGTTAATTTATTGTAGGTTTATATGAGGATAAGTATAATTCCATTAAATTTAATAAATATTAATTTATAATGAACTGAAATTCATTGTAAAGAGCATATTGTACAGAGTGGTCTATCTTAAGTCCAAAGGTCACAATTTACCAGCATAGTTTGCCACATCAGAGTGAATGAAATAAACTTTCTCACATGGAATATTTTTCAATTCTGGCAATACCAATGGTTTCATTCCATTCGGATGCGTTTCTATTTAATTTATAAAAGCCAGAAACAGCTAGTCACAGATATAAGTGAACTTTTCCTTATAAGAAATTTGGTCTTAAGTGTAGTTTATGAAAAAGTTGAGTTTCTGTTTTTTCTCTTTTGCTTCAGGGAATCTAGCTTTCAGTTAAAACTCCTTTCACTGGTAAAAATTGATTTTCCCCCTTAATCTAGAGGTATGAAATATGTGTAGCTCAGCAGAGGAAGGACGGAGGTCAAGGGGTAAGCAGTTTGACAGGCACATCTGCTCTCAGTCTGCCACGTGACCTCTAGCATACAGATGCTCCCAACAGGGAGAGCCCAACAGCGGCTTAGGCTGAACATGCTTGAGAGAAACTTCAAACACGTGTATCCATGGTCCTGAGAACATTACACTGTTCAGCCACAATCTTTGCTGCTTCATGTTTTTTCTTATTAGGAGGACAGAAGAGCCTGGTAACAGAACTGAGATTTCCTTCTGATAGCATTACCCTCTACGGAGTGAGTGGCCTTTCATTAAACTCTGCATGTAATAAACTGTCAGGATTTCATTTGAAAGTACACCAGATTCAAGAGAGGAATTTTATTCTTGTTCAAAGATTAAAGCGGGCACCATGTTCTTCGTGCATACACGTAGCTTCAAGGCTGCAGTCAGGATTTAAACTGGACTCTCTAAGAATCCATATATGTGGTCCCTCAATAAAGTCTCTCTTCACTGCTCATAGTGAGAAATGTATTGCACCAGCTTCAAAATTTAAAACTTTTAACTAGTCTGAGTACTATTCTTGTTAGGATGCTTTCTCATGATGCTATGTTTTTAGTGTTTTCAGCTCTCTAGCAGCTCAAATGAAGAATGATTCTCAAAACAAATGTATTTAAATGTTGATTAGAAGTGCTGTGAGATTTCATTTGCAAATTCATGTCTTTCCCTTTGAAAGTGTCTGTTTCATGACTGCTTTTGATACACATTTCAACCATCAGGATTAACATTTAGCAAAACATACAAACAAACCAAAAAGAAAAAAGAAAAAAAAAACAACTGTCCTTTAGACTCTGACAACAAACAGATATATTAAGCAAAGAACATTTTTTTTCAATTTTTAGTATACTAGAAATTTTCCTGGTTTCATGTAAATGCTTTCTTGATTTTCCCTCTTACCTAGAGGTTAGTTAGAAGTATGGTTTACCAGCATTTACCACCAAATGTAGACTGTCACATCTATAACCAGGAAGCTGCTAAAAAACTTTAATCAACTAGACCCTTGACATAAAATGAATTCAGGCATTTAATTAAGAGATTTTTTTTTCTGAGAAACATGCATCCTGGATATGTCTCTAAATTACTATGACAAGTTCATTCTTTTTTCACTTTTTAATATTTTCTTCTGAAGTCTGTGTGTAAACATGGTAATGGCTAAAAAGATGTATGGATTTTATTCTGAATTTCTTCCTCAAATCATTATTTTTCTCAGTGTATATGTTATGTTTGAATTACTAGACCTTCTTTTCAATTTTTGTTTTTTTGCATATACTAGTTGTGCCTGCGTGCATCACATTCATTCCATGACAGCGGAGACCTGAAGAAGTATTTTCTTCTCCTTTGACTGGAGTTACAGTTTGGTATGAATTAAAAGTGGGTGCTGGGAATTGATCCAAGGTCTTCTAGAAGAGCAGTCAGTTCTCTTTACTGTTAAACTATGTTCCCAAACTCTTCTTTCTCATTTTTAATAATAACCTTTTTCATCTTCATTATAAAGATATGTGTTATATTGTTTATTCAACACTCGTTGAATTTCAGTTTATTCTATTGAAATTATATAGTACATGCATTAACCTGAAATGCAAATTACAAATTAAGTTCCATTTAGATCATTTATGCCCTTGCATATCCTGAGCTCACCTTCTCAATGATGTTTATCTATCATAAATGCAAACACTTATAGCCAGATGCTTCTTACCCCCTCTACTAATTTAATAGTTGGGGGCATAGGAATATAGATGGAAAATGAATAAACATCATTTCATGAGGCATAAATATTCATTATTGTTCCCAATATGCTGCTTATTTTTCAGATCCTGCTGGGTCCTGCCAGAAAATCAGAGGGTATTCACCAAGGGAACACACTTAATGGAAAATTCACTGCATTTTTCCTAATGCTCAAATTGGCAGTCTGCATGTCATATGCTGAACACAGAAATTCATAGGCGTGCATGGGGCACTTCAACACAATCTGGGAAATGTCTATAAACTTGATTTTCATATGTATTTAATATCTGATAGCAAGAACAAAGAGTATGCATCTTTGTATAAATAATTAGATCCAGTATGATTAATGATGTGTGTATGTTCCATATTTACATGTACACACACATACATATGTATTTAGGTATTGTATGAATATGTTCCATTTGTTTAACAAGGACTGTTTATTAAATTTTAAGAGCAAGGTTAAATGGCTCTTAGATACAATTTTTAAAAATGTCTACTTAATCTTTAAACTAATTTTTAAAAGAGTATGTTTGATCAACCCACTTTTCACAGAAAACATCTTTGAATATTTATTGTTTTATATTCATGATATCAAAATATCTTTACTTCCTTTTCATAACTGGTCTCAATTTTGATGATCTGTATGCTTAAATGATCTTATGAAACAAAAGTATAAATAATATATCTGGAATAATTACTGTTATTCCTACATTATGATAGAGGGAATATTTGCCCAGAATCTGGGATTGAATATTTACATGCTATTACTACTTGTGTAATGCTTCAGCATTTCTATTGCACTTAAGAAATATACACCACAATTTATACTATTATATTTACAGGAAAACACAGATAAGAAGCATTTACTGCTCTCCCATTTTCAATACTTTAATTTTTGGTTTTGTTTTGCTTTCCATGCCAGGATTCCTTTGTGTAACCTTGGCTGTCCTGGAACTAGATATGTATACCTGGATATCCTCTCAAACTCAGTTGTCTGACTGCCTCTGCCTCTAGAGTAGTAAAATTGAAGATATTTCCCACCATTAAATAACACTTTATGTTTTTATGTTGCTTAAATACGATCTTGTTACATAGTCATAAAATAATTCAGATTTTCTTCTTGATGTTCAAAACAAATAAATGAATAAATGTATAGAAAATTGTAGTAGGGTATTTGGAAAAGTGTCATGAGACTGACATGTTCAAGAAAAAGCAATCTATGTGTGCAATGGCAATTTTCTATACGCCTATTAGTGGTGAGGCAGAGACACAAAATTGGTCTGGAAATTATAACATAGTAGTGATTTCTAGGGCAGTCTGGGATACACAGCTGGGCCTGTTTAAAAATAGAATAAAATGAAAAGCAAATTAAGTAAACATAAATAAAAGAAGAGGTGCACAGATCATCTATTGAAATGAAAAGGAACTGCTATTTTGTAAATACGAAGTTTCTGGTGCTAAATTCTGTTGAAAACACTCTTTTTTTTTTCCAGTTTAAATTTAGATAAGAAAGGAGGTTGCTTCACAAGTCAGTTCCAGGTCCCTCTCCCATTCCTTTCCCTCCTCCCGTGCCTTCCCCCAACCCCCCCGTTATCCCCTCATTCCCCCAGGGAGGGTGAGGCCCTCCATGGGGGTGTCCATAGTCTGTCATTTCATATAGGGCAGGGCCCAGACCCTTCCCCAAGAGTTCAGGGTGAGAGTGCATCTCACATTGTTCTATGGGAGTCCAAAGTCCGTGTGTACACTTGGGATGGGTACTGATCTGCTGCCCAAGGCTCAATAGGTTCCCTAGGCCTCCTCACTGACACCCAAATTCAGGGAGTATTGATCAGTCCCATGCTGGATTCCCAGGCTGATGCCTGGGATTCAAGAGTTAACCTTTGTCTGGTCAGCTGTTTCTGGGGGTTAAACCAGCCCAGTCTTAATCCCTTTGATCATCAGTCCTCCCTCTCTGTTACTGGCTTTCTTGAGTTCAGCTCAGTACTTAACCAGCCACTAAATGAAGTTTCTGTTTCCCAGACCCTCTGGCCATAAGATTGTAGGCTGGCACTCCCCAGATCTATGTCTAAAATCCATATATGAGAGAGTACATGCCATGTTTCTCTTTTTGTGACTGCGTTACCTCACTCAGGATGGTTTCTTCTAGTGTCATCCATTTGCCTGCGAATCTCATGATTCCATTATTTTTTTCTGCTGAATAGTATGCCTGGGAACTGCACAGAGCTCCCAATCCCGGCGGGAGCCAAGCACCCCAGACTCCAGATCTTCTCTCCCACCAACGAGACCAGGAAACCAGAGGAGTAAGGGAGACCAGGGGAGTAGCTGTTCCGGATCAGGTAGGAGGCTAAGTGCCCCAGATTCCTGTTCTTCTCCACCCACAGACCAGCATTTGGACAAGGAATAGAAGAACCACCAGATTATTGGACTTGCTAGCACCCACCAAAAGGGAACTCTGGTCCCCAGACCAGTAAGGGGCTCTTTCTGCACCCACTAGAAGAAGAGATGGGAAAGAGACAATACAAAAACACAGTCAGCAACAGAAAAACAAATATGACACCACCAGATTCTAGAGATCCACACCAGCAAGACCCCAACATTCCAATGCGAACGAAGCAGAAGAGAACGACCTTAAAACACTTTCATGAAAATGATAGAGGTCCTAAAAGAGGATATTGGAAAATCCCTCAAAGAAATGGAAGAAAAAACAAACCAAAAATGCAAGAAATGGAAGAAAAAACAAATAAAAAAATGCAAGAATTGGATGAAAACACAAACCAAAAAAGGCAGGAAATGGAAGAAGAAATGAAGCAAAAAATGCAAGAAATGGAAGAAAAAACAAAGCAAAAAATGCAAGAATTGGAAGAAGAAACATACCAAAAAAGGCAGGAAATGGAAGAAGAAACAAAGCAAAAAATGCAAGAAATGGTAGAAAAAACAAAGAAAAAAATGAAAAAAATGGAAGAAGAAACAAACCAAAAAAGGCAGGAAATGGAAGAAGAAACAAAGCACAAAATGCGAGACATGGAACAAAAAGCAAACCAAAAAATGCAAGAAATGGAAGAAAGAACAAACCAAAAAATTCATAATAGGCAACAAATGGACGAAAAGATAAACAGAAAATTGCAAGAAGCAATGCAAACACTGCAAGGGTTGAAAACTGAAATAGAGACATTAAAAAAAACACAGTCTGAGAAAGGCAGAAAATAGAAAAGCTGGAAAAACAGTCAGGCACTACCAATAAAAGCATTACCAACAGAATAGAAGAGATGGAAGAGAGAATCTCAAGTGTTGAAGATACACTAGGAGAAATGGATTTATCAACGAAAGAAAACCTTAAATCCAACAAATCCTTAACACAAAACATCCAGGAAATATGGGACACCATGAAAAGACCAAACCTAAGAATAATAGGTATAGAAGAAGGAGAAGAAATCCACCTCAAAGGGCAAAAGGCATATTCAACAAAATCATAGAAGAAAACTTTCCCAACCTTAAGAAAGACATGCCAATGAAGGTACAAGGAGCCTACAGAACACCAAATAGAGTGGACCACAAAAAAAATCCCCTCGCCACATAATAATCAAGACCCCAAACATACGGAATAAAGAAAGAATATTAAGAGCAGCTAAGGAAAATGTCAAGTAACATATAAAGGCAGACCTATCAGAATTACACCTGATTTCTCCATGGAAACTCTGAAAGGCAGAAGGTCCTGGATAGATATTCTACCTACACTAAGAGACCATGAATGCCAGCCCAGACTACTATACCCGGCAAACCTCTCAATCACTATGGACGGAGCAAACAAGATATTCCATGACAAAACTAGATTCAAGCAATATGTGTCCACTAACCCAGCCCTACAGAAAATTTTGGAAGGAAAATTCCCACCCAAGGAAGCTAACTACAACCAGAAAAACATAAGCATTAGAGAATCCCTCTTTACCAACAGCCAAAAGAACAAAGGGGTGAAATTCCACACATAATTCCACCACCAACAACCATCGTAAATCAAAGAAGGATGAGCAATCAATGGTCATTAATATCCCTCAATATTAACGGCTTTAACTCACCCATAAAAAGACACAGACTGGCAGAATGGATTCGAAGACAGACCCCTTCCTTCTGCTGCATACAAGAAACACACCTCACCCTCAAAGACAGACATTACCTGAGAGTTAAAGGTTGGGAAAAAATGTTTCAATCAAATGGACCCAAGAAACAAGCAGGGGTAGCAATCCTAATATCTAACAAACTAGACTTTAAAATAAAATCAATCAAAAGAGATGAAGGAGGTCATTACATACTCATCACAGGTGAAACCCACCAAGATGAAGTGTCTATCCTGAACATCTATGCCCCCAATACAAAGGCATCCACATTCATTAAAGAAACATTATTAGAACTTAAATCTCATCTAAAGCCCCACACAGTTATAGTGGGAGATTTCAACACACCACTCTCACCACTAGACAGGAATACCAGACAGAAACTCAACAAAGAAGCAAAGGGTCTAATAGAAGTAATGACCCAACTGGGATTAACAGATATCTATAGAACATTTCTTCCACATAAAAAAGAATATACCTTCTTCTCACCACCACATGGAACCTTCTCAAAAAATCGACCACATATTTGGCAACATATCAAACCTCAGCAGCTACAAAAAATTGGAATAACTCCATGAATCTTATCAGACCACCATGCCTTAAAATTAGAATTCAACAACAACAAATTGCAGAAAACCTACAAACTCATGGAAATTGAATAATGCTCAACTGCACCATCCCTGGGTCAAAGAGGAAATAAAAAAAGAAATTAAAGACTTCCTCGAATTCAATGAAAATGAAGACACAACATACCCAAACCTATGGGACACTTTGAAAGCAGTGCTACGGGGGTAGTTCATAGCACTAAGTGCTTACATGAAGAAACAGGAGAACAGTTATACCAGAGAATTAACATCACAGCTAAAAGCTCTAGAACACAAAGAAGCAAACTCCCCCAGGAGGAGTAGACGCCAGGAAATAATCAAATTGAGGGCTGAAATCAATAAAGTAGAAACCAGGAACACAATACAAAAGAATCAATGCAACAGAGAGTTGGTTCTTTGAGAAAATCAACAAGATAGACAAACCTTTGTCCAAACTTAACAAACAGCAGAGAGTGAACACACAAATTAACACAATCAGAAATGAAAAGGGGGACATAACAACAGACTCTGAGGAAATCCAGAGAATAATTAGGTCATACTCTGAAAACCTGTACTCCACAAAATTCGAAAATTTAAAGGAAATTGAAGACTTCCTGGACAGCTATCATTTGCCAAAACTAAATCAAGAACAGATAAGCAATTTAAATAGACCTATAACCCCTATGGAAATAGAAGCTGTCATCAAAAGTCTCCCAACCAAAAAAAGTCCAGGTCCAGATGGCCTCAGTGCAGAATTCTACCACAAATTCAAAGAACAGCTTATACCAATTCTTCTCAAAGTGTTCCACACAATAGAAGCAAAAGGGTCTTTGCCAAACTCTTTCTATGAGGCTTCAATAACCTTGATCCCCAAGCCACACAAAGATACAACTAAGAAAGAGAACTTCAGACCAATATCCCTCATGAACATTGATGCAAAAATACTTAATAAAATACTGGCAAATCGGATCCAAGAACACATCAAAACAATCATTCACCATGATCAAGAAGGTTTCATCCCAGGGATGCAGGGATGGTTCAACATACGAAAATCCATCAACGTAATCCACCATATAAACAAGCTGGAAAACAAAAATCACATGATCATCTCACTAGATGCTGAAAAAGCCTTTGACAAAATCCAACACCCCTTCATGATAAAGGTCTTGGAGAGATCTGGGATAACAGGGACATACTTTAACATAATAAAAGCTATATGCAGTAAACCAACAGCCAACATCAAAGTAAATGGACAGAAACTCAACGCAATTCCTCTAAAATCAGGAACAAAACAAGGCTGTCCACTCTCTCCATACCTTTTCAACATGGTACTTGAAGTTCTAGCTATTGCCATACGACAACAAAGGGGGATCAAGGGGATACAAATTGGGAAGGAAGAGGTCAAACTTTCACTGTTTGCAGACGATATGATAGTTTACATCAATGACCCAAAGAACTCTACCAGGGAACTCTTACAGCTGATTAACACCTTCAGCAAAGTGGCAGGCTACAAGATCAACTCAAGAAAATCAGTAGCCCTACTATATACAGATGATAAAAGGGCTGAAAGAGAAATCAGAGCAACATCACCCTTTACAATTGCCACAAACAACATAAAATACCTTGGGGTAACGCTAACCAAACAAGTGAAAGACCTGTATCGTAAGAACGTTGAATCATTAAAGAAAGAAATTAAAGAAGCCCTCAGAAAATGGAAAGATCTCCCATGCTCTTGGATAGGTAGGATCAATGTAGTAAAAATGGCAATCCTACCAAAAGCAATCTACAGATTCAATGCAATCCCCATTAAAATCCCAGCACAATTCTTCACAGACCTTGAAAGAACAATAATCAATTTTGTATGGAAAAACAAAAGACCCAGGATAGCCAAAACAACCCTGTTCAACAACGCAACGTCCGGAGGCATCACCATCCCTGATCTCAAGCTCTATTATAGAGCTATAGTCCTGAAAACAGCTTGGTATTGGCACAAAAATAGACAGGTAGACCAATGGAATCGAATTGAAAACCCTGATATTACCCCACACACGTACGAACATCTGATCTTTGACAAAGAAGCTAAAAATATACAATGCAATAAAGAAAGCATCTTCAACAAATGGTGCTGGCATAATTGGAGACTGGCATGTAGAAGAATGCGGATCGATCCATGTTTATCGCCATGCACAAAACTTAAGTCCAAATGGATCAAAGACCTCAACATAAATCCAGCCACACTGAACCTCTGAGAAGAGGAAGTGGGTGGTACCCTTGAACGAATTGGTACAGGAGACAGCTTCCTGAACATAACACCAGTAGTACAGACAGTGAGATCAACAATTAATAAATGGGGCCTACTGAAACTGAGAAGCTTCTGTAAGGCAAAGGACACAGTCAGCAAGACAAAAAGGCAGCCCACAGAATGTGAAAAAATATTCACTAATCCCACATCTGACAGAGGGTTGATCTCCAAAATTTACAAAGAACTCAAGAAGCAAGTCTCCAAAACACCAAAGGACCCTATTAAAAAGTGGGCTGCAGAACTAAATAGAGAGTTTTCAATAGAGGAGTCTAAAATGGCTGAGAGGCACTTGAGAAAGTGCTCAACATCCTTAGCCATCCGGGAAATGCAAATCAAAACAACTCTGAGATACCATCTCACTCCTGTCAGAATGGCTAAAATCAAAAACACCAATGACAATTTATGCTGGAGAGAATGTGGTGAAAGGGGGACACTCCTCCATTGCTGGTGGGAGTGCCAACTGGTTCTGCCACTTTGGAAATCAGTATGGAGATTCCTCAGAAAAATGGGAATAAACCTACCACAAGACCCAGCAACTCCACTCTTAGGCATATATCCAAAAGATGCCCATTCATACAACAAAGATGTCTGTTCATAGCAGCTTTATTTTTAATAGCCGGAAATCACTCTTTCTTAAAGAGGCAAGTTGTCCTTCACAGGAAACTTTTGTCAGCATTGGGAAACATGTTTTCTTATTGCAATGCTACTGATGTCATGGAGTCCACTAAATAACCTGATAGGTAGAATGGGGCAAAGTATGACGATGGTACATAACAGTGAAAGTCTCCTTTGAAATTGATGAAATGGTGTATAGTTGTAGAGTATTTCTATTGTTTAACAGCAGACAGATTATAAATAAAAGTAGGAATGTGTAAATTAAATCTTAGAGGTCGAGGAGATGGTTCTACTTTTGAGATATTTGCCAAATAGTGAGGACTGGTGAACGCAAATAAAATCTGCTTGCAATCCCATTGCTAAATGGGAGACAGATGGAAGAATCACTATAAACTTGGTGAGTGGGTAGCTAAGGAAAAGACACCTTGTTTCAAACAAGGTAGGAACTGAGTACCAATGTCCAAGAGTGTTACCCAACATCTGAACTCTAAATGCCTGTCACACATACATACACATACACACACAAACAAAAGATAAAGATAAATTAAAACAAATAAAAATCTTTGCTTGAGAGATTGCTTCATGAATTGTTAAATATAGAAACAGATACTTAAAATAGCTAACAAAATTACTTCTTAGTACATTAAAGGCTAATTTATTAAAATGAGAGTTGTTCTGGAGATAACAAGACATTGATATACAATGGTAAGACATTATGTTAGATAAACCACAAATTAAATTATTTGAGGAAATTGTCATTCAAATAAAGAAACAAATTAATAGATGTCATAAAGATTCTGGAAGATCTCAGAATAGAAAATAGGAAGAATCAGGCTGTCCACTGAGAAAAAGTTTTACTGACAGAGTCTATCTGACATAATTACTTTGGAACTCTGTTTTCAATTTCCAGAGAAGACCTAAATGGCCAATTTTGTTAAGTATCTGGTATTCTCTATGCTTCGCAACATAGGAACTACCCACTCCATTCCCACTGCAGGGTATTTTCTGCTTTATCATATAGCAGGTTGTGCACAGCTTGTGAGAGACAGAGTGGAAAAAGGAACTTTGTCCTCCAAGTCCCAGCCATCTGTCTGCTTGATACTCCTGGTCAGAAATAATCAAAGAGGAGGAAGCAAACTACCTTTTCCCAACCACAATTTCTGAATGACTCTCCCAATCCATATAAATCGACTGAGAGTTGGTTTAAGGGCTAGCCAATTCTCACATCTACATGGGAAATCAGAATATCATGTTCTACATTCAGGAAAAGTACTCAGGAAAGACACAATATCTTAATTCTATACCACAGCTGATTCTTGCATAGAAACAGCAAACACATATATATTTTAAAGTACCTTTAAAATTCTTAAAGGGTAAATATGGTAAAGGATATGAGAACATAATATGAACAAAATATACAACCACAATGTGCTATGTTAAGAGCTATCAATGAGAATGTTTGAATGTCTACTCCTAAAGTAATAATTGTAAAGCTAGACATTTTCTACTTGATTGAAACTTTACAAAATATGTAGTGCACATGAATATGTGGGTATATGTATGCGTGTACATTTATCAATGCATCTGTGTGCCCTCCCATCATATCTATTTTATTCTTTTTTCTAGAACTTAGTACACACACACACATGATACCAATGTACTAATAGGAACTAGAAAGTGTGAATCTTATGACAGGAGGAATGGTGAAATACGTTTACTGAACACATGAATACTATAGAGGATATAAGGGATTTTTTTCTTTGTTTTATTATTGTCATTTATGTAGTATTAAGTTTCATAATATAATTAATAATGAAATTATAAAAATCCAAACAGAAGGTCATGGCTCAGAATGGCCCTTGTAAATGTACAGATGTTTACTGGTATATATGGAACTTAGATCTGGATAGTTGTACTTTGTAACGAATCACTTAGTATTTATCTCATGCCAAAACAATGTCATGTCAAAATCAGGCAAAAAAAACTTCAGTAGACTCCTATATTTCTGGTCAATAGTGACAGAAAAATATTCAACATAATAAGAAGATTATGCAGCTTGGTCATATAGGTTTTATTTGTAGGATTCAAAAATAATTCTAGCCTAAGAATTAATATAATACACAAAATTGATAAAGGAAAAGAACAGAAAACTTGAGCATTTGCATATAAAGTATGAATTTATTGAACATTGATAACAAAATCATCCAAATATTTGAAGTATAATTAAACCATGTAAATATACAATTTACAAATTTTATACATCTGTATATTATATTTATTGTATAGAAAAATAACACTCCCTGGACAATAAAGAAATGCTTTAATTTTTAATTTTAATTTTATGATTGGAAAAAAGCAAGACATTATCTTTTTTACATTATGAATTTTTGTAAAAATTTTTAAACTACTAGTATTAATTTGTTTTGAGAATTTCATATAATACATTTTTAGTATGATCACTCAAACTCTTCATCTTAGCTCAATTCCAATTCACACCTAAATTCGTATATCTTCTCAGCTTCATGTCCTAAAAAATCATACATAATTTTATGTATATAAGACAAAAATTCATTTATGATCTATCAATGTAACTTTGGGTGTGTGAGCACCCACTGGAGCATGATCAACTTACCAGTTTCCATATCCTTAAGAAAACTGATTTACCTTCCTCAGCAGCGAAAAAATTATCAAGGCTCCACATAAAGGGGAGAAACTTCTTGCATAGGTTACATTGTCTACCTTAGGTTTGCATAGGTCTTATGCATGTTGTCAGAACCATGGTAAGTTTTATGTGCAGCTGTCCCAATATATCTAGTAAACAAATTTTGTTTTAATCAACTACTACTTCTGTCTTTTACAAACTTTCTGCCCTGTCTTCTGCAATGATCTTAGAATCTGGGAGGAGAGAGTGTGTTATCGATGTCCCATTCATAGCTGAGTAGCTCCAAGTTCATTAATCTCTAGATATTGACCAATGATGAGTTGCTGGGTTAATTGTAATCCACTATAAAATAGTCTGATGAAGGTTGAGAGCTGCACTGTTATACAGGTATAGCAGTGACATTGAGAATCATTTCAATACTGTGTCAATTTAATAGAATATCAGTAGTAGATTTTCTTCTGTACCTAATGCTTTACCTAGCCACCGGTTCTTGAACCTGTAACTGTGTCAGACACTCTTTCATCTTCTGGAATGGACCTTGAATTCAATTTGAAATTGGTTTGATATTCAGAGAACATACATGCTCCTACTGCACCAGTAGATGTATCTTGCCATGATAGTTATTTTAAATGGCAGATATCACAGGTGGATAATATTTGTGATCACTTTTCTTTTCTGTGAATAGCTCATTTCAGCAGTTTGAAAACCATCCAGGAGGTTTGATGCTTCCATTTCAGTGTAACAGCTTGAATTCCCCATGTTCTATGACTAAAATATATGGTATCTTCAAGTTTAGGTTCTAACCATGGATTTTGAAGAATAATTGAGAGTAGCAGCAATAACCTGTAATGTTTGAAAATCTATGAATCCTTAATGACAAACAATTCAAAAAGAGGTTGCTCATATCTTTCCCTTGGATTTTTATTTGTTATCCTATGGTATCATTTAAGGTAGTACAGCTCCCATTACACAGTAACTCAATATATACATAACAATTGTGTGTATATATATTATTTCAAAAGCATGTATGCTGATAGATTTTAATATTACTATTTCATCAGTGTTTAGTGTTAGTTAGCCTTTGTCAAATTCCCTCTCTATTTTGTGCTTCTAATTCCCATCTCACATCAGTATTCTTGCTCCAGTATTCATGCTTTATATCACCTGATTTCCCTGTTTTTGTTTTCCATTCATGTGTTAATGGATGTGTAGGATGTTTTCACATTCAGGTTATTATTAATTGATCAGCAGTAAATATGAGAATGTATCTCTGTAACAAGCCACAGTGTCCTTATACACAAGATTGTCATATCTGGATCACATGGTACAGTTTTAACACAATCCTGATCAAATTAGGTCAGAATTATTCATAGAAATTGAAGAATTAATATTAATTTCAAAGGAAAACACCAAAGATTCATGGTTAGATACATGGTATTAGAGGTATCAACATATATAATTTATTTTTTAATTATTATTTTAATTTTAAATAGCTTGTTTTACATATCAATTCCAGTTCCCTCTCCCTCCCCTCCTCCCGCACTCCCCCATCTTCCCTCCATCAGCCTCCCACCCTACTGTCAATTCCTTCCATATAGGGGATATCTAGAGTCTGTCATTTCACTCAGGGTAGGGTCCAGGCACTCCCCCTAAGAGTCCAGGCTGAGAGAGCATCCCTCTTTGTGCTATGGACACACGATGTCTGTTTGTATTCCAGGGATAAACACTGATCTACTGCTCAGGGCCCCATAGGTTGCCCAGGCCTCCTCACTGACCCTCACATTCGGGGGCCGGATCAGTCCCATGCTGGCCTCCCAGCTGTCAGTCTGGGGTCCAAGAGCTCTCCCCTGTTCAGATCAGCTGTCTCTGCTGGTTTTGCCAGCAGCCCATTCTTTGCCAATTTGCTCATCGCTCCTCTCTGTCACTGGGTTCCTTGGGTTCAGTTCAGTCTAATTATACCACTGTAGGCAGAGTTTTCCTGTCCCAACCATCTGCCCCCAAATAATTGGCAACCACTTCACAAATAACTAACTCAGAGACTTAATATAAGTTAGAAAAGCTTTGTCAATAGCTTGTTACTCTATCTTACAATTAATTCATGTCTGTTAATCTATGGGTTGCCCTGAGGAGGCTCATGGCTTTTACATTTTCTCATTTTGCCCAACTTATTCTCAATATGGCTGGCAACTCCAGGTTCCACCCTCCTTCTCAGATATTTCCTAGTCTGCCTCTACTACTCAATCTCTTCCTGCCCAGCTATTGAGTTTACAGACAGAAACACACTTGACTAAACATCTAGATTTTGAAGGAGTGAAAAGCATAGAATAGTTAATATAAGACACGGGTAGCACACAAGTTACATAATCAAATGAGTGGTTGCCAAAAAATAGTTTCTTAGAGACAAAGTAAAACTTAACTTTGGAGTAGTTTAATGAATTAAATTCATAGTCGCTTTGAATTTCCTTTTTAATTTTGTATATTTTTCGTTTGTTAAGCCTTGATTTCACCATCTTTAAATTAAAGCTTATAAAAGCCTACTTTTTGTGTTGGGTGAGTATGTTGAATTGATATTGAATGTCAACCATTTACCATGTAAAAAATTTATAGGTTACATTCATTATTAGAATCTCTCTTTTCCAGACAACAAGTATGGATAAATTTAGCTGGCCCCGGGTAACTTATGTGTTTTGTTTTCTTTGTTGGACACTAAAACTTCCAGTGGTGGGCTTGCTTTTAAAATAGACATTCTCTATATCATCCTTAAGTAAGTGAACAAGACAGCACCAAAGAAACCAGAAGCAATGACCATGACCGCTAAAAAGTTCTATGAAGCTATTTCCCCTAATTCTTGTAATAGTTCAATAAAAGCAGCCAACTAAACAATGAAAGAAACATCACTAAATTAAAAGCAAGACTTCATTGCAAATCAGACTTCCACCAATCTGAGTATTGATTGGAGTGTAATTGCCATACAAACATTGCTCCCCCTAACAACATTCTTTGTAGAAAGGCTAATTTTTTCTTCATTATATTCTACATTTTGCTAACTAAAGATTCAAAGCCAGAAAAATCTATCTTTTTGATTGAAAGAAATTTGGACTAGATGATACAAATTATCAATTTCTCTGCTTGCAACTATAGAAAAGCATTTGGATCTTGCAGAATAGAACATTGTAATCTTACTTTTATTTGGTTCTTTCTTTTCTTGCAATTCAGATTTCTGGTTTTGGGGGGTTTCATTTTTTTGGTGTTGGTGTGTTTTTCTCAGTTTGGTTTTTGGGTTTTAATATGTATGTATTTTGGTACTAACCTCCTATCTAATGTGTAGTTGACAAATATATTTCTATCTATTCTGTACCCTGCTACTTTTCTGAAATGATGGTGAACTTTGTCATATAGAAGAATTTTGCTTCCGTGGAGTCCTACTTATTAATTGTTATTTCAATGCCTGTGTCATGAATTCAGAAAGTCTTTTCTCATGCTAATTAGTTCAAGTCAATTCCCCACTTTCTGTTCTGTAAGGTTCATGATATCTAGTCTTACATTGAGGTCCTTGACCCCTTTCAAGTTGAATCTTGTGTGGATTGATTTAGATTCTTCTACACCAAGTTTGTCCAATCTCACTTTTTTGAAGATGATGTCTTTTTCCATGTGTGTATTTTCAGATTCTTTCAAAAAAATATCAGGCATGTATAACTGTACCTACTTTTGGGAGTGTCTTCAGATTTATTCAATAGATCAACATGTCTGTGTTTCTGCAGTACCATGCTGTTTTTATTACTATGTACAGCTTTGTAGTACAAATTCAATATGGAAACATTAAAACTACAGATGTTTGGGGGTTTTTTGGTGGTGGGGGTGTTGTTGTTTTCATAATTGTTTTATGTACACTGGAGGGTTTTATTTTGTGAGTGTGTGTTAATATTTGAAACGGATATTTGTTTATTTTGAAGTAGAATTTTAATGGAAGTTGAATTGAATCTACAGATTGCTTTTGGTAGAATAGTCATTTGCATTAGACTAACATACCAACCCATGAGCATGGGAGATAGTTCCATCTCCTAATATCATCTTCAATGTCTGAAATACATGTGTAGTGTTTCAGCTAGTTTATATTTACCGGTGTCTACATTAGTTTGGTTTCTTGTTTCTAGTGAAGTCATATTATCTTGGATATTCATGTTCATATTTTTGTGCTGGTATCTAGGCATCTAGAGTTATTATTATTGAGGTGCTTCTATGTGCCAATATCTGATCTTGTCTTTTTTTGGTTAGGCATTCTGTTCTTTGATTGCTGTAGATTTATGTTCTCTGGCTATTGTTACTCTTTTGAGATCTCAGAGAAGTATGATGGCTGTGAGTTGAATAGTACAGACAGCTTCTGCAGTTGGGTGGGTGGCAGAGAAGATTAGAGATGAAGTAAAAGAGAAGGTTAAAGAAGGCTTGTAGAAAATTGATAGGGCATCTAGTAAACACCAAGATGCATGATCTTTAGGGAGTTGGACATGGGGTGGTTGTGGGTGGTTTTGGCAATTAGGAATAAAAAAGGACTATGCCTCAAGAGACAGTAATTAAATGCCGAAGGGGACACTGCATCTGTACAATGGGGTGGAATCTCCAGGAAATGGAGTCGAGTGAATGGAGAAGCACCTGTGAACATACTGCAACATGGTTGAAGTTAAGACATGAAAGAACATAATGTTGGACATGAAGGATGATGAAAGAAATTTATATGTGTCCCAAAATGGCATGTATACTGGGCATCCCTCGTATAAAGGATTTTGTTTTATTATTGGTATCTAACATGAAGGGATGGAGCTGCTTAGCAGGGGAGGCTGAGAGGGTCTTTAGAAAATTGCTTAGATGTGTCCAGTAAAATGAGTATTTCTTGACCTACACATTAAAGTAGATTGCACCTAACAGAAGTTAAAACATGTGATGCGATGTTATTTTTGATTATTAGGAACCAAACTATAAAATTATAAATACACAAGTTGTTGAAAAAAGTCTGTGACTAAGAACAAGTTTAAAATAAGCACTAAGAATTTAATACATCACTAACAAATTTCTTTCTTACTTATTCTAATATTATTGTTAAAGGTTACTGATACTTAGCTTTGCTGTACATATGTTCAGTTTTCATTATATTTTTAGGATATACATAAAATTGCCTAGAAAATAGAAAGCTGGGGAATTTAAACTAAATTTAGAAATGAAATAATTATTTCATATAAAATTTATTAATGAATGTGATTTACTAACAATATCCCTAACCTAACGGTTAAGTTGGTTATTTTATTTGAGGGTAGAAGTAGGTTCATTCGTTCTGATATAGCTCTGGAAAATACACATAGTGATGCATGTATAGTCACATAAACATTCTTTGCATTTTCTTTTAATAACCACAAAAGTATGATTCTTCCTTTTGCTCCTAGAGTTGGGGGCAATTATGCATGTGGTAAACAGAATCAGTTATGACTAAAAATTTTGCAAAAATACTCCATTGAAAGAAAATCTACTAAAAGAAACTAAAAAAAGAAAAGATATCCCACCAATTTAGAACAATGAGGGAGATAGTTTGCCATCTCCTAGATATGTTATCAAGGATGACAGTAATTTAAATAGTATTGAAAATTGGATTTTCCCAAATTCAAGAAATATTTATGCAAACTTTCCAATCTATCACATTTTTATTAATAAAGCATGGTGATAATAAAATAGTATAATTCATGTTCATGTTAATGTAATTTTAGAAAGCAGTACATGTATAATGTTGCTTTTACTAACATGTTTTATTGCAGAAAATACAAAAAGAGCAAATATTCTAGACCTTTTAAAACAGTTGATAGGTAATCATCTTCATGGCAGAGCTCTTAGACCAGATGCAAAAATGAATTATTGTGTCTATATGTGGAAAATTCCATAGGCATGAATATATAGGTGTTAACAAATTCACTCTGTGCTTATCTATGGAGACAGCAAATATATGTCCATCTTATATAAATGGCCATATTATAATCTTTCTTCTAGAATTTCCTTAAAAATACATCTAGGTTATGAAAGCACATGACATGATGTATGAAATTCCTTTTTGCATTTTGTTTTTTGAGACAGGGTTTTCTCTGTGTAGCTTTGGAGTCTGTCCTGGCACTCATTCTGTAGACCAGGCTGGCCTCAAACTCACAGAGATCTGCCTGCTTCTGCCTCCTGAGTGCTGGGATTAAAGGCAAACTCCACCAATGCCCTGCTATGTATGATACATTTATAATGACTTACTTTCCAAAAATCATCCCATCTATGACATTTCATGCAGTCATGGTAGTTTCATTTCTAATTTAACTTAGTTTACAGTTGAATAGAATTGCTTTTGAATCAATCTGGAGACACACTTAGTACTAAAAACCTAGTACCACCAGCATTTTTAAAAAACTGTTTGTGTTTGCCATTTTTATTCTATGCACTAAGAAAAACACAGTTGCTACAAAATTTGTTTTATAAGATATTACTTTATGAACAATAGTCAGATGAAATCAGCACTTTTCATTCTGGGAAGAGAATTTCATCTCTAAAATGGAAAGATTTTTTATTCATATTTATTAATGATTTATAATTTATGATCATTTTTAAAATTCTATTGACTTCACACTACACTTCACCAAATGTCTAGGATGTTCTCTATCCATATCAAAGATAAGCATTTGTGATTTTTAGTAGTAGAAACCCTTTATCCCTGCAACTAACACACTGAATTGGCTGAATATGTCATGAATAAATATTTCTTTGTTAATCCACATATATCCTTACATATAATAATTGTGCATTATTTGCAAGCTAAGCAAATTTCATTACTTATCTATGAATACTTAATTAAATTTGTTTTTCTGTCTATAATTTCCTGCTCTTTTATGTCAGAAAAATCTAAATGATTTTACCTTGCTTGTCAATATGCAAAAATTTAACAGAAAATTGGATAGTCTCCTTGGGTGTGTTTCATGAATTCAAGAAATTTTTTGTAGCGCATTGAAAATTCTAGGAAATATAAATAATTCCCCATAAATAAGTAAATGATTAATTTTCATTTGAAATTTGAATTACTATAAAACAGTTCATAAAGCAAACAAAAGTGGTACATAGAGACATCTATTTACTATATTATATTATAAACTATTTTGATTATGATGTAAGTGACAATTCTTAAGTCATAGTACAATTGAAATAAAAAAGTAACGCTTTAAGTGGTGGGGAGATAACCCATTCAGCCATATTATAAACTGGGAGGAACTTTTGAGAGAAGAATAAAATGTTAGCCATGATTGGATCAAAAAATATCAGAAATGCCTACTATTGTGTTAGTTTGAAATTCATTTCCTTCTGATCTCTCCCAAGACAATCCTTACCATATCTGTTCTTCAAATCTTTATTAATTTGATATAAAACACAGAAAAAGATACAAAAACAGATAAAATCATGAGCTGATAATGATAAACAGAGTTTCAAACATTCTTAAGAACACTTTTCTATAGATAACTGAAGAACATACTGTAAAGACTCTGGAGATTCTCCATTGAGGGCCTGATCCTCCTTGTAGATCAGAGTGGAAATTGGGTTAAGTTCTGAGTAGCCTGGTAGGGGGCGGGGGAGAAGGGGAGGAAGAGGGAATTGGGATTGACATGTCAAACAAGCTTGTTTCTAATTTAAATAAAAAAGTAATTAAAAAAAACTGAAATAACAGACAAAATTAAAACCAAAATTCAGTATAATCAAGTGAGCCAAGTTTCATAGATTCAGGGATAGTTAAGGTAAAATAGGCACTGATGACATCAAAGTCTCTGTTCTGTGAAGAAACATAATCAAGTAAACATAATCAAGTAAACATAATAGAAGAAAGTATTTGCTAAGCTGTATATCTTATAGAAGACTAGTAGTTACATTCATGCAACAATCCTATTTAATAATATCCAGAAAACACAAAGAACTCAAACACTAACCAAGAAGAAATCAAACAATCTAGTCAATAAATAGGTACAAGAATTTAACAAACAGTTCTTGAAAGATGAAATACAATTAGTATTTCACAAGCCATCAGAGAAATGCAAATAAAACTTACCTTGAGAAGGAAGAAAACAAATAGGGATCTAGGAAGGTGACTCAACAGTTGCCAGGCTTTGTTAATTGTTCCCAATACTCAGGTCAACTGGCTTGCAAACTCATGTAACTCCAGATCCACGGGATCTGATACTATGCCTGACCTCTGTGGAACCCAATATCACACACACACACACACACACACACACACACATATATACATATATATATATATATAAACACACACACACAGAAGGAAGCAAAACAAAAACAAACAAGAACTGTAAATGCTAGTGTTTATCTGTGCAAGTGGAAACTCATGCATTGCTATTGGCAATGTAATTTAGACCAACTATAGAAGTGTAGAGATATATCTAAAATTGAGCAGTTGATTTTACGTATGAACCAGTTATATCCCTCCTAAGAATTTTTCGGAAGAACTCAAAGTCAACATGTCACAGATATTCTCAAACATAAAAAATGTGTGGTACCACCCTTCACAGTAGCTTTCTACTGTAGAAAAAATTCAGAAATGAGATTAGGCAGGGCAGGAAATTCAAAATAGGGCAATTGTAGATCAATTGGCTGTAGATCAACAATGAGAAAAAGGAAATATTTAATCAGAAAATATAGGCATCTCAGTAAAAAACAGATGTCTGTAAGCATGTGAATGAAAATTCTGAAAATAAAACTGTATTATGGAAAAACCCAAGTGGATGACTCCAAAGAGAAAGTGAGTACAATGTAGGGATTGATAAGTAATGAATACACAATAAAATCAGAGAACAGAGTTGGATTAGTGAAGAAAAGAGAGAATAGATATGCAAAAGAGAAAGTGTCAGCATGCACAGGTTCAAGTCAGATAGAGTCCCAGAGACAAGAATGTGAAGTGGCGAATGAGAGAAGTTTGGATATTACACTTTCAAATGGTGAGGTGGAAATGAGTTTTGTCTTTTACTGGGATTTCAACGTATGCAAACATGTGTGTTTTTTAGTATAAATGTTTCTTTTGGTTTTTGATTGCCATGTTTCCTCCTGTTTGTTTTCTCTAATTCAAGTTTGTTCATTTTTGTTTTATCTTATTTTGTAATTACTTTTTGGTATCAGTTTATTTTCTATTGAGAGAGAAAAATGATGTCAATTTAGATTGGAGGAGGGTTAGTATAGTTATGGGAGGAATTACCAAGGTAAAATCAGAATCAGAATCTATTGTATAAAATTATGCATATAAAAAAGCATACATAATTAGTTACTTGGAAATGAGAGAGGGGAGATCAACAAGGAGAAATATGAACAAGAGGAGGAAATAAGGGAGGAAGGGAGAAAGAGAGAGAGAGACTGATATAAAATATATTTAACTGAATCTCAACATGTAAGCAGAACATAGTAACTGAAAATGCAAAACAAACGAAGAAATGTAAAATATCTAAGAATGGAATAAAACTCATTATTCTAAAATAATTATAATAATTCTTCAAATTGTCAGTGTACTGACAAAGTCTAACAAAAACAGCAATTACCTTGTTAAAATGTTGGAAAAAGTCAATATAAGAATCAGTTCTGACAATGCAAATTAATAAAATGTATTCTTATTGGCTTAAAATATATACAGGAATAAAGTATTTTTCAATTACTTAAAAGCCTGCATGAGTCAAATACAATTCAACAGCAGATATAAAACAAAGATTCATTTTGCAATACCTAGGGTAGCTATTAACACATGACAAAATCATGCACTATGGCAACTATAGGAACACAGACACACACACACACACACACACGCACACACACACACACACACACACACAAATAATATTAGTCCAAAAGAAACCAAAGAAAGAAACTTAAAAGAGGGGAAAAAATGAATGAAAATCAGTATCTGTGTAGTAGATATAAACCTAATTGCATTAAATATAAATGGATTAAATATATTTTCATCATATAAAAAAGCAAAAAAGTCTATACTTGGTTTATAGAATATATTATTTAAGTAAAGGTTCTGGAATGAACCTTATTTAGTGTTAGGATATTATATAGCATGAGGCAGCCTATGTTTCAAACTCTATAACCCTTAAATAAATACAAAGGAATAGAAAGTAAAATGAAAAGGAATATTTTTCAAAAGAGATTACCTGCATGTTACGCCTGCACAAAAATAACAATAGGTAATAAGAAACTCAATAATTTTGATGTACTTTATGAGTATTTAGATTGCTCAATATATGTATATATATAAATTGAAGACTTAGACCTGCTGCCTACAAACTAAAAATTGTATTTACCATTACATTTTCTTTAGTGTCATTGCATGATTTGCACCATTAAAAGAAAAAGCTAAATTTTACTTTTAAATATAAAGAGTACTGGCTTTTTGCTGGAGATTAAAAATTCACAGTGTTGATTGCTTACTTTCCTTTATTAAGTAAACCATTTCTTTGGAAATACAGCCCTAAATAGCTAATTAGATTTCCTAATAGCATGAGAAACCATCATGGGGATAATGTATAAGAATTGTATCATCAGCAAAATTACAAGGGGGAAACCACCTAATACTTTCTTTTTGTTCTGCTCTGCAATTTAAACTTCAATGGCTTTATTTCATATTTTTAATACGGCAAATCATTATTCTCTCTAGAGCTTACATTAATGGGCAGAGGACCAAATTATAAGAGCAGGCTAATTTGCACCCAAGCATTTCACATTAATGAAGTACATTTTTTCAGATATCAGGGAATGTATACCCTTTGCAAATTATTCACTCCTTACTCTTAGAGCATGCTATCCAATTGACTGAACTATTTCTTCCAACCTTTTCATAGATATATGTAAGTCTGAACAAGTGTTATTCTGTGTCATGTCAATGACTGCTCTAAATATTTGCCAAAGTTTTCTTGTCATGGACAAATACATTTAAAGATCCCAAAGAAAATTTTAAAGGTGTGCTATAAACATAAGATTAGAAGAATAATTGCAAACTTCACCTAAAAGATGTCTTTATAATATTCACATATGAAAGTGGAGAATGCTCATTTTGTAACAATTATTTAAAGTTCTTCCAAAGCACACACTGTCTTTTGCTTTTCAGTTGACAAATCAAAAGACTATATTGCATTTTCCTACTTTATTCATGATCAGGCACCAGAAAGACTTTTTTTCACATACACAAGCTAATTAATAAGAAGCAGCCAAGGTGTGGAGAAGAGTGTCAGGAAAGAGAGATAGATAAGGACGTTTATAAATTCCTTGTAAGGATATGCAGAATATTCTCTTTATACAATACCAAGGCAAAAATATTTCCTGAGGTTATGATTACCCACTTATTTACCTAAATAATAAATTAAACTACATTAGTTAGAACAAACATTATCACTGTTAAATTCAATATTCAGTGAGCTTATTTCTCCTTAGTTCTTAAAGATATTATTTGCTATTATTATTAGTTTTTTTGTGTGTGTGTGTATGTACATATGTGAATGTGGGTGGCACCTGTATTATAATGGACATGTGGATGCCAGAGGACAACTCTACAGAATGGTTCTCTCCTTCCATCATTATGTGGCTTCTGATGTTTGAAATGTCACTAGATTTTACAGTAAGAATCTGTACTCACTGTGAAGTGTTGTCCTTGTCAATTATCTTATTAGTTATGCTAATTAGTTTTGATTGAGAAGTCCAAAACTAGCAATTTAGTGTAAGTACTTTTCAATTACTAATAACAGTAAACTTTTGACTGCATTAATGAGACTGGAATCCATCATGATTTTAGTATCTCATATTGTCATTTCCTTCCTAAAGGATAAGTTGTGTATGAGGGGTCCATGCATAAGTGCTCAACAACAAAATAATGTTAATATGAATTATGTAATGTTAATAAAGTTAAATGCTTTCTAGACACTTAGTTATTTGACCCAAGCAGCTATCAATTGCAACATCAAATTTTAGTTTATATCTGGATCAAACTGAGTTATTATTTTTTCTCTTTCTGAGTTTTTTACATTTTATTCTTTTCTCAAAAAAAATCCCATGCTGCCTGCAGTTTCTTCTCTCTCTGTTCCTCTCAGTTCCCCTAACACAACTTCCTTCTTCCCCAGATTCCAACCTCCTCTGTTTCCTTTCAGAAAAGCCAGATCTCCCAGGGCTATCAACTGAACAAGGCATTAGAAGATACAATAAAATTAGGCATAAACACTCACATCAATGTTGGGTGAGGCAACCCAGTAGAAGGAAAAGTGTGCCAAGAGCAGGAAAAAGAATCAGAGACAATCCCTTCTTCACCGTTAGGATTTCCACAAAAAACACAAGTTAAACCACCATTGCATGCATGCAGAGAACCTAGCACAGACCCATGCAAACTCTGTTATTGCTGCTTCAATATTTGTCAGCCTCCATGAGTCCTGCTTAGTTGAATCTTTGGTCTATGTTCTCCTGATAGCCTTGAACCCTGGGCCTCCTACAATCCTTCCCTTCCCTCTATATGGAGTTCCCTGAGCACTGCCTAATACTTGGCTGTGGATCTCTGCATCTGCTACTATCTCCTGCTGGATAAGCCTCTTTAACAATGATTGGGTGTGGCATCAGTCTATTATTATAGCAGAATTTCATTGACTTATTTTTTTTTCATTTGATCAGTAGTGTTTAGTCCTACCCTAGATTTGTCTTCTTTCAGGAAAAAGGAGGTTGAACTGAAAGTCATTTGTGTGCTGAATGAGTGTGCTACCATTGAGCTACAACCCCAGTCTAAATGTTTTAATACATTTAGCTTTCTGAGTTACTAACCTAATAAATTAATAAACAAAGACTATATTTTTGG
Source organism: Mesocricetus auratus (assembly GCF_017639785.1). Taxonomy (NCBI): domain Eukaryota; kingdom Metazoa; phylum Chordata; class Mammalia; order Rodentia; family Cricetidae; genus Mesocricetus; species Mesocricetus auratus. The sequence continues at coordinate 28,384,315 of NW_024429184.1, forward strand.
TTTTTAGATTTTAATTTATTAATTTTGGTTATATGTATCTAAGTTGGTGTTTGTGCACTTGAGTACAACTGCATGTAAAAGCAGAACCATTCAACTATGAAGCACAGACATTTAAGAACTGTTAACATCAGTGCTAGAAAATGTATTTTTGTCCTCCGCAAAAACAGAACACTCTCTTAATCACTTAGCCACCTCTTTACATTCAAGGTACTAGTTTTTGTCTCATGATTTATCATTGCCTATTTCCTTTATTCTCTGGCAATAATTGGAACTCCTACTGTTAATATTATGTAACTTATTGAAAATTCCAGAAGAGGAGGGGTGAAAAGACATGAGAGAGCAAGAAGATTGAATCAGGGAAAAATAGAGGGGATCAAGAAAAGAGATACCATAATAGAGGGAGTCATTATAGGATTAAAGAGAAATCTTGTACTAGGGAAATGTCCAGAGATTTACAAGGCTGACCCCAACTAACAATTTAACCAATAATATACTGGCTACCTTAAATGCCCTTCTCTGATAATGAGATTGATGACTACCTTATATGCCATTCTAGAGTCTTCATCCAATAGCTGATGGAAGCAGAAGCAGATACCCACTGCTAAACATTGGGTTGAACTTTGGAATCCAATTGCAGAGTGAGATGAGCAATGGGGTCAAGACAGAAACAGCTGACCTGAACAACGGGGAGATCATGAGTCCCAGACTGATAGCTGGGAAACCACCATAGGACTGTTCCAGTCCCCCTGAATATGGATATCAGTTTGGAGGTCTGGTTAACCTATGTGGCCTCTAGTAGTGGATCAGTGTTTATCCCTATTACATGAATGCATTTTGCGAGCCCACTCCACATAGAGGGAGACTCTCTCAGCCTAGAAACATGGGGGAGGGTCTAGGCCCCGCTCCAAATGATATGACAAACTTTGAAGATCCCTCATTGAAGGCTTCACACTCCCTGGGGAACAGAAAGGGTTTGGCATAGGGGGTCCTTGAGGTCAGGTGAGTAAGGGAGGGAGAGGGAACTGGGATTGACATGTAAAACAGGCTTGTTTCTAATTTAAATAAAAAATCACCACAAAATAGAATATAAAGCAGTTGAATTCCTCCAGTAAATATCTTTATGGATGTTATAATTGCTTTATTCATCTATGTATCACGTTAAAAAGGGTTATTAATAACAAGAGAAAAAGAGCTCAATTGTGTCATGAACTGAGAACAGCAAGGAAGTAGAGATATTTTATGTATATCAATAATTTAGATAAATATCCACTGTGTGCTTATAGACAATTCAACTGAACTAGATTCTCACAGTATAATTGCAGTAATGAAATCCTCAAATGCTCAAGGAGGATTTCCATGGTGTTTCTTTTAGTCACAGTGTCAACATCAAGGATAAATATCTGTGTTGGTCTTTGTATCTGATTCAAATGCAGTTCATTTAAAGTTGTAAATCTATGGGGAAAAAGTACAAGTTTTATTTTGTATTTTATTTTTATTCATTTTATTTATACATACCAAACAAAGCTCCCCATCTCTCCGTTCCCCCCATCTCCTTCGCCTTCCCACAATACACCCCAATCTACTCCTCAGAAAGGGTCTCCCATTGGGAGTGAACAAATCCTGACAATCATCCTGAGTGAGGTAACCCAGGCCCATGAAGACAAACACTGTATATACTCACTCATAAGTTAATACTAGATATAAAGCAAAGTTTTCTTTTTGGAGTCTATGAACTTAAAATCAATATGAATGAAAACAAACCAAAGCAAGAATAAAATTGTTAATGTATAGGGGCCATACATGAGAAAAACATGATTCATATCCCCATGTGATCCTTCAATCAAGCTTCACAGGTTACTGAAGATGCACAATTCCACCTAGGACAGCTGTCACTCTTCAAAAAACATCTGTGCATTGTTTTCAATGACTCTACTGCCACATTAGAGAGACTATTTCTTTTTGTTTTCTTTTTATCTTCAAATGCTTTATTCTTTCTGCTTTGGCAGCTACAATGAGACGTTTGACAATTACAAGTTATTAAATATACCTTAATGTATGTGTATGCTCATTACTAGTAAAGAATACTGACAGAAAGCCCAAAGCATGTATTTCTCAGATAGACACAGGGGAAATATCAGGAATAAAATTTATCATAAAGTTTGGAGAGGGTTTAGTATAATTCTGATTGAAATGTTCAATAAAACATCTGAAAGAATTCCTGGAAGACACTTCCAACTTAACCTATTTCCATATTTTTATTTTTTTTATTTTTATTTTTTTGACTTTTTATTTATTTTTATTTTTTTATTTTCCAGTTTAAATTTAGATAAGAAACGAGATTGCTTCACAAGTCAGTTCCAGGTCCCTCTCCCATTCCCTCCCCTCCTCCCGTGCCCTCTCCCCAACCCCCCCCCCGTTATACCCTCATTCCCCCAGGGAGGGTGAGGCCCTCCATGGGGGTGTCCATAGTCTGTCATTTCATATAGGGCAGGGCCTAGACCCTTCCCCAAGAGTTCAGGGTGAGAGTGCACCTCACATTGTTCTATGGGAGTCCAAAGTCCGTGTGTATACTTGGGATGGGTACTGATCTGCTGCCCTAGGCTCAATAGATTCCCTAGGCCTCCTCACTGACACCCAAATTCAGGGGGTATTGATCAGTCCCATGCTGGATTCCCAGGCTGATGCCTGGGTTTCAAGAGTTAACCTTTGTCTAGTCAGCTGTTTCTGGGGGTTAAACCAGCCCAGTCTTAATCCCTTTGATCACCAGTCCTCCCTCTCTGTTACTGGCTTTCTTGAGTTCAGCTCAGTACTTAACCAAGGGAGTCTGCCTCTTCTTCGATCAGCCACTAAATGAAGTTTCTGTTTCCCAGACTCTCTGGCCATAGGATTGTAGGCTGGCACTCCCCAGATCTATGTCTAAAATCCATATATGAGAGAGTACATGCCATGTTTCTCTTTTTGTGACTGGGTTACCTCACTCAGGATGGTTTCTTCTAGTGTCATCCATTTGCCTGCGAATCTCATGATTCCATTATTTTTTTTCTGCTGAATAGTACTCCATTGTGTAGATGTACCACATTTTCTCTATCCACTCTTCGGGTGAGGGACATCTAGGTTGCTTCCAAGTTATTTTTTAATTAATAATTACTTTTCATTTTACATACTAATCCCAGTGCCTCCTTCCTCCCATTCTTCTGCCCCCACCTTCCTCTTCCCATACCACATCCACTCCTCAGAGGGAGTAAAGCCTTCCCTGGGAAGTCAACAAAGTCTGTCATACCAAGTTGACACAGGACCAAGCCCCTCTACTCTGTATCAAGTCTGAGTAGTGTACCTCACCATAGGGAATGGGTCCCGAAAAGCCAGTTCATACACCTAGGATAGGTCCTGGTGCCACTGCTAGAACCCCCTATCAACAGATCAAATGACATAACTGTCATCCACATTCATAGGTTCTAATTCAGTCCCATACAGGCTCTTCAGCTGTCAGTCCATAGTCTTTCAGTTCCCACTAGCTCAGGTCAGGTGTCTCTGTAGCGTTCACCACCACAGCATTGACAACCACTACCACCACCACCCCAATTCATAGGATTCCCTCCTCCCTCTCTTCAACCACACTCCAGGAGCTCAGTCCAGCACTTGACTGTAGGTAACTGCATCTGCTTCCATCAGTTACTGGATGTAGATTCTATAATGACTATTAAAGTATTCACTAATCTGATTTAGAGGAGAAACCACATTCAGACACCCTCTCTGCTATAGCTTGGAATCGTAGCTGGTGGAAGAGCAAATTTGTACAGCCATTTTAGAAATAAATATGGCAGTTTCTCAGAATATTGGGAATCTATCTAACTCAAGAGCAGTACTGCTCTTGGGCATATACCCCTAGGATGCACAATCATACCAGAAGGACATTTGCTCAGTTATGTTTATGCCAGAATTGCTTGTAATAATGATAAACTGGAAACAACCTAGATGTCAATAAACCCAAAGAATGGATAAGGAAAATGTGGACATTTACACAATGAAGTATTACAAATTGTAAATAATGACATCTTGAAAGGTAAATGAATGGAACAAGAAAAAAATCCTGTCTGAGGTAACTCAGACCCAGAAACACAAACACAGTATATACTCACTCATAAGTAGGTATTAGCTCAACATAGTCAGATTTATTTATTTATTTATTTATTTATTTATTTTTATAGAAATAGTTTCTCTGTTTAGCTCTGGAACCTGTTCTGGAACTTACTTTGTAGACCAGGCTATCCTCAAACTAACAGATCCACCTGTCTCTGCCTCTAGAGTGCTTGAATTAAAGATGTACACCACCACTGCCAAACTCAGTCAATTTCATTACTCATTTTGAATTGTTCTATGAGTAAGGAAACAAATGATGGATAAAAATCAGCTCCTACATTCCATAGCTATGGTAGAGCAGATATACAACAGTGTGTGTATTGTAAAGCAAGTGACTGTTCTCATTTGGAAGTTACAATAGAAACGTATTAGCCAATACTGTTTCCTTAACCTAATGGCATTATAAGAGTCTAGGAAATGCAATGCTACTAATTATAAATAGTGGTGTGAACTGGAAATTTCTTCAAATACTTAATCTTTAGCTTTCTACTTTTTAGAGAACAGGGGTTATCTGTGACTTTTTGCTGGTGGAACCTATTTGTCATACTGGTTTGCCTTACCCAGCCTTAATACAAGATGAAGTACTTATTCTTACTACAACCTCATGTACCATATTTTGTGAATATCCATGTGATGCCTGAAATTTTTTATAGTAACAAAGGAAAGTGGATGGGATAGAGGCAGAGGGGAGGGACTCGTAGGAGAGAAAGTAGGAGAAACTGTAGTCAGGATGTAAAACAGATATAACACACACAAAGACACATTCACACAGAGACAGACACATACAAACACACACACATTATATATATATACTTTCATTTAGTTTTCTTGTCTTGGTTCTGTCCAGTTCTCTGAGCCACCCAGCCTTGGGTCCTAGTGCTCCAGGCATTATCAAGGTATTCACCTGACTACCAGTGGAGACATTGGGATGTCAACCCAGACGCAAAACCTGCACTTTGAAATTCGTTCCTTTACTCATTATTTTCCCTGAGATTGATGTAGCTTTAATCTTGGGAGAAAGTTGTTTTCTTTGTTTGAGAACACGTTTTGTTTATGTTCAGATTAACTTATTTTATGTGTATGAGTGTTTTTGCCTGCTTCTATGGTCATGTGCAACACATGTGGACTGTACTCTTAGAGGTCAGATAATATCACTGAATTATACAAAGCCAAGGTTACAGATGTTTGTGAGCCATTGTGTGAGTACTTAGAATCAAACCCTACTACTCTGCATGAACAAAATTTTCCCTGATCACTGAGCAATTTCTCCAGTCCCAACCATATAGCTTTCACAGTTGATATTATTTATTCAAAGCAAAATATATTTGTTAATCTACACCCTTATAACACCTATTTTACTTGGTAGTAGGTTGATGGACTTATTTGTTATTGCTATTTATATGTAGTCACTGAGATATAAATCTAAAGGATTTTACTCCTGCTATGTATTCTATAGCATAAGGAAAGATGAATATCAATCAGTGTAATGTCATGACACTTATCATTTTGAAGCATGATGGCAACATATATATTTGAGATGGATATATATTCCAGTCTTAACATTGGACAGGTATTCCATCAGTGACAGTTCAAAGATATATGCCATTGATAAACCAACAAGAATGTTTATTTAAAATAATAAAAGCATCATCTATGAAGGGAATAGCAACATTTCCATTCCACTGTAGAATCATATTTTCTTTATTTTTATTGTCCTTTACATAATCTAGGGATATAAAACATAAGCAGGTCGTGTAACCCCATCTGTTATGTCTTACTATAATTTCTCCAGATTATATTTATCGTAACAAAAATGGAACATTTCCTAAAATCAATGTCAATTTCAGAAACATATGAGCAAAAAACTCCCTATTAGAATGTAGAGTAGGTATATGCTCATAAGCCCTACGGCTGGAACATGTTCTCCTAGTTCTAGATTTTTGAGAAGCTACCACACCTATTTCCATAGTGGATTCACCATGTTAGTTCTCCACCAATGGTAAACAAGTGTTCTTCTCTCAAGTTCTTTTGAGTATTTATGGCCATAAGTTTTCTTAATATTAGCCATATATTCTCTCTCATATGCAGACCATTGCTTAGAGTTCTATCAAACAAGTTTGTTGAAACTGGAATGTCTGTAGGAGTTGCAGAACTATAAAAAAATCATAGCAACAAAGAATATGCCAAGGGAGGAGAGATAGTAGCATACATTTGGTACGAAGGAGGAAGGAGGAATAATGGATTAGGAAAGGTTAAATGTGGTAAAGAATTGGAAATCAGAGTAGGGGCAGGTGTGTAGGGAAAAATATATAATACTAAAGAACTTCAAAAAAAGTCATATGGGAAAACTTTTTATAAGCTTCCTAAAACATACATACCCAAATATAACAAGAAATATATGTAAAATTATTCTATATGTGGGAGGGGTTAGGTGGACACAGTCCCTCTAACAAGATATCATAGTCTATTGAATAAAAAGCTAAATTATAGGTGTGGGTTATCTTCCTTAAGCTGTGTGATCAGTAGTACTCTATAGACACCACAAATAATATAATCTATTAATGTTGTTCTAGGCTATATTCTAGAATTGATGCCAAGACCCTTTTGCTGAAGATACCACATACTTGAGTTATAGGAAATGGGAAAACCATTCTTGTTCTTAACTGACAGTTTCATCACTACTATCCAGTTTTCATAATGTCATGATGTGTCATACATGCTAATAGAGGACAAAAGTAGTAAACTATCGTACTTAGACTTATAATCCTTGCTAGCTACAATTTCCAGTCAGTATATATTACAGAATTAATGACGGAGGTGCTCACAAATGCCCACCTATTTTAAGAGATACTGGCAATTGATAGCTTAGATTGTAGCACAGAATCTCCATGTTTCAGCAAATGATCCTACATCCTTTTGCTTACTGGCAGCAATGAACTGACTCAGGTTAAAAAAAACACTATGGTAAATTGGGAGTAAAAAGTTGTGGGGGCATGTGCAACAGAACTTGTAATGGATGTAATATGATATAGATTTTTTTTAAAAACTATAGATATGAGGAAATTACTAAGCAATAAGATTATTTAAGGAGTAGGCTACTATAATAGATATGACCAAAATAGATAACAGGAACTTATTTTTTAAAAGTTTATTATAAAAATATTGACATTATAACAAATGCTGACTATAAGATTTTTTGTCTCTTTTATTTGTGAGAACTGTTTAATTAATAAGAGTTCTCCAACTATGATGATGTTATTTTGGCTAATATTGCACAAGGCATCAATTTCTATTATAGATGTTATAATGCCTAAAAGTATATTAAATAAACTATGACATATACTAATTTTAAAATATTCATTTCCAGCTATGAGTGCATAATCCAGGCTGCAATCCTTTTTGCATTGATGAGATTCCTTTTGGTTTGCTTAAAGAAATGACTGCCTTTTGATTTAAAATGGAAGACAATAGCATCCGTTTTTGTTCTAAAGTTGTTTGCCTTAATAAAAGTAGTTTACAGTAATGTTTCCTTTGGTTCTATTAAACATATTGGAACAATCACACAAGGCATCTTAGACATTTCTATTAAACATAGCATTTTCCCACAGAATAAATTTATACCAGTTATAATGCTTAGAGGATAGAAAACACACATGTGGTGTTTAAAATATCATACTCTTTCCTTCAGGGCTGAAAAGGCAACATTTCCTAGTGGGAAACAATTTCTTTTTAGTGAGGCATTATGAGAAATTCTGGATTTCATCTCAATTTCCAAACACAGTAGAGAAAATAAATGTTTGAAGAGAAACACATAAAAGTTAAAACAGAGCATGAAATTTTGAGACAGGAAGAGTTGGAAGTACTATTAGCTGCATGACACATAGAAATAGTCTATCTGAATTTAAATTCTTTCTCTATACATAGAGGAGAACATTACCACCTCAATAGTTCTGTAGAGAGAATTATTAGAGACACATGTGGAAAAAACTCAATAAATAAAATACACAGCATATTAGGCACAGAGCCACTCCAGTACCGTCTCTATCATGTTTTCATTTATAACTAGGAAGGAAGATCGTGATGCTCTCTTTTGTTCTTATTTTATTTTATTTTTGCTTGTTTTAAATTTATCAATCTTATATAAAAAGCAATCACGTAAAATAGTCTCCCACAACAATAGATAATTTGAATGTTCTACTTCTTTGATTCTCCAAGGCTGAAAGTAAGTCTCTTGTGCTAAAGTTACCATGCACACTGACACAAAACCTGGAAATTATGAGGCAGATGTTACCTGAATTCCCTACTTTGAGGATAATCTTTAAGAGTACTAGAAGTTAGCATGCAAACTACCAAGAGAGGTGAGCAACCAAAAGTTCTAGGCAGCTGTGATAATTATGAAAAATGAATAACACGGCAAGATATTTCCGAAAGAGTCCAATAGTGTTGAACATAACTTGGCAGTTTTCAGTAGCAATCAAATTGGATGTAAAGTCCATTTAACAGTCAAAACAGCATTCATGTTACTTGAGACTTAGACAACTACTAGTGGACAGTGAGTTGATAGGTGTTTCCTTTGGTTCTTTAAAATTATTTTACTTTAGGAGCCTACACAAGAGTAGAGGGTAAATATGGAAGGGATATTAAATGACAGGGCTTGAAGTTCATGATGTAAAATTTCCAAAGAATTAATTTAAAAATGTTAAAAATGTGTTGGTAATGGTCTTATTTTACTTTCCTGATGTTTGTGTAATTTCTAGCGGCTATGCACTCATATCTGATGATTTGCTTCTGGGAGTCTCCAATAAGAGAAACATTAATTTGTCTATCTCACACAATATTTTCTTTTCTAATACTGTTAGCATGATGGGACATTGGGAATATTAGAGAGGAGAATAGAAGTGTCTCTTAGGATGTGAGTGAAGAAAAAGTTGGAAAAATTGTAAGAGACTACAAGGATAGAAGTGTTCAGATAAGGGAAATGGGAAAGGGAGGATACATACGGGAAGGGAGCTCAAAAAAAGAAGATGGGAGAAAAGTAAAGGAAAATAGTAGAAGACACATGATCTAAGAGGGGAATTAGGGAAATGGGAGTTTCCTTGTGGAAGAGGGAGGAAGGAAAGTGTAGAAGGAGGGAGGAGGCTGAAATAACTATGGCTATTTAAAAAATCAAGAGAATTATACCATTAATTACCTAAAAAATGTATAATGCATCTAAATCTGAATATATATATATACACCTATAATTATTTTAATGAGCTTTTCACCATGACTGGCATTGCTCCCTCAAAGAGACAAAGATCACTTATTGTAAACCTAAGTACAAGACATGAGAAGTCCTCTTTTGCATAATTAGCCAAGATTGTCTAAGAGAATGGTTTTCAATTCCAAGAGGTGGAAGACACCACAGCTTCAGAACAGAGCTCAGAAGATCCCTGAGCAGGAAATGATAGCAAAGCACCCTGAAAGATGGATCAGTTTCATGGTAACAGAAAGAGCCATGCAAGCTTCAAAAGAAGAGAAGTCAACAACAGTCCTAAGCAGACATGCTGGCTTTGAAGAATAAAAGTGACCAGCATGGCATGAAAACTCAAAGAGTGATGTAATGGCACATATTTCTCAGTAATATCTACCAATTTCATTAGACTTCAGATGTACCCAACAAGAGGTATACCAATCCTGATAATGGAAATGTAGGTAACTACTAAGTAATAATAAAGTCATGGTTATGGAAGGAGACTCTACTACCACTAATTTAGTAGCCAGAATAATCTCTAACAATAGTCTATAAGCATTTACCCTTATCCTCACAGATAAATGTAGTCATTACCCACATCAATGACAAGCAGTTTGCCATATGTAGAGACTACTACAGAAAACTACATCCAAAAATAAAAGGCTTAGTTGTAGAACCCAGTCATAATGGATATTTCTAAAAAAAAAGAAAAACTTCCACACCAAAGTTTCATAGAATATTCCAGAAGAAGGGGTAGAAAGACAGTGTACCAGGGATTTGGTGTAAAATTTTATTTTCTGGTAATATCAGAAGATGCAAACATGGCTTCCTCAACGTGAGCTGAATGAGGATGACAACGAGGAACACTTCAAAATGTATAGGAACACCCCTTAAGGGCTTACCATTACACACCGAATTAAAGAAAACTGAGTAAAGCTCAGAACTGGAGAAGTGCTTTTCCCTAGGGAAGAGCACACTGATTGATTGCTCAGTGTCAAATGGCCAGCTTTGAAGGCATAAATCCAAGTAACATTATACAAACTAAACAGGTTACATTTAAGAACATATGTGTATGTACACATACACATAAAATAACAGTTGATGAAAAAAGATATCATAAATGTTAAGGAGGATAGGGATGGGTATATGAGAGGGTTTGGATGAAGAAAATAGCAAAAAAAGAAAGGTGATTAAATTACAATCTCAAAAATATAAAATATTGCCAGTGGACATGTCAGAGGAGCAGCAGATGGCACTTAACTTCCAGCTGTCAGCCCAAAAAGAGGTGAAGCCTTGATAGATAAATCTTGCATAGACAAGGGCCTGAGATCACAGACATCCCATTCTACTGGGAACTTTTATCTGTGGAATATTATAATGATTATTTCTTCTTAAGCTCTACTGTCCTATTGATAATGATAACTTTAATTTAAATCAAAATTTGGGTATGAAAATAAGATTTTGAATAATTGCAGTACACTGTGATAAAGAGATAAAAAACTCTCGTTTGGTTAATTTGGGAATTTTCTGTATTCATAGTTGTTACGAATATTGAGGTAAAATGAACTTGTTTATTAAGAATCATGACTGGTATATCTGCATAGTATAAAATACATGAAATGAATGAGGATTGATCTATCTGTGGCAATGGTGTCAGACACTGTTAACACAGCTCGGAAGAAAATGCCATCACTGTCATCTATAGAAATATTTTTTCCTAGAATGTTCCTACTGAAAATTCTTGTTAAATACAGAAGCTTTGGAGTTTTTATTATGTAAGTGATATCATTCTTGCACCTTACTTTTTGCCTGTAATTGTCATGAAACATTAATAAAAGTTCGTAGAATTGATAATAAAATTATAACACACACACACTTCCCTTGTTAAAAATAAAAACAATTTGAGTTCCCATTAACTAAATACATAAGTGCATCTTTTTTGTCACTTAAATCGTACACATTAAATTTTGAGTTTATGTACTGAGTATATAATATGTTAATACAGCCATTAAATGTTGACAATAAAATCTTAAAGATAATGTTATTTCCACAGTTATAAAGTAAAAAACTACCTGATTAGATTTTAGCAATGTTAAGTCTTTTATTCACCAATAGAACTATGAGGATTTGATATCTGTTTTAACTATGGCTGACTCAGGCTGGAGGTGTCATGGCAACTCACCATAGGTTATTGTTACAAAAAGGCGTTATATAATTTGTTTTAGGTTGTTTTTATTGGTGTTGTAACATTGTTTGCTTCCTTTACTTATTATTTGGCCTTATCATTTTACTGAAGGACACATCATAATTTTACTTGTTAGTATTTCATGCCATTGGTGGTTTGAATGAAAACAAAACCCTCATGGGCTTGTGTTTGAACACTTGGCTCCTATCTCCTGGTGATGTCTTAGGATGTTATAGAGCCTTGAAGAGGTAAACTTTTCTAAAAGAAGTGTATCACTGGACGTCTTCAAGGTTTATTACTCTGGTCCCACTTCCTGTTGTGTGCCTCGTGTGTAGATGAAATGTGATCTCTCTGCTTTCTCCTGCTCCTGAGTCCCTGAGTTCCTCACTATGACTTCTGCCTCTTTTGGAACTGTGAACTAAAGTAAGCTCTTTCCATCTACATTGTTTTCTGTTGTGAGATTTTATTACATCCAAAGAAAAATAGCTAATACAACTATTTTCCTCTCTGTCTCTTTTATTAATATGTGTGTTTATATTAATAAGGGTATCCATTAACACAAATAGTGCACTTCATCCTTTTTATTGATATGACTTAAAGTAAAGTATTTGTGACATTATCTTTCAGTATTTCTTTTTGGTTTTTATGAGACAGGGTTTCTCTGTATTGTTTTGGAGGCTATCGGTCCAGCCCGGCCTCGAACTCACAGATATCCGCCTGCCTCTGCCTCTCGAGTGCTGGGATTAAAGTTGGGCGCCACCACCGCCCGGCTTCTTTCAGTATTTTATGTTATTAATTTACAAACTGAAATTGTTTTCTAAACAAGCTTCAACATACAGTGTGCCTCTGTGTGTAGATATGTGTATGTGGTGTCTAACCTGTAGTATACTGAGGAGCTGAGGAGTGCTCTTTCATAAACACACACACACACACACACACACACACACACACACACACATATATATATATATATATACATGCATGTATATATTGCCACATTACATTTCTATGCACTGCATTGTCACTAGACAATATAATTACTCTCCATGGTTTAACTTTGGTGGAATTAAGTGTCAGCAAAAACTATTTTGTTGGTTTTTATTTCCCAAAGTACATATTGTTGGTTTTTAAGAAAGTAAAGCGTGATATTGTTTCAATTCATCCATGAAATAAATGACTCTCAAACATTCTATAAGATAAAGTAGAAAAAATTTTCTTGGTTTTCTCCAGCATTTTATATTTTGCTGTATAAAAAATATTGCTTCATATTCACAATGTTTATAAAGAGACAATTATCACTTGTGTGTAAAGTAGTGTAAGTGTCTCAACACAACTCTGTTGTCAGGTAGCAATTAACAAAACCTAGAGGTAAAGCAAGTAAGTGACAAATGCTCATAAAAAGAAATGTTGCAACATGGACTGATGCTTACTCCATGTGTCTTATAAAATGAATTAATCAATACATATTAATGTTTAAAATAACAGTTGAAATATGTGGAGCCTCCATATGTAAGCTTCTATTGACCAAAATTGTACTTTTGTTGTCTCAATTCAATTCAGACAACTTTTCTTTTTAAATATGATATTAATAAATTAATTTCTCTACATTGACTTGTGTGTACATAGGCTACAGAAAATAGTTAAAATTGTACAATGCACATAAGTGTTGAAAAATAACATATTATTTTGATTAAATAGATATGGTTTGATTTATTGCATCTCTGCAATTTTATTTTGCAAATATATGGTAGGCTAATTTTAAGTTTTCTCATGGTTTACATAAAATTTTAATACACAATCTATGCGAAAGTCCTGACATTAGAAGCCAGCAAATAATTCTGATAGTCACTATATATGCTTTCTAAATACTCTGATTTTTTTTCCTGTTATCACTATGGAATTGGCAATGGAACACCACATGGCTGTGGTCAGTACTGTTTTTTGTTTCAAAAGGTACAGAAGTGGGTAAAGCAAGAACTTTACATAGTTTTACTCCCATAAGACAACCAGGTAAATTACTAAAGGAATTTTACAACAGAAATTTTTTTCAAAAAGAAACTAGGTAAAATGAACATTTAATTTGCACATGAACAGTTGTGTTTTGTTGTTAAAGACTTATTTTTTATCAGAGAAAATGACTTATAAGAAGACATCAATAGAAATTGTTCTTAAGCCTCTATTTTCAAGCATAATATTTTATTACTATATATTTATGTGTCCAACAATGATTTCTTTTCTATAAACCAAAAATATATAGCTATACTTTCAGATTTATATTAGTGTTTTTGCTTGAATTAAGACACATGTATGAGAGTTACAATATTAATAACAATGACATAATTTTATATTAAATCACAATGAATGAAATATTCAAGTAGGTACATTATATTTGTGTCATATGTTTATATACACATACACTAAAAAGTCTGTCATGGACACCATTTTAACATGGAAGGTAATAGACAATTTTGTTATCCCCCCATTTTTTTTGTATGGAACTAAATGAGAATTGTTTATATCATGCAGTAGTGCTAGTTACCAAAACAATGCCATTCATACCTCTTAGCTGCATTATTTTATGACAGATGTCTTGATGAAACAATTGTCAAGGACCTGCCCTTATGTCTAATTTTTAAATGACTTACCACTCTGAGTCACTGAGACTGCCGCACAATTTCCTGCATCTACTTGTTTGTATTTCTTCCTAGTTTTGCTTACTCTGCATTTTGGTTTTTATAGACTTCCTTGGAATAATATTTTGAATTATTTTTGTAAATGCTCTGAGCTCCTGACAGAATATGAATGAAACTAATATTTTTTCCACTAATGACATCAATGCTTCTTTTATTACACTTGTCTAAACTTTAAGAAATTTTGTAGACACAGGCTTTGATTTACTGTTAAACTTTATAAATCTCAGAGGCTTAGGAAATTGACTTGAGAAAATACAGAGAATACTTTTTCTAGCTAAATTTTCTATAACACCCGTTTTCTTTGTTCCCTCTCTGATTTCTCATTTTCTACTAAACCCCATGTAATGGAATGTCATTCTGGCACTTAAAAATGTTTCTTTATATCATTTTATAATATACTTGTATTGTCCCACTAACACATAAATTATTTAATGACAGAAATTTTTTGTTGCAATAAGAAAGGTAGATACAGCCGGGCGGTGGTGGTGCACGCCTTTAATCCCAGGCAGAGGCAGGCGGATCTCTGTGAGTTCGAGGCTAGGCTGGACCGACAGCCTCTAAAACAATACAGAGAAACCCTGACGCGTAAAAAAAAAAAAAAAAAAGAAACGAAACGAAAAGAAAAGAAAAGAAAAAAAGAAAGGTAGATACAATGCATTAAAAGCATAATAGAGTCTAAAATAATGACCCATTCTGAAACTGAGTCAGCACAAAGAAGACAATATACCATGGTGTTTAAAGGTTTTGCAGGCCCTAGTAAGTGAACAACAGTCAGGATTGACAGGCAAAGAGATGCCAAAGCAATATCCCCAAAGTAGATTTATAAAATGTGTTGAATTTTTCCCGTTTACTACCATAGGTGAGTATATAAATGTTCATACAGATGCTAAATATCTCTGAGAACCAAATAGCAAGTACTACCGCAGGCAGAACAGAGAGGAGAGCTGTCTAACAGAAAATAGATCAAGCTGTCTGTTGTCTGACTTAAAGGGTCTGCAAAGCTTCACATGCTCCCTCTGTTCTTATTGCTCAATTTGTTATCAGGCCTAGTGTCCAGAAAGGTTACAGGGCAAAGGCAATTCTCTGCTGCCTGCATCTGAGGGGAAACATTGGAAAGCACTCTATTAGCAAATCTTATGTCTGACATCTTTCCTGTTGGATTTGATGAAGTCTTTCCTTGCTTTTCATTGTCTCTCAATTAAACTTTGTGTATGCTCACTTTAATAAGCTGATGGTTGCCTTTAAATATTTAGGGGACTATTATTGTCTCATTTGAAGAAAATAGAGAGTTGTGTGGGAAAAACTTATCTTCTCAAGGAAAGGTGTTCTTATGCTCAAGTGTCCATCCTTCACGTGGCTGGAGAGATGGTTCAGAAGTTGGACGTATATTGCTCTTATATAGAACCATAGGTAGGTCCCCAGAACCTACATCAGGTGGCTTAAAAACAGCTCTAACTCAAGCACTAGGGAATCTGACACAATCACCTGTGTTTCATGGGCACCTACATGCACTTGTCTGCATACACTCACATAGAGAATCATTCTTATGAATATTAAAAATAATAAAACACATCTTTAAATCCTACCTTTTAAAATGAATACATATTTCATTTTATAGAGCCCCAAAGTTCCTGTATTGCATAAATTATATGAGTATACAGTCAGTTTGTTTACAACTGAAATGACACTGGCTTTACCAACCTTGTTTGCAACCACACATCATTTGTGTTTTCACACTAAATCCATCCTTCATCTTGGAAAATCAAACATATTGAAAACTCAGAAAGAGCAAACTAAGAATATATACATATTTCTACCTAGGCAGAAAAAAATTAATGAAAATAATCTGAAAACTAAAGATATTATTTATGCACGTATAAATATTATTTTAATTATTATTTATTATTATTTACATTTTATGATATATCTAGAGTTATTCTATTTATCTTTCCATCACACACACACACACATATGCATTTACATATAATAGATTAAAATTCTTTTTCATACTTTCTTGTTTTAGGCTGTATAATTTGGTAGAACTTGATAATTCTTACATTCTTTAAAAGCTTTATTACTTAATAAAATATAATTAAATCTCATCCCCATCCTTCATTAACTCCCATGTCTCCCCACTCACTTTGAAATTGGTTGCCTCATGTTCTTTCATTTTACACATGCACACATATGTTCTAATAAAAATATAAAAGCAACCTGAAGATCCATTTATTGTTGTTTAATAAAAGTGTTTTTACAGCTAACCAATTCTATTGGATATCATTTAGGAGGTCCTCCAGGAGGAAGACTTATTCTCCCTATCTTAGCAGTTAATTGATTCTATCTATTTATCTAGAGGATTGAATCCATGAAATTTCATGTATCCGCCAAACATGTAGCCTGGTATTGTTATTACTAAGGTCTTGCTTGAGCAGCAATGTTTTTGAGATTTTTCTGGGTATAGCTTTCCTGTCATATCTTGAATGCACACTTTTGAAGCACACTTCTTGGTCATTTGGCTCTTACAGTCTTCTATTCCATCTTCTATTTTGTTCCCTGAGCCTTCGAAGCAGGAGTGTTCTTTACCAGTGTCAATGATGGCTGAACTCACCATGATCAGTTCTCTGCATTTTGACATCTTTTAGATTTATACAATTGTCTTCATGTGTTTCAAAGAGAGCCTCTTTGAAAACTACACATTTTTGGTGATAAGGATAAGTATTTAGAATGCAGTTTGGAGTTTTACCAGTTTAATGAAGTGGCAAGTGTGCAATGTCTTCTAAGAACCACTACCTGTCTAGCTATGGATAGTTTATAGTACTAGGCATGATCTCCCTCCTGTTGACTGTGCCTTAATTTCAATTGGATAACTCTTATTTATTATCATCTTATAAATGCCACTACTGAAATTCTAGAGTATCTGTTCTTGCAAATCACTGTGTTAATCATCGTCATTATACCTGAATGGGACTATTGATTACTTTCTTTTCTTGAGAGCCTACTTAATAACTACCAGGATGACAAAAGCAAGTTCAAGGGAAGATACTTTTAGGGAAGATTCATCTTGAATTCTACAAACTATGTGTCTAGATAAGACACCTTATTTGTAAAGATGTCGTTGGATCTTCTTTGTAACTAGATTATCACCCAATATACATATAGTACAATAGATTGCTCCATAGCTCTTTGTAAAGGTGGCAAAGTCAAAACTACTTTTGCATAAGTAATCCCAACAAGGCCAATCCTAATGCTCCAGTTTATCTAGTACTATATTTCAAATGGTGACTATATGTACTTCTTAAAACTTATTAACATTGAATGTTAAATAATTACAATTTGAAGAAACTGGGTAAGATAGTAACTAAATTGTGAATTTCTTAAGTATCCTTCCTTTTGTGAATTTTGTAACTGAAGCTCTGTCTCATAATAATCTACCTGGTCTTAGTATTTGTAAGTAAGTAATTTGATGATAAAGAGGGCAATTTTAAATTAATTTATAGGAAGTTCCTGTTTAACTGAGGATCAAAAATATAGAGAAATATCTGTGCAACTATAAAGGAAGCCAAAGAAAGATGACAATATTTTTTAAAGTATGAAGGAATAAATGAGACATGATGAAAAGAAAGCAATGAGTTGAAGAGAAAGATTAAGATCATAGTCTCTCAGTCTAGAGATGTGGGAGAGGGCCTAGGCCCTGCCCCAAATGATGTGACAGACATTGATGATGCCCCATGGAATGCCTCACCCTCCCTGGGTAGCAGAAAGGGGATGGGATGGGGGTGTTGGTTGGGGAATGAGAGGATGGGAGGGAGAGGGAGCTGTGATTAATATGTGAAATAAGGTTGTTTCTAATTTAAATTTTTAACATTAATTTAAAAATACAAAAAAGAAAAAAATGTAATATGAGTTCACTTGGGGATATGCATACATATTTGTGGAGTGGTCTGTACTCCTGTGAATATGCATGTGAAAGACAGAAGTTGATATCAAATGTCTTCAATTATTTCTCAAATTTATTATATGCAACATTGTCTCTCAGTGAACCCAGAGTTCATTATTCAAATACACTAGCTGGTCAAAATGTGTGAGGGGTCTTTATGTATCTGGCTTCCCAGTCCCAGCTTTATAAGTCCTCACCACTCTGCATAGATTTTTACATGGGTGAAGGGGACCAGAACTCAGGCCACCATAGTTACCTGTTTGACGTAGTGATGTTCCAGCCCTGAGTATAAACTTTATATTTAATAACCTGCAATATTTAGTTTGAGTTACATTTTGATGATTTGATTTAAGAATCTTTTTGGGCTCTTTCATAAAATTAAACATATATTAAAGGACAGTGTCTAAGGAAACAAATTCCCAATCATGAATGACTCATGACTGCCTACTTAAGTTGATAAATGTCTTTTCTTCTTTTCCTAATATTTAAAGCTCATTAGTGACCTTCTTCTATTTTATTAGATTAAAGGACTTCTTAGTTTTTTATTCTATGAGTCTAGATTTAATAAAATTTTCATGAGATTTCTTTACCAAATACTTTTCTGATATGCTATCTGATCTTGTAAATATAACAATATGGTGTAAAAATAATTATATTTTAAACTATAATATGTTGTTATAGATTAAGTCTTGTCATTGTCACATTCAGTTATAAATAGACAGTTCCTATTGAAGTGCATACAGTATGCAGTGTTTATCATTCAGTTAAGAAGCTCTATAAACCAGGTTGAATTTGTAGAAAAAATGTTATGTTTAATATTGTAAGCTTTATTATGTAATCACAGGCACTAAGATCAGTAGGTGTTTCCACATGTAGATTATTTGAAGAAGGAAGTATCATAAAAGATCAAAGATCCCAAGGCAAATCTAGGCTGGAGGCTGCATGCTGGTGCTCATTGTCTCCTACATGTTGACACAAATTATATTTCAGCTACAAGATATTGGCTTTCTCTACCCTCTTTTAATATATCCTTCAGATCTATGAGCAATTGCTTCAATTTGATTTTCTAGGAGGATAATACTATATACAATTAAAGTAACAAAAAATTAAGAAAATATACAGTTTTAACTGGGAAAGGTTATTTATCCTATGCAAAAAATTTATAAACTAAGCCAACCTTAGACATTTTAATGAAAATTATGTCTACAATTGTGTAAAATATAGACATCAAACATTCTGCCCCTAATTGCCATCAAGTTGAAAGGTGAATGATATCCTCATTTGCTGGATGGTTATTTTATTAGGAACAATTAGAAATCAGAACTGATCTAAATGGTGATTTTCAAGTTATATAAGCACAGCAGAAGGGACATAATTCCAATCACTCCCTTCTGGGGTACTTTATGGTAAGTGTTCTTCTTATGATAATGTATCGTCCCACTAGGAAACATTACCTGTACCTCTTATCAGTAGTTGTTTTCTCTGAAGTTTTATTTTTCTCATTTTATACTGCCAAACAGTGTTTTAAATACTTTGGTTGACAATGAATTCTGAATAATGGGCCCCAAGTACCTTTAAAGATTCTACTTGCTATTTTAAATTAATTACTTTGATGACAAAATAACTTTGGGATGATTTTATAATTCTCAACATAAAATAAAATTATGATGGTTTGATTTCCCTATCATTCTGCTTACTATTCATTCTACTTGTAATTCAATAGAGCTTCAAGAGGGTAAAACAGTGACATTTCTGAAAAGAAATATCATGACAAAAATTAGTCTGGTTACAATGTTGCCCCTTTAAAAATAATTAGTTATTTTACACATGATTCTATATTTTCTGCACACATGCCTTGTATTTATCATTTATCTCCTAACATTTAACAAATGAACCATTACAAAGGGCATTATAGGAACAAAAAGTATATTGCCTAAATAAGTAAACAGAATTGCAGATGAATATGCTTAAAGCCCATTTTATATCCTTGAATTGCCTGTCTATTGTCTTACAGAAATCTCAAGAACTACTACATGAAAACTTCATAGCACGCATACACACAGCCACATATACACATAGAAAAACTCACACAAGCTTGAATGGGGTTACTCATAGTTTGACAAAAATGTCCCTACTATCCCCACATGCCAAAAAAATAATAAAACAGTGCCAGCCATGTGTTACCTCTTTTGGAGCTGTTGGAAATTGACTACTTTACTACCTAAACATTACAGGGTATTGCTATTGTTCCTGCATATCTTCTAGAACTTAATGGTAAGGTTCTATTGTCAAGGGAACTATATACTTGAATCATAGGACATGGTGATATCAGGCTGATAATGACCTGGAAGCTTCATCCTAAATGAATAGTTTTCATGGTGCTGGAGGCTGTTGTGCATACTTCTGGAAGAGAAAAGTAATGAATAATCCTATCTAGCTGTGACCCATGTGACCTACAATAATTACTGGACTGGTAAGACTTGCCCACAGGTATAATCATTGTATGAATATCAAAAGAGTGACTAATCACTTTTTGAATTGATTTTCAGTGCTGGCCCAGAATTTCAAAATAAAATAAAGCAAAATAGATAGGAATAAAGTTAGCATGAGATCCAAACAATAGAAATAATGATAATACTAATGACAAAAATGTAGAAATATACTAACATACTATGTATTAGAAGAAATAATATTGTGAAATGTTCAAATACAAAAAACAGTTCATAAACAGAACACAGAACTACTGTTATTATAACTCCACATAAAAACAGACACAACAACCAATAGAGTGCAATAGGGATTTTCAAGAGGAAATACATACATATACTGATGTGTAATTGCAGACAGAGTCACATAAAGTACAAATTAGGAACATATAGCTTCAACAGCTTCATTAATAAAAATCACTAAGAAAACTGGATGACTCTTTATACCAGACTTAAACAACCCCTCTCTATCTAAAATGAGTCAAACATAAATATTTATGAGGTCTGTATTTATGATGCTCTAGAATTATAATAAGCTAAATAATTCATGATATTGGATTAGGCAAATTTTGGCAGTAAAACAATATCCACAGAAGACAAGGAACAAAGCAAAATACAAAGCAACTTGGTTTCATATTTGGAGAGATTGTTCGTTGGTCAAGAGTGATTGTTACTCTTGCACAAGAAATGAGTTAGGTTCTCAGCACCAATCTTGTAGCTAACAACCTTTTATACTTCCAATTCCAGAAGACTATATACTTATTATTGGCTTCTGAAAACACTACGCAGGTATATATGCCTAGTTAAATATTAAGGAAAATACACACTTGCACACGCACATACACACACATGTTATAAAGAAGGAAAGGAAGGAAGGAAATAAGAGTGAGAGAGACACACACACAAAGAGAGTTCATCAAAACACATGTAGACTACAATCAATCAAAATGAAAAATAGTAGAGACCAGTTCCAAGGGATCCACCTACAAAACATTCCTGCACCTGAGACTCATGAAATGTTGCAGCAGAGATACTAAGGTGATTATAAGAGTCAGAGGATCAGGGGATTACAAAGAGATTTCTGTTTCCTAGTAATGTCTGAAATGACATGCATAAAGTTTCGCCAACACAAAATGCCTAAACCATGCCAAAGTAC
This sequence comes from Mesocricetus auratus, assembly GCF_017639785.1. Classification (NCBI taxonomy): domain Eukaryota; kingdom Metazoa; phylum Chordata; class Mammalia; order Rodentia; family Cricetidae; genus Mesocricetus; species Mesocricetus auratus. The sequence continues at coordinate 28,406,145 of NW_024429184.1, forward strand.
ACAGGAAAAAAATCCAAAATTCCCCAATTATGCCTAACTAATTACAGGCAAGTAAGGAATGTTGACAGCAGGAGAAATTATCTTCCCAAGTCAACGGCACATCTATTGGCTGCTCAGTGCCAATGGTTAGTCCTGAAAATATACATGCACACATATGGTCACCCCTGAAAACATACATATATAAAAGTAACAGATGGAGCAGGTTATATACTCCTTCATACAAATATACATATAAGAGAAATAATGAAAAAAGATATTAGCATGAAAAAAAGAGAAAAAAGGATACTGTATAGGGGAGATTTGGAGGATGGAAATTATGTTATAATATGAAGAACTAAAAACTTTCCATACAAAAACAAATTAACAGAATGAAAGGGAATTCGAAAAAAGAAAATGAGAGAAAAATCAATAGCTACTACCCGTCTGAAAAGACATTGGTACCCATATATATGAACACGCTAAAGCATAACCAGAAAAAGCAAATAATTCAATAAGAAAAGTGTTCAAATAATTCAATAAGAAAAGTATTCAAATGATCGACCTAGACAGTTCCCCATAGAAGAATTAAAGGTGCATGCCAAGAGTACTCATATCAAGAGTACTATTCATCAAGGAATTATAAATCAAATAAAATAGTGAATATAGTTCATATAATATCTAAGGTTATTATACAAAAGAAATGAATGATAGTGAGAAACTAAGCCCAGCGGTAGGGTGATTACCTAGCATGCATTAGGTCCTGAGTTCAATTTCCATTACTGTCAAAAAGGAAAACAAGTAAAGTTGAGTAAAAGGAACACTAATATATACTCTTTGTAGAAATGCAAACTAACATTGGAATTATGGAGAATATCTTATATATTCCTCAAGAAATTTTGGACCTACACATTCCAATTAGAGTACATTGCCAAAATATAAGACATAAACAAAGCAGAGAGCTATCTGTATCCCTGTCTTTCTTGTAACTATACATGAGAGAGAAGATGTGGAAATTCCCTAAGCCTGAAAATGTTTAGAAATATATATATATATGTACATATATATGGTATATATATCATTATGTATTAAATATATAATTAATAATAATATAGGTTACTAAAAGAAGATTAATTGGTCAGATTTATTATGTAACCTTTGTAGTGTAAAAATGACTTTCTCAAAACACAGAGGTCGACAATCCAGAATCCAGAATCCTTGATGTCTCTGAAGTTCCAATTAGATGCTGGAGTTCAAGAGGATTCCTGTATCAGTCTATGTTATAACACTTAAGAATATGGATTCAATAAGTGCCAGGAAGAGTGAAGGTTAAGTACTCAGAAAGCAGAGCTACTTCATAACATATCCTTGTTGGTAGCCTGCCTCTGGAAGGTATAAACTGGCATTAGCATAAGTCTACCTTCTTCAGACAATGTAATTAGAAAGATAATCCTGGCATAGTGGCACACACCTTAATCCCAACACTGGTAAGCAGAAGTACGTAGCTCTATGTGTTTCTGAGGCCATTCTGGTCTATAAGGTGAGTTCTAGGACATCCAGAGCTACACAGACAAACCCTGTCTCAAAAATTAAATGAACAAAAAAAAAAAAGCTCCAACCAATAACAACAAGAGAAAAAGAAAGACTACCCAGAGAAGCTTAAAGCAATTTTTGTTCTAGTTGATTCTAGATGTTTTGTTCAGTTATAATGAATAATAGCAATCACAGTAATTTATTAATCACAAGAAAAACAAAAATACTTAATTCTTTGCTGAACACTGGCTTCAGTCTGGAAGAAATATCCGTGGTAATAGTCTGACTGGTTCCTCGTACAAAGGATACTTCAGCTATTGATATCTACCATAAAAGAGTAAACATACAATTCATAAATTTTCTCAAAAGTTTTTATGTAACTTAAGCTCTATGGCTTATTTAGGAAAAAGAAAATTTCTAGGGTACAATGAAATCACAGGTACAAAACCTTTGTGACCAAACTTGTGCCACAATTGTTGGAAAATATGCAATAAGGCTCTTGCCAGGGAAGCATGCCAGCTAATGTAAGTTGATCACCTTTATAATTCCATGCACACAATGGCTCAGCTAATCTTTAGACCCAAGTCTGGGTCCTATTCCCAACTCCAGAAGACTTCTGCCAAGTAAGACCAGGGAACACAAAGTGAGTGGCCCGCCTAGCAGTGGAACTATACCTCCTGCCCCTGGAATTGTGTCCACCACAGCCATTCCTGAACCAATGTAATCCCATCTCATCCCTGGACCTGCTGCTCCTGAGGACCCATGCCCCATGGCATCCAGAAAGGGTGACCTGCCCATGAACAGAACTCTACTTCTCCCCAGATTCTCTCCTCCTGTGACCCTTCCTGTTGGAGCCCTCTCCAAGGAGTCAGCTGGGTTACATGAGGAAGGGTATGATGACTGAGAAAAGTCAGATAAAGGAGACAGAGACAGAAACATCAGATAGATTCAGGACTGCCTAGTCCATACTTTTCAGCATACCAAACAGCCCTGAGTATAATTTAGACCCTGCTTATATACAGCTAAAGGCAAAGCATAATAACAAAGAGCAGCATAATCTGTAAAAGAAGTCCTTAATTGGTCTAGATAATAAAAAGCTGGAATCAGATATAGAGGGAAATGCTGAAAGAGCAGAGAGAAGGAGCAAGACACAAAACACCTTATGTCTCAGCAGTGAAGAGAGTGATTTCCTCTTTCTTCCTGAGTATAACCTGTTTCTTCCCAGCTATGCCAGTTCCTGTTTTACAGATCTCCAGAACTCTATGGTTAGCTAGTGGAAAGTTCCATTCTCTGATCCCCAGACAGGCTTTATTTGTACAAGAAAGATATCACCACAATAGTCAGTTAGCCAGATCCCTATACTGTCCTTGAATTGAGGAGCAGCACGGCTCACATGAGTTCTGCTAGCAGCAAGCAGCTTCATTTGTATTGCTATGTGCCTTTCAGCTGACAGCATACGCTTGTTAGTTAGGTAATATTCTTTTTTTCATGGGCCCAATCAGAACTTTCTCACAGCTCCCAAGAAGATTGAAACAAACACGACTGAACTATAATAATGTCTTATAAGTCAGAATAGACCCCAGATGGAAACTGAGTCATTTGTGGGTTTCCACACCTTCTCCAAGCCCATACCATCCCAGCTAGTCCTGGAGATGTTTCTGAGCTCTACCCCTTCCTCGAGAAGACTTCCACCTAGCAGTCCCAGGCCACACAATCAGAACAGCTGAGTGACCTACCTAACAGCTGAAATTTACCCCTCCCTCAATTCTGTCCACTGTGACCCTTCACCATTTCAAAGTCATGCTAGTTTGTGCCAGATCTTCCTGCTGCTAAGTTCTACTCCCAAACCCACAAGATTTCTGCCACTGAATCTCAGACCTCACAAGCCATAATGCCCTGACCAGTATGCAAGTAATCATTTCCCAGAACTACAGCAGACTCCATAGGCCTGGACACAGTCCATAGCAGTTGGAAGAACAGACACTGTAAGCCCACATATAGTTCACAACAATTAAAATAATAGCTTCAGAAGCTCTAACGAGGAGCAAGCTGTACCTAGGTAAACTAGAAGACTCAGGTTTTAGTGAAGGCCAGATTCAATCTACAGATCCAAGAAGATTTGAGATTTACCAGAAATAAGATGAGATCAAGGGATCCAATGCCCCCAAAACTTAGTGGACACACCCCACTTGACTAGACTCATCAGTCACCAGACTCTTGGCCTGTTAGGCCACAAGACCTGAGAGGTATTACAGAAAATAAGTAACAAAACACCCATTTAACAAAGAGAAACTCAATAATAAACAACCAGATCAATAATCATCCTAAATCCAGATGACTAAATGCCAGTGTAAGAATAGAAATGATCACAAAAGGGCAATATATAACCACCAGAACTCAGCTATCCTATGACAATAGACAGAAAAACCTTGACATTCCAATGCAAATGAAGCATAAAAATTGCCTTAAAAATAAGTTTGTGAAGATGATAGAGTTCCATAAGGAGGATATGGAAAAGTCCCTTATAGTAATAAAAGTAAACACAACCAAATAATTGGAGACAATCAGTACATCTCTTTGAAAAATCAAGGAAAGAATAAACAGTTGACAGAAAGAAATAAAACTGTTCAAGATCTGAAAATAGAAAGGGAAGTAAAATTTTAAAAAACACACACAAACTGGAGGTATTCTAAAAAGACAAATCTGGGTAAGTGAAAAAGAAACTACAGATGCAATCATCATCATCTGTGACACTATGTATAGACCAAGCCTAAGTATAATGGGAGTAGAAGAATGAGAAGAATCCCTAATCAAAAGCCCAGAAAATGTATTCAAGAAAATTATAGAAGAAAAGTTTCCCAACCTAAAAAAAGACACACCTATAAACATACAAGAAGCTTACAGAATCAAGAATAGATTTGACCAGAAGAAAAAGTTTCCTCGCCCTATAATAATCAAAACTGTAAACCTACAGAATAAACCAAAAATATTAAAAGCTGAAAAGTATAAAGGACAAGTAACACATCAAGGCAGATCTATCAGAATTTCCATCTGCATTCTCAGCGAAGATGCTAAAGCCGGAAGATCCTGAACAGACCTCCTACAGACTCTAAGAAACCATGGTTGACAGCCCATTTTATCATACCCAGAAAAATTTTTAATCACCATAGATGGAGAAATGACAAAGTCAAATTTAATCGATATCTATCCACACACCCACTTCTACAGAAGGTACTAGAATGAAACCTTCAACTCAAGGAAGTTAACTATACTGATAAAAATACAAGCGATAGATAATTCCACACCAGTGGGAAATACACACTACACAAACACACACACATACACACACCACCAACACTACCACCATCAACACCAAAGACAAAGAATAGTAATTAGCAATCATCAGGCATTAATATAGCTCATTATTAATGAACTCAATTAATTAATAAAATAATTCTGGATAACAGAATAGATGTGATAAAAGGATCCATCTTTCTCCTGCATACAAGGAACATACCTCATCATCAAAAACAGACATTACCTAGAGTAAAGGGTTGGAAAAGGATCTCTAGTGATCTAAAGGGATGACACCAACTGGCAAGCTAAGCTTTAGAGAAGAGACCACCTCGAATGCCCATTCCTGATAATGAACTTGATGTCTATAACCATCCTGGAGCCTTCATCCAGTGACTGATGAAAGCAGAGGCAAACACCCACAGTTAAATACTGAACAGAACCCAAGGAACCCAGCGACAGAGAGAGAGGAGTGAAGAGCAAAATGGCAAAGAATGGGGTGGCAAAACCAGCAGAGACAGCTAATCCGAACAGGGGAGAGCTCTTGGACCCCAGACCAACAGCTGGGAGGCCAGCATGGGACCAATCCAGACCCCCTGAATGTGAGAGTCAATGAGGAGGCCTGGGCTAACTATAGGGTCCTGAGCAGTGGATCAGTGTTTATCCCTCGAATACTAACAGACATCGTATGTCCATAACACAAAGAGGGTTGATCTCTCTGCCTGGACTCTTAGGGAAGTGCCTGGACCCTACCCTGAATGAAATGATAGACTCTAGATATCCCCTATGTGGTAGGAATTGGCAATAGGGTGGGAGGATGGGGGGTTGCGGGAGGAGGGGAGGGAGAGGGAACTGGGATTGACATGTAAAACAAGCTATTTAAAATTAAAAAGAAGAAGATAGTCTTCAAAGAAAAACTCCAGAAGTGAACATTACAATTCGTAACATCTATACACCAAGCACAAGGGCACCAGAGTTTGTAAAAGAAATACTACTACAGCTTAAATCACAAATCAACACTCATGCACTAATAGAATACTTAAATCCCCATATCTGACCAATATACAGATCTTCCCAAAAAGCAGCAAAGAGTAATGCTGGAGGTAAAGGACATTATGAACCAAATTGACCTAACTGATATTTATAGAACATTTCACCTAAATACAAAACAATACAACTTCTCAGCAACTCTTGGAACTTTCCCCAAAACTGACAGCATGCTTGGACAAAAACAAGTCTCAATACACAAGAAAATTAAAATAGTAGCCTTCATTCTATCTGAATGAAGAATAACAGAAGCAAAAAATAAGCCTACAAACTCATTGAAACTGAACAATCTACAATTGAATGAAAACTTGGTCAAAAAATAAATTAAAGACTTTCTAGAATTCAGTGAAAATGAATATACAACACAGTCAAACCTATGAGACAAAATAAAGGCAGTTCTAAGAAACATGCTCAAAACACTAAGTATCAGCATTTTTTAAAAATGGAGAAATACTAGTAACTTACAGCACATCTGAATTTTCTAGAACAAAAGGTATAAATCACAAGCAAATTGAGTAGATGCAAAAAATGATCAAACTCAGAGCTGAAATAATAAAATAGGAACAAAAGAACAATACAAAACAAATCAAAGGAAACAAAAAGAGTTGGTTCTTTGAGAAAATCAGTAAGATTAAAAAACCCTTATGCAAAATAATTAAAAAGTAGAGAAAGTATATCTAAATTAACAAAGCAGAAATTTAAAAAAGAACATGACACAACTAGCCAAGCCTAGGGGACTGTACACTACAGCTCCTATCTTGGTGGGAGTCAACCCACCTAGAGACTGTCAGCATCCTTGTCCCTTTCTCTGCCCATGAGACTAGGTAGGCCTCGGCCTGTCTCTGGCCCACATTCCAGTGCCCTGTGGGCAACCAGCTATAATCTGGGGACAGCAAACTTTGGATCCCATTCCAACCTGAGTCACCCTGCCCAGAGGCTGCCAGCTTCCAAGTCCCATTCTCCATCCACGATTCTGGCACGAGAATCATGGGTCTGTTTCCAGCTTGCATTCTGGTGCGCTGAGCAGAACCACCAGAAACCTGGGCTCTGCACACTGAGGATCCCATCCAGATAGGAGCCAGCCTACCCAAAGACTGCCAAGGCCTTGGTACTAGGACCACCTCCACCCACTCAAGAGGAGAGCCACCAGAGTATTTAACACACTTACACACACCAGAAGAGAACCATGGTACTATAACCACCAAGAGAGGAAGAGTCTCCTTATGCACCCACTGGAAGAAGTAATGGGAAGGAGACAATATAAAATATACTCAGCAACAGAAAAACTAATATTAATCCACCAGAACCTAGAGACTCTACACCAGCAAGAACTGAGCACACCAATACAGATGAAGCAGAAGAAAATGACCTTAAAACAACTTCAAGAAAGTGATAGAGGCTCTCAAAGAGGATATGTGAAAATCCCTTAAAGAAGTGGAAGAAAACACAAACCAAAAAATAAAAAAAAATGCAAGGGAGGAAATACAAAACAAAAATTGCAAGAAACAATAAAATGCAAGGGTTGAAGCCGGGCGTTGGTGGCGCACGCCTTTAATCCCAGCACTCGGGAGGCAGAGGCAGGCCTCCAAAACAATACAGAGAAACCCAGTCTCGAAAAACCAAAAAAAAAAAAAAAATATTCACTAATCCAGTTTACAGAAAGTTCTAGAAGGAAAACTCCAACCCAAGGTAGTTAACTACCAGGAAAATATAGGCAATAGACAATGCCACTTTATCAACTGCAAAAAGAAAATTAAGTTTGCAATGATCTAAGGTCTCACTCTCTTAAAATGGTTTACAGAAACACTGCTAAAGAGTGCAGCATTCTCTCTATAACTAATATAACTAATTATTGTTAAAATGTCTCTGTAGTTCCCGAAATGGCACAAAGTGAATTGTCATTGATGGTCACCAAGTTTCTTCCACCTGTTTTGTCCCTGTATGATTCTTTGGTGAGAGAGTCCTTTTCTTATATCAGTCTATGTTTTTCTCATGGCACCTAAGCAGAGTTCAGTTGTCCTGTCTAGGATGCCACATTTCCCAAATGCCTGTCTCCTTAAGCTAATAGGTACTGAAGTAAGGTTATTGTTTGCTTAGTAGATATGTGCATATTATATGAAAATCAGTGGTTAAATTTTCAAGTGTTTCTTATGTATGTTTATTTATTTGTGTATGTACATATGCACATATGCAGAAGTGAAGTTTAGTGATAGAATTTTGTTCTGTCTTCCTACCATGTGGGTCTTAGGGATTGAACTAAGATTATTACACTTAACAGGTTCTTTTATCAAGTGAAACATTTCATGGTCCCAGAAGTAAGTTTTAAAATCTATATATAAGTATTTATTTTAATACCTACATTATCTGTATTTAAATCAGTATCTGTGTTAGTGTATTCCTCATGTGAACAAGGTACCAAATGCCAAAAGAGGACTTTGGATTTCCTGGATCTGGAGTTATAGGTGATTGTGAGTTTCTTCAAGTGGGTACTGTGAGTGAACTGAACTCTCCTTAACCATTGAGAAATTCCTCCAGTCCTCAACTCAGTAGATTCAATGGGTTTTTCTTATGATAATCTATAATACATACAGTTTATAGAAAGTATATATGCTGATTTTCATGAACACATGAAATATGAACACACATTTCTCATTCTGGATTACAAAACTCTCAGTTCTTATGAATCATCATGTCTGGAATACTAACTGCTATAGTGGGTTTGGCATGACCTTGTATCCATAATAATTACAAGCAGTTGTTTAGTCTGCTAATTTTCCTTTTATTGTTTTTGTATGTTTGTCTTTTTCCAAGAGCAGATCAACTGAGATGATTTTTAAGAAGTAAAAATTAGTAAAATGGCCAAAGTATAATACAAAGTTAACTAACAAAGATATTTAAGAGTTTATATAATAGACAAGAGTCCAAGATATTATAATTGAGCAGTTGATATATTATCTAATTTGCTTAATCCAATGGAAATGCTTTCAGATAAAATGGAATGTTTACTCTAGAAAATAATTAGATGGCCCCTTGCTTACGTTGTTTTAATTTATGCCTTTACTTTATCATAGTATAAAACTAGTGCAAATCCAGGAGAAATCATGCTCTAAGGTTGAAATTTGATACCTTCTCAGTCTAGGGATATCTTGAAACATATGCTATCTTTTGTATATATTTTCTTCATATCTTGAATAGCCAAAGAGGGAGCAACTACTCCCAGTAAGTTACATGACAGTGAGCTAAAATTCTCTGGAGATGGACGTGGGCATGTCCCTGGATCTTTTTGTCCTGCTTTCCAAGGTGGCCACACTGAACAAATTTCATTTCTGCATTTCACCATTAATTTTGCTCTTTTAATATGTTTATTGAAGATAGGATTCTAAACTTTGCTTGTCAGGGCACAGGCTATAGCATCTAACTCTGGTAATAATGCATTGAACATGAAGAGCACAAAGGCACATTTTAGTGGGTGTGCCCCAACTGCAGCAAGTTGGCCTAGTATGCAGATTAATGACAGAAATTCTGTGAAGCTTGAGGAATGATGAGTCTGGAGGACCATTTTTCTGTCTTTCATCTTGAGCCAGCATCAGCTGTTGTTAACCTGTATTTGGTGAAGGAAGGACCTGTCCTTGGGTCTGAATTCTTGAGAAATCCTAGATTTAGTACATTTCTCCATGATTGATGATTCCAAGGGTAAGGCTTTACTTTGCTTTTGGTCTCCAACATTTTTGGAGGAATTTGGAATTTTTGACATAGGAGAACTAAAGTTCTACTAACAGAAAATTACTTCCTTTCATAAACGTTGATGAAATCTCTGGCTGTATTCAAAACCAAGCATTTCAGCTGAGAGGGTAAAAGACCAACCTTAAGGGCTAGCCCCTCAAGCAGGTATTTTTACTGCTAGTACATTCACCTTAAGCTGTACTGAAGAGATAGTTACAATAGTCATTGAATGAGACGATGCACTTTCTTTCCCAGAATCCCTTTGTAGTATCGTCCCTATGGGTAGTCCAGAGTTGTTGCTGTTTCTATCAGCCTTTCTAAGTAAACCATTTCTTTTAGTTTCTTTTTTTGGCTACATTCCTCTGAGTGCTCTCCAGAGCCCAAGCATACCACTTCTGGTCTTCTGAGCTTTCCTGATCTCTCCTGAGAGCACATAACCTCACTATGTGGTTCCTTATCTATCATGTAGCATAACTCCAGCCTAGTTTAACACATATGACATGACTCATTTTTCCCCTTCTGTTCTCTGTTTTCCACTATGCTAGCTGCTGAGACTTACAGTTCTGCCTGGAGTTTTTCTTTCAAACTCAGATAAAATTGTCATTGAGCTTCCATTTGCATCCATTCTTAAATTATGTTATTAATACATTATAACCACACCAAAGAAGACACAGATATCTCCAGTATCATCTGGTAAACATGAATGATCATCCCAATTTTTTGGCAAAATTTTAAAATCGTTAAATGGCAACTATTTGGTAACTGCTTTTATCTTTTGAGTTTTTTCTACTATATTTTAGTATATTGCTGTTAGGTAGAGAAAAACAGTGGCCAGAGTGGGAAAGGAGAAAGGGAGCAGGGGCAGGGTTTCAGAAGCAGGCTGTCAATTCTACAGTAGGTAACTTTGATGGTGGGGGCCACTTTTAGAAAGACACACTAGGTTCCCTTTGTCTTCAGTTGATTTCTTCCCTGTCAAGCATTGTAGATTTTAATAATCAGTGAAGGGTCTTAGCTTTAGAGGGAATATTACTTGAGTTCTTCAGAATGTCATTTAGAAACTTCAGTGTATCTAAATTGAAAAGTGTCTTAAAGGGACAGACCCATAATACAGCAGTATTTTTGTATCATTTTTAGGACATATTTTGATAACTTGAAAATGCTTAACCGCAAATTTGGAGTTCTGTGAATGTTTTGGTTAATTTGACATGTGGCAGGACATGTTTGGGGTCTAGTGAGCCATTGGAGTTCTGTGGACCCTTTTGAGATAGAGAAACAGGGGTGTTGAAATTTCTCTGTGATTTAAGCAAAATATTGTCTTTGATACATTGGTATCTCCTAGTTAGAAATACAGCTGACTTCTCTTCGAATTTTAGAATAATATCTAATATAGCAATGGGAGTGGAAAGCAAACTGTATCTCTTTGGAGACTGAAAAATAATTGAGTAAGTAGCCTCTAGCTACTTAATTCATGTTCTTATTTTACTTTTTTAACATTTTGCTCTGAAAATTATGTTTGTCATGTTAATTTTGAAAGGTGTATGAAGTTGTGTATATAGATGTGTCTGAACGTTTTGGACTGCTAAGAGCTATTGCTCCTGCGCCCCCCCTTTTTAAAGTTAGACTTGTAAGGATTTAGATGCAGTTTATTTTCAGATAAAATGTAAGCATGTTTTGGTGGACAATGCCTAAGTCAGGCTTGCCTAAAACAATAATTGAAGAGGCGAGGTGAATAAATAGAAAGAGCCATTGCTTTATAGATACAATAAAGTGCAACAGAACAGCTGTGAGTAAGAACTCACAGCACAATGAGTTAAAACCTCATTCACCTGCTGGTATCTTAACAAGCCAGACTATATCCCACTGTAGAGATAGACAATGGGCATGAAGTTCAATCATTAGCTAAGGAGTAATTGGTGATTGATAACTCCAAGGGAGGGAAAGATACTTTTTTTTAAATTGCAGCAACTGGGATGTGGTCCACAGTCCTGTGGATGGCCACATATCCAAAAAAATAGATTTAAGCATGGAAATTGAACTTCATTGATTAAAGATTAAAAGAGGACAAAGTGTTAGGTAAAGAATGGGTTTATATCTAGGCAGAGATGGAGGATGAGGTGATCATTATCAAAATACATGGTACAAAATTCTTAAAGAATTAGGAAAAATTTAAAAATTACAAATTGATGGGGAAGTCCTGTATATATGTCAATAAAGCACTGTTGCCCTTGCTTGTTTCTTACTGGCTAGCTCTGACTTAAGTAATTACCCCATAATTGTTAATGTAAGTATTTCTCTTACTGGAGAATAGTTATGGGCTTCCTACCCCATGGCGTTACATCTTGACTTCCTGTGTTTCTCCTACCCAGAGTCCTCGACTCTTAGTCCCACCTATCTTGCTTCCCTATTGGCCAACAGTGCTTTATTGACATACACACAGGACTTCCCCCATCAACAAATGAACAGGGTTAAAAAGATAATGTTAAATATATATTTCCTAGTGATTTGTGTCTGGTAACTTCAAATCTGTAATTTAAAAACTGAGGCAGAAGAGAAAGTTGACTACGTGGTTAAAGATATATAAAGAAACTTAAAATATTTTCTTAAAAAATGAAAAAGGTTTTTTTGTTATTTTTTCTAAGAAAACTTAAAATATAAATTAAAAGTATACTTGTAGGCCTGACCTGTATGTCAGGGCATTTTTGCATTTGTCAGTTGAAAAATACAGATGTTTTGTCAGTGTTGACATGAGCTAAATTTTGCTTTGGAATATTTTTAAAAGAAAAATATTATCTTGGAAGTAATGTCAATACATTATGTATTGTAATAGTTAAATATATTGCTAGAATATCAGGGTATTTTATAATTCTTAATGAAGATGATATTTGAATGGAAATGGGACACAGAAGGAAGTTTGGAGACAGTTTGGTATAAGAGAATAGTTTTAAAAAAAGGCAAGGCAGACTATAGAATAAGCATCTGCACAAAGCTACTGGAGGAATGGGGTTTCCAGGGACAGTAAATAAAAATGCACTGTGGAGACAGACTTGATTGGGATATGGTCTAGTATCTGAAGAAGAGAAGAAAAGGGGGAAAAGAAAAATTAAGGTATGGTGTTTGGTTTTTGAGTTATCTCTCATAAAATAGACAAGCTTTCAAGATGTTTTAATAATATAAAGCTTTTATGACAATGAGACATATCTGCTCTTGGCAGCACCAATCTAATTCAGAGAAGATAATGGGCATTGAAGAAACTCCATTTGGAGTTTGCTTTCCTTGTGGCAAAAGATAGTCACTGGGCAAGAAACTTCCCTTGACTCGACTGGCGATAGCATAATTTCCAAATTGGAAGAGCAGGACACAAAGGAAGTGACTGATGAACTTTTCCAAGACAAGGCAAGTCAGTCCTTCAAAGTTTCTGCTACATAGAAAAGTGTGTCAGATATTTTAGCCCTGTAGCCTGAGGATCGTTGCTCCAACTTTGTAGAGTGACCTTGAGTAACTGGCCAGGCAATCAGCTGTTTCTTATTTCTTAGTTTGGGAAGTTGTTTGTTAGGTACTTCCTGTTTACTCAGGTAATATTATATATTTGAACATCCCTGATTGAATTACAGACAACTCAAAAAAGTAGACATGCTTTTTCAATTATTTTAATTTTAAATAGCTTATTTTACTACCCAAAATTATAGGACACTCTGAAAGCAATGCTGAGAGGAAAGTTTGTACACTAAGTGCCCACATGAAGAAACTGGAGAACAGTGACACTAGAGAATTAATAGCACAGCTGAATATTCTAGAACAAAAAGAAGCACACTCACCCAGGAGGAGCAGACGCCAGGAAAAGTAGACATGCTTAAGAATAAGTATCTACAACTTGCTGTATCAAAGTAGAGGATAGAAAATTAGGTAATGCTATCATATTTGATACAGTTTTGGGCATCTCTAATTGAGACCAGAGATAGAACTCAGATTATATTCTTTGGAGAAAAGAAAGTAATTAACCATTATTACAACTTCTGAAACTCTGATGCCTCCATAATCCTTCCTTTACATGGTATTTTGGATATTAATAAAGGGCAATAGTTAGACTTCTTTGTTTCTGTGTGTTACATGGGAAATGTGAGGTAAGATCCGTGCATTCTCTTGGCCTATATGTTAATAATTTTTTTGTCACCTTGACCAATGATGGAATCATATGGGAAGAACCTTAACTAAGGCAATGCTTTCATAAGATTGGCTTGTATAATATTTTATTTATGAATAATTGACACACCAGAGCACTACAATCCTGTGCACATGGTTCTGGATTGTATTAGAAAGCAAGCTGAGCAAGCCATGTGGAACATGGCAATAAAAAGTTTCCTTTTGTGGTATCTGCTTCACTCCAACATCTATGTTTCTTCTCTGATTTCCTGCATTGGCTTTTCTTAGTGATAGATAGTAACTATAAGCCAAATCATTACTTTTCTTCCTTAATTTGCTTTTCATTAACTTTTTAATCAGTGTCTTACCACAGAAACATGAAAACTTTAAAAATCTTCAAGCTCAAAGGCTACTTTTATTCTAGACTTACACTATTTTGTAAATTTATTTTGCAAAATAATTAAGATAAAATTGGTATTTTCCCCAAAGAGCAATGTTAGAGGGTGTGTGGGGGGGGGATGTGTCTCAAAACTGACATACGATTTCCAGTTGTATTGTCTGCTTTCTGTTTATAGCAATTGGGCATCCTCAGCTCCCAATTTCTGGAACCAGTTGCATGTATTGCTGGTCCTTCTTTCCTGTAGTGATGATGATAAACTTCCATCCGTCTGGCAGTATAAATCTCAAATAAACTCTTTCTTAATAAGTTTCTTTGGTCATGATATTTTATCAGAGAAATAGAAAAATAAATACTCATCGCATTAATTTCAATATTCATATTTGTAGATAGATTTTTTGATATATGTAATTAATTCCATATTAGTAACTTTTTTATATTTTATTTTTTTATTTTAAATTTAAATTTAAATAAGAAACAAGGTTGCTTCACATGTCAATACCAGGATCCTCTCCCTTTCCCTCCCCTCCACCTGTGCCTTCCCACCAACCTCCCCAATATCCCCTCATATCCCCAGGGAGGGTGAGGGCCTCCAAGGGGTGTCCATAGTCTGTCATTTCATCCAGGACAGGGCCTAGACCCTCCCCCAAGAGTACAGGGTGAGAGTGCATCTCTCATTGTTGGATGGGAGCCTAAAGTCCATTTGTATACCTGGGATAAATACTGATTTACTAGCCAAGGCTCAATAGATCACCTAGGCCTCCTAACTGAAACCCACATTCAGGGATTCTTGATCAGTCACATGCTGGATTCCCAGCCATCAGTCTGGGATTCAAGAGCTAACCCTTGTCAGGTCAGCTGTTTCCAGGGGTTAAACCAGCCCAGTCTTAATTCCTTTGGTCATCAGTCCTCCCTCTCTGTCACTTGATTTCTTGAGTTCACTTCAGTACTTAGCCGTGGGAGTCTGCCTCTGCTTCCATCAGCCACTGGATGAAGGTTCTGTTTCCCAGACTCTCAGGCCATGGGATTGTAGGTTGCCACTCCCCAGATCTATGTCTGAAATCCATATATGAGAGAGTACATGACATGTTTCTCTTTTTGTGACTGGGTTACCTCGCTCAGGACGGCTTATCCTAGTGCCATCCATTTGCCTGCAAATTTCAGGATTCCATTGATTTTTTTCTGCTGAATAGTACTCCATTATGTAAATGTACCACATTTTCTCTATCCACTCTTCGGTTGAGTTCTGGCTATTACAAATAATGCTGCAATGAACACAGTGGAACAGACATCTTTGTTGTAAGAATGGGCATCTTTTGGATATATGCCTAAGAGTAGAGTTGCTGGGCCTTGTGGTAGGTTTATCCCATTTTTCTGAGGAATGTCCATTCTGATTTTCAAAGTGACTGTGCATGTTGGCACTCCTACCAGCAGTGGAGGAGTGTTCCCCTTTCACCACAACCACTCCAGCATAAATTGTCCTTGGTGTTTTTTTTTTTTTTAGTCATTCTGAGAGGAGTAATATGGTAACTCAGAGTTGTCTTGATTTGCATTTACAGGATGGCTAAGGATGTTGAGCACTTTCTCAAGTGCCTCTCAGACATTTTAGACACCTCTATCGAGAATTCTCTATTTAGTTCTAAAGACAATTTTTTAATTGGATCCTTTGTTGTTTTGGAGACTTGCTTCTTGACTTTTTTGTAAATTTTGTAGATCAGCCCTCTGACAGATGTGGGGATAGTGAATATGTTTTCCCAGTCTGTGGGCTGCCTTTTTGTCTTGCTGACTGTGTCATTTGACTTACAGAAGCTTCTCAGTTTCAGAAGGTCCAATTTATTAATTGTTGATCACACTGTCTATGCCACTGGTGTTATATTCAGGAAGCTGTCTCCTGTACCAATTCATTCAAGGGTACCACCCACTTTCTCTTCTAAGTGGTTCAGTGTGGCTGGATTTATGTTAAGGTCTTTGATCTATTTGGACTTCAGTTTTTTGTATGGTGATAGCCATGGATCTATCCACATTTTTCTTACATGCCAGCAACCAGTTATGCCAGCACCATTTGTTAAAGATGCTTTCTTTTTTCCATTGTATATTTTTATCTTCTTTGTGGAAGATCAGATGTTCATACATGTATGGGTTGATAGCAGGGTGTTCAATTCGATTCCATTGGACTACCTGTCTGTTTTTGTGCCAATACCAAACTGTTTTCAGGGCTACAGCTATATAATAGAGCTTCAGGTTGGGGATGGTGATACCTCCAGATATGGCTTTGTTGATTAAGGTTGTTTTGCCTATCCTGGGTCTTTTCTTTTTCCATACAAAATTGATTATGGTTCTTTCAACATCTATGAAAAATTGTGCTGGTATCTTAACGGGGATTGCATTGAATCTGTAGATTGCTTTTGGCAGAATTGCCATTGTTACTACTTTGATCATACCTATCCAAGAGCAAGGGAGATCTTTCCATTTTCTGAGAGCTTCTTTATTTTCTTTCTTTAAAGACATAAATTTCTTGTGATACAGGCCTTTCACTTGTTTGGTTAGTGTTACCCCCACGGTATTTTATTTTTTTTGTGTCAATTGTAAAGGGTGATTTTCTCTAATTTCTTCTCAGCCCTTTTATTGTCTGTAAATAGTAGGGCTACTGATTTTCTTGAGTTGATCTTGTAGTCTGCCACTTTGCTGAAGGTGTTATTCAGCTGTAAGAGTTCCCTGGTAGAGTTCTTCGGGTCATTTATATAAACTATCATATCATCTGCAAATAGTGAAAATTTGACCTCTTCATTTCCAATTTGTATCCCCTCAATCTTCTTTTGTTGTCATATAGCTCTGGCTAGAACTTCCAGTGCAGTATTGAAAAGGTGTGGAGAGAGTGTACAACCTTGTCTTGTTCCTGATTTTACAGGAATTGTGTTGAGTTTCTGTCCATTTAGTTTGATGGTGGCTGTTGGTTTGCTGTATATAGCTTTTATTATGTTAGGCATGTTCCTGTTATCCCAGATCTCTCCAAGACCTTTATCATGAAGGGTTGTTGGATTTTCTCAAGGATTTTTTTCTGCATCTAGTGAGATGATCATGTGACTTTGTTTCTCAGCTTGTTTATATGGTGGTTTACATTGGTGTATTTTCTTATGTTTAACCATGCCTACACCCCTGGAATGAAACCAACTTGATTGTGGTGAATGATTAGGCTGATGTGTTCTTGGATCAGATTTGCCAGTATTTTATTGAGTATTTTTGCATCATGTTCATGAGGGATCTTGATCTGCAGTTCTCTCTCTAAGTTGTGTCATTGTGTGGCTTGGGGATGAAGGTTATTGAAGCTTTATAGAAGGATTTTGGCAAAGATACTTCTGCTTATATTGCGTGGAATAATTTGTGAAGAATTGGTATAAGCTGTTCTTTGAATTCCTGGTAGAATTCCGCACTGAAGCCATCTAGACCTGGCTTGTTTTTCTTTGGGAGATTTTTGATGACTGCTTCTATTTCCATGGGGATTATAGGTCTATTTAAATTACTTATCTGTTCTTGATTTAATTTTGGCAAGTGATAGCTATACAGGAAGTCATCAATTTCCTTTAAATTTTCAAATTTTGTGGAGTACAGGTTTTCAAAGTATGATCTGATGATTCTCTGAAGTTCCTCAGAGTCCATTGTTATGTCCCCCTTTTCATTTCTGATTTTGTTAATTCGCATGTTCACACTCTGCTGTTTGGTAAGTTGGACAAAGGTTTGTCTATCTTGTTGATTTTCTTAAAGAACCAACTCTTCGTTGCATTGATTCTTTGTATTGTTTTCCTAGTTTATAATTTATTGATTTCACCACTCAGTTTAATTATTTCCTGGTGTCTACTCCTCCTGGGGGATTTTGCTTCTTTGTGTCCTGGAGCTTTCAGCTGTGCTGTTAATTCTCTAGTATAACTATACTCCAGTTTCTTCATGTGAGCACTTAATGCTATGAACTTTCCCCATAGCACTGCTTTCAAAGTGTCCTACAGGTTTGGATATGTTGTGTCTTCATTCTCATTGAATTCAAGGAAGTCTTTAATGTTTTTTTATTTCTTCTTTGACCCAGGAATGGTGCAGTTGTGCATTATTCAATTTCCATAAGTTTGTAGGGTTTCTGCAATTTGTGTTGTTGTTGAATTCTAATTTTAACGCCTGGTGTTCTGATAGGATACATGGAGTTATTCCAATTTTTTTGTAGCTGCTGAGGTTTCATATGTTGCCTAGTATGTGGTCGATTTTTGAGAAAGTTCCATGTAGTGGTGAGAA
Source organism: Mesocricetus auratus (assembly GCF_017639785.1). Taxonomy (NCBI): domain Eukaryota; kingdom Metazoa; phylum Chordata; class Mammalia; order Rodentia; family Cricetidae; genus Mesocricetus; species Mesocricetus auratus. Next base: position 28,424,533 of record NW_024429184.1, read on the forward strand.
GAATGTATATTCTTTATTATGGGGATGGATGGTTCTATAGATGTCTGTTAATCCCAATTGGGTCATAACTTCTATGAGACCCTTTGCTTCTTTGTTGAGTTTCTGTCTGGTACTCCTGTCTAGTGGTGAAAGTGGGGTGTTGAAGTCTCCCACTGTAAGTGTGTAGGGATTTATATGTGATTTACATTTTAGTAATGTTTCTTTTACAAATGTGGATGCCTTTATATTTGGGGCATAGATGTTCAGAATTGAAACTTCATCTTGGTGGATTTCACCTGTGATGAATATGTAATGACCTCCTTCATCTCTTTTGATTGATTTTATTTTAAAGTCAAATTTGTTACATATTAAGTTTGCTACCTCCGCCTATTTCTTGTGTCCATTTGATTGTAAAATCTTTTCCCAACCTTTAATTCTCAGATAATGTCTGTCTTTGAGGGTGAGGTGTGTTTCTTGTATGCATCAGAAGCATGGGTTCTTTCTTTGAATCCATACTGTTAGCCTGTGACTTTTTATGTGTGAGTTAAGGACATTAATATTGAGGGATATTAATGACCATTGATTGATCATTTTTCTTTGATTTGGAATGGTTGTTGTTGGTGGAATTATGTCTGGAATTCCACCCTTTTTTTCTTTTGGCTGTTGGTAAAGTGGGATTATTTAATGCCTATGTTTTTCTGGTTGTAGTTGACCTCCTTGGGTTGGAGTTTTTGTTCTAGAACTTTCTTTAGGGCTGATTTAGTGGATACATATTGCTTGAATCTAGTTTTGTCATAGAATATCTTGTTTTCTCCATGTATCATGATTGATATATTTGCCAGTTATAGTAGTCTGGGCTGGCATCTATGTTCTCTTAATGTTGGTAGTATATCTATCCAGGACCTTCCGGCTTTCAGAGTTTCCATGGAGAAGTCGGGTGTAATTCTGATAGATTTACCTATATATGTTACTTGTCCTTTTTTCCTTAGCTGTTCTTAATATTCTTTCCTTATTCTGTATTTTGGGGTCTTGATTATTATGTGGCAAGGGGACTTTTTGTTGTGGTATACTCTATTTGGTGTTCTGTAAGCATCTTGTACCATCATTGGCATGTCTTTCTTTAAGTTGGGAAAGTTTTCTGCTATGATTTATTGAATATGTTTTCTGCCCCTTTAAAGTGTTTTTTTCACCTTCTTCTATACCTATTATTCTTAAGTTTGGTCTTTTCATCATGTCCCATATTTTCTGGATGTTTTGTTTTAGGGATTTGTTGGACTTATAATTTTCTTTGTTTTATGAATCCATTTCTTCTAGTGTATCTTCAACACCTGAGATTCTCTGTTCCATCTCTTGTATTCTGTTGGTAATGCTTGTATCTGTAGTACCTGACCCTCTGCCCAGCTTTTCTATTTCCAGCCTTTCTTCAAATTGTGTTTTTTTTATTTCAGTTTTCAACCCTTGCACTATTTGATTTGTTTCTTGCAATTTTTGATTTATCTTTTCTTCCATTTGTTGGATTTTATGAATGTTTTGGTTTGTTTTTTCTTCCATTTCTTACATTTTTGGTTTGCTTTTTCTTGCATTTTTTAGGTTGTTTTTTCTTCCATTTCTTGCATTTTTTAGCTTGCTTTTTCTTCCATTTCTTACATTTTTTAGTTTATTTTTTCTTCCATTTCTTTGAATGCCTTTCCTATATCCTCTTTTAGGGCCTCTATGATTTTCATGAAGTTATTTTAATGTCATTCTCATCTGCTTGATTTGCTTTGGAATGTTGGAGTCTTGCTCATGTGGAGTCTCTAGAATCTGGCAATGTCATATTTGTTTTTCTGTTGCTGAGTGTGTTTTTGTATTGTCTCTTTCCCATCTCTACTTCTAGTTGGTGTAGAAAGCACCCCTTACTGGCCTGAGGGGAACAAAGTTCCCTTTTGGTGGGTGCAAGCCAATAGTAGTTCTTCTATTCCTTGTCCTAGTTCTGGTCCCATGGGTGGACAAGAATCCAAGGAATCTGGGGTGATAGTATCCCACCTGGTCCCCTGGTCCCTTTGCTGGAAGAGAACATCTGGGATCTGGTGTGTGTGGCTTCTGCCAGGATGGGAAGCTCTGTGGCAGTCCTCGGGAAATTCTCAGGCACTAGAATGCAGGCCTGGATGCAGGGCATGTTTTACCTGGTCTCTCAGGACCTGCTGGTCCCCTGGTCTCATTGGTAGAAGAGAAGACCTGGGATCTGGGGTGCATTGCTCCCGCCAGGATGGGAAGCTTATATTAGAAATTTTATGTTGATGTAATAAATGGCTATAACTTCAATAACAAAATGCTTATTTTGGGCTTGTGTTTTCTTATGTATTCCAGAATGGTGACACAGACAGGACAGAAGGCTTCTCAGAGCTGGAAACTAAGTGATCACATCCTCAACTCCATATAGAAAGCAGAGAGAACAAATTGTAAATGGGACAAGGTGATGCATTCCCACAGTCTGTCCGAAGTAACACACTTCATTCAGCAAGGCTTCAGATTCCCACAGCCTACATAAATAGAGCCAGCAACTGTAGAACAAGTGTTCTAGTACTTATTGCATTATGAAAGACAATTCTAATTCTAATCACCAGTATTGTGCTACAAAGTATTAATAGATTAAACTTGATGGGAATGTTTTTTGTCAGCTTGTTCAATTTTTTTCAAGAAAATATAATTCATTCAACCAAATTAAACCACAAATGCCAGGAGTAAGTAATAGTTTTTTTGGTCTATAGAGTCCATGGAAATCCCCAAACAACCCAAACTTTTTTCAAATTTAATGGTTGTTTTCCACAAACTGATGGTATAACCTATTGATAAATACAAAACACATACAAGATATTAAGCATGGAAAAGTTTAGCTGTTATCTGACTGTAGGGTTAATCCTACTGACTAATGTTCATTATACTGGAAAGGTACATTGCATGTTACCAAAGGAAAAATGGTAAGCATCAAACTAGCTACAAATGCTGCAACTACAAAAGTGAAATACTTGTAAGACTTACTGGGGCAACAGTGGCATAAATGTTGTGAGAGTAACCACACATTCTCTGCTGTAATCTAAAGCCTACTCCGTGAGATGGAACCCATGATTGACACTGCTAAGGGAGCCAAGAATCTGAGACTATAGAGGCAATGAATATAGGGGAAAAAATCAAATACCATTGTTCTGCTACAGGAACACAACAATAAAATGATTTTAATGACATTTCACTATACCTATAAACTAAGGCCTTGTTCAAGCATCATCATAGAGCTTCTTCTTAGAGTGGAGGAGAATGAATATAAACCTCAACTACATAATTAACATACAAAGAGTGAGAGACTTCAGAACATTCTCTGAGAAATGTGATAACCTCATTAAAACCTTCCATTCATGGCTCAGGGATCCATGCTGAAGAGGAAGAAGAATGGTGCAAGAGCCACAGATGATGGATGACACCAAGAATAGCGCCTTCTAGACACTAGAGGCCTGAGGCACATATGAATGCATAAATGTTCTAGCAGTTTTACAAAGCCGGCACAAATTCAAATCAGACGGTGTCCCTGAATTGAGATGGAAAAGTTGACATGGGCTCTCACCTCTGAACAAGAAGCTATGAAAAAATTTAGTTTTTCTAGTGTTGTCTCAGAGGATATGTTAACCAAAATTCATGTAGACATTAGGCAAAACAGTAGAGAATCAACACAAAATGAACTCTTTTATTTTTTTTGAGACTTTAAGAATAGTTTCCCAAGGCTCAATAGATTGCCTAGGCCTCCTCACTGACACCTACATTCAGTGGGTCTTGATCAGTCCCATGCTGGATTCCCAGGCATCAGCCTGGGATTCAAGAGTTAACCCTAGATCAGTATTTATCCTGAGTATATACATGGACTTTGGACTCCCATCCAACAATGTGAGATGCACTCTCACCCTGAACTCTTGGGGGAGGGTCTAGGCCCTGCCCTAGATGAAATGACAGACTATGGACACTCCCATGGAGGGCCTCACCCTCCCTGGGGAAATGAGTGAATATTGGGGGGTGGTTGGGGGAGGGCACGGGAGGAGACGAGGGAAACGGTGAGGGACCTGGAAGTGACTTGTGAAGCAACCTTGTTTCTAATCTAAATTTATATTTTTTTAAAAAAAGAATAGATGGAGTCTGTTTCTAACATATCTCCTGGTTCTCAAAATACCAATTCAGAAAAACAAACTAACAGAAAACTAAAAAATAAAAAAACAAGAAAAGAATAGTTTTCCTTAGTTCAGGCATATATTTTTGTCTTACTGCTTTTTTGCATATATATTTTGGATTCTCTTATTTCAGAGTTTGTGTGGTGTGTGTGTTTGTGCTTCTTGTTTTATTCAAATTGTTTGGTTTGTAAAGAGAGAAGGAAAGTAAATAGAGTTCCACAGGTGGGGATGTGCAGATGTGGGAAGGATCTGTGAAGAGTTGGGGGAATGTAAATTATGATCGTAGTACAATGTAAGAAATTTTTTCAATTAAATTGATAATAATCAATAATAATAAATTCAGAAATGTTTTTGAGGCTTTTATTTTCCTTTACCTTTTTTTTTTACGAGACAGGGTATCTCTGTATTGTTTTGGAGACTATCGGTCCAGCCTGGCCTCGAACTCACAGAGATCCGCCTGCCTCTGCCTCCCGAGTGCTGGGATTAAAGGCGTGCGCCACCACCGCCCAGCCTTTCCTTTACCTTTTTAAAGTTTATAGTTACATCTTTTCACTTTCCTTTCCACCATCCACACACTCCCTTTTACCTCTACATGCCAGATTGGGTTTTAATGATGTACAATTAAAATAGTTGTACACATTGTTTGCTGACATCATGGGTTTTAATGATGTACAATGAAAATAGTTGTACACATTGTTTGCTGATATCATACGATAAGATTTCAGCATAAATATAAAACTTAATTTAGGATCTTATATTTTCTTTGCTGCTCTTTAAAAAACATGTTTATCCTCCTTGTGTTATAAATAAAGCAGCTCTACTATCTCTACCCTCACTCTTTGAACAGATATATCTGGTGCTGACTGTTGTGTGTGTTTGAGAAATTGTTACAATGTGTCTGTGCTTATTCATGTATTAATAGCACATAGATGTAGAGTTAGATGTAAATTCCCACAAGAAGATGAATATTTTTAATGTATGAAAGCATTTAAAAATACATGGTATGTACTCACTCATATATGGGCTTTAGACATGGCTCAGGGGAGTACCAACCTACAATCCCACCATCAGAGAGTCTGGGAATCAGGTAGGACCCTAAGAAATATATGCATGGTACCTCAGATAAGGGGAATGAGCCAAGATATCCTGAGCAGACTGGGAGCACGGGGTGAGGGCAGAGAGCCAGGAAGAGGAACAGGGGAGAGGAAGACATTGGGGAACAGGAAGATTAAGTTGGGGAAAGAATAGAGGAGAACAAGATGAGAGGAACCATAATAGAGGGAGTCATTATAGGTTTGGGAAAAGACCTGGCATTAGTGAGATTTTCAGAGATCTACAAGGATGACACCAACTGGCAAACTAAGTTATAGTGGAGAGACTGCCTTAAATGCCCATCCCTGATAGTGAGTTTGATGACTTCCTTATATGCCATCCTAGAAACTTCACCCAGTGACTGAAGGGAGCAGAGGCAGACACCCACAGCTAAACATTGAACTGAACTCCTGGAACCCAGGGAGGACTGATGAGCAAAGGGGTCAAGACTGGGCTGGTTCAACCCCCAGAAACAGCTGACCTGAACAAGGGGGAGCTCTTGGACGATCTTCTGATGGCTGTGATAGTAGCACGTGACTGATCCAGACTCACTGAATGTGGATGTCAGAAGGAGGCCTGGACAATTCTGTGACCTTGATCAGTGGATTGATGTTTGTCCCAGGCATACAGATGGACTTTGGGTGCCCCTCCCACATTGAGGGATGCTCTCTCAGCCTTATCCCTTGGGGAAGGACCTGGCCCCTGCCCTGGATAAAATGGTAGATGCTGAGAACCCCCATGGACAGTCTCACCTTCACTGGGGAATGGAGTGGGGAGTGGGTGGGGTGCAGGGGAGGAGGGGAGGAAGAGAGAGCTGGGATTGACATTTGAAGAAAGTCTTTTTTTACATATATATAGATAATATTAGTTCACAATATAGCATACATCAATATACACTAATTTAGTAGCAAAATTCTAATTGTCCAAACAACTTTTTCATAATTAAATTATATAATTCACAAAGAAAAACTGCATTGTTCACAGGGAAGTTATTTTTATCTCAATTCTGAACATGAAAGTTAATACCAAGGTAATTCTTCTTACTTGCCTAAGTTTACACAACTGAGGGGAAAATCTTCTAATGTTCCATGGTAAGATCGAAAAGAATGTATTTAAAATTTTGATGCTTTTTTATAGACTGTCTCTATTTGGGGCTTTGTGTTGTGAAATGATATTTTTGTTTTTTTGTTTGCAAGTCAGAATGGCCATGTAGATTACCTGGTAAAAGATTATAGACTAAAGTATTATTGTGTTTTGAAGTCTAATTCAAATTTTCCTTTTAAGAATTAAAACAGTAATTGATGGTTACCAAACAAACCATTTTACATTAAAATGGTCTAATAAACCAGTTAATACATATGCAATTACTTAATAATCTTGGTAGTCTGTACATGTTTTGAAAACATTCTTGGCTATTTCCTACTAATGCAATTATTCTAGACCACGATTTATTTCCCATGCAATTATTCTATGCTATGAGTTATGAATATATAATGGAAGTGCTTTACCTATCTAATGAAAGCATTAATAGTATTTGGAATTTGAAGGTTGTTTTTTGTTTGTTTGTTTGTTTTGGGAGGTTGTTTTTTGTTTAAGACAGAGTTTCTCTGATTTTAGCTCTGGCTGTCCTGTAATCTCTCTGTAGACCAGGCTGGCCTCAAACTTACAGAGATCCACCTGCCTCTGCCTCTTGAGTGCTGGGATTAAAGGCATGTACCACAACCCAGGCAGAATTGAGATTTTTTTTTAAATTTTATTTTTCAGTTTAAATTTAGATAAGAAACAAGGTTGCTTCACAAGTCAGTTCCAGGTCCCTCACACTTTCCCTCCCCTACTCCCGTGCCCTCCACCCAACCCCCCCCCATTATCCCCTCATTTCCCCAGGGAAGGTGAGGCCCTCCATGGGGGTGTCCATAGTCTGTGATATCATACAGGGCAGGGCCTAGACCCTCCCCCAAGAGTTCAGGGTGAGAGTGCACCTCATATTGTTGGATGGGAGTCCAAAGTCTGTGTGTATACTTGGGATGAGTATTGATCTGCTGCCCAAGGCTCAATCTGTACTCCACAGAATTCGAATATTTAAAGGAAATGGATGGCTTCCTGGACAGCTATCATTTGCCAAAACTAAATTAAGAACAGATAAGCAATTTAAATAGACCTATAACCCCTATGGAAATAGAAGCTGTCATCAAAAGTCTCCCAACCAAAAAAAGTCCAGGTCCAGATGGCCTCAGTGCAGAATTCTACCACAAATTCAAAGAACAGCTTATACGAATTCTTCTCAAAGTGTTCCACACAATAGAAGCAGAAGGGTCTTTGCCAAACTCTTTCTATGAGGCTTCAATAACCTTGATCCCCAAGCCACACAAAGATAAAACTAAGAAAGAGAACTTCAGATGAATATCCCTCATTAACATTGATGCAAAAATACTCAATAAAATACTGGCAAATCGGATCCAAGAACACATCAAAACAATCATTCACCACGATCAAGTAGGTTTCATCCCAGGGATGCAGGGATGGTTCAACATAAGAAAATCCATCATCGTAATCCACCATATAAACAAGCTGAAAAGCAAAAATCACATGATCATCTCACTAGATGCTGAAAAAGCCCTTGACAAAATCCAACAACCCTTCATGATAAAGGTCTTGGAGAGATCTGGGATAACAGGGACATACTTAAACATAATAAAAGCTATATACAGTAAACCAACAGCCAACATCAAAGTAAATGGACAGAAGCACAACGCAATTCCTCTAAAATCAGGAACAAAACAAGGCTGTCCACTCTCTCCATACCTTTTCAACATGGTACTTGAAGTTCTACCTATTGCCATACGACAACAAAGGGGGATCAAGGGGATACAAATTGGGAAGAAGAGGTCAAACTTTCACTGTTTGCAGACGATATGATAGTTTACATCAATGACACAAAGAACTCTACCAGGGAACTCTTACAGCTGATCAACACCTTTAGCAAAGTGACAGGCTACAAGATCAACTCAAGAAAATCAGTAGCCCTACTATATACAGATGATAAAAGGGCTGAAAGAGAAATCAGAGCAACATCACCCTTTACAATTGCCACAAACAACATAAAATACCTTGGGGTAACGCTAACCAAACAAGTGAAAGTCCTGTATCGTAGGAACGTTGAATCTTTAAAGAAAGAAATTAAAGAAGCTCTCAGAAAATGGAAAGATCTACCATGCTCTTGGATAGGTAGGATCACTGTAGTAAAAATGGCAATCCTGCCAAAAGCAATCTACAGATTCAATGCAATCCCCATTAAAATTCCAGCACAATTCTTCACAGACCTTGAAAGAACAATAATCAATTTTGTATGGAAAAACAAAAGACCAAGGATAGCCAAAACAACCCTGTTCAACAAGGCAATGTCCTGAGGCATCACCATCCCTGACCTCAAGCTCTATTACAGAGCTATAGTACTGAAAACAGCTTGGTATTGGCACAAAAATAGACAGGTAGACCAATGGAATCGAATTGAAAACCCGGGTATTAACCCACACACGTATGAACATCTGATCTTTGACAAAGAAGCTAAAAATATACAATGGAATAAAGAAAGCATCTTCAACAAATGGTGCTGGCATAATTGGAGACTGGCATGTAGAAGAATGCGGATCGATCCATGTTTATCGCCATGCACAAAACTTAAGTCCAAATGGATCAAAGACCTCAACATAAATCCAGCCACACTGAACCTCTTAGAAGAGAAAGTGGGTGGTACCCTTGAACGAATTTGTACAGGAGACAGCTTCCTGAACATAACACCAGTAGCACAGACAGTGAGATCAACAATTAATAAATGGGGCCTACTGAAACTGAGAACTTCTGTAAGGCAAAGGACACAGTCAGCAAGACAAAAAGGCAGCCCACAGAATGGGAAAAAATATTCACTAATCCCACATCTGACAGAGGGTTGATCTCCAAAATTTACAAAGAACTCAAGAAGCAAGTCTCCAAAACACCAAAGGACCCTATTAAAAAGTGGGCTGCAGAACTAAATTGAGAGTTTTCAATAGAGGAGTCTAAAATGGCTGAGAGGCACTTGAGAAAGTGCTCAACATCCTTAGCCATCCGGGAAATGCAAATCAAAACAACTCTGAGATACCATCTCACTCCTGTCAGAATGGCTAAAATCCAAAATACCAATGACAATTTATGCTGGAGAGAATGTTGTGAAAGGGGGACACTCCTCCATTGCTGGTGGGAGTGCCAACTGGTTCAGCCACTTTGGAAATCGGTATGGAGATTCCTCAGAAAAATGGGAATAAACCTACCACAAGACCCAGCAACTCCACTCTTAGGCATATATCCAAAAGATGCCCATTCATACAACAAAGATGTCTGTTCCACTATGTTCATAGCAGCTTTATTTGTAATAGCCAGAACTTGGAAGCAACCTAGATGTCCCTCACCCGAAGAGTGGATAGAGAAAATGTGGTACATCTACACAATGGAGTACTATTCAACAGAAAAAAATAATGGAATCATGAGATTCGCAGGAAAATGGATGACACTAGAAGAACCCATCCTGAGTGAGGTAACCCAGTCACAAAAAGAGAAACATGGCATGTACTCTCTCATATATGGATTTTAGACATAGATCTGGGGAGTGCCAGGCTACAATCCTATGGCCAGAGAGTCTGGGAAACAGAAACTTCATTTAGCGGCTGATCGAAGAAGAGGCAGACTTCCTTGGTTAAGTACTGTGCTGAACTCAAGAAATCCCGTAACAGAGAGGGAGGACTGATGATCAAAGGTATTAAGCCTGGGCTGGTTTAACCCCCAGAAACAGCTGACCAGACAAAGGTTAACTCTTGAATCCCAGGCATCAGCCTGGGAATCCAGCATGGGACTGATCAAGACCCCCTGAATCTGGTTGTCAGTGAAGAGGCCTAGGCAATCTATTGAGCCTTGGGCAGCAGATCAGTACCCATCCCAAGTATACACAGGGACTTTGGACTCCCATAGAACAATGTGAGGTGCACTCTCACCCTGAACTCTTGGGGAAGGGTCTAGGCCCTGCCCTATATGAAATGACAGACTATGGACACCCCCATGGAGGGCTTCACCCTCCCTGGGGGAATGAGGGGATAATGGGGTGGCTTGGGGGGGAGGGCACGGGAGGAGGGGAGGGAATGGGAGAGGGGCCTGGAACTGACTTGTGAAGCAACCTCGTTTCTTATCTAAATTTAAACCGGAAAATAAAATATAAAAAAAAAGAAAAAAAAAATGGAAGAACCAAAAAAAAAAAATAAAGGTATTTAGTGAATAAAAAAAAAATTACCTAGGCTTCCTCACTGACACCCACAGTCAGGGTGTCTTGATGAGTCCCCTGCTGGATTCCCAGGCTGATGCCTGGGATTCAAGAGTTAACCTTTGTCAGGTCAGCTGTTTCTGGGGGTTAAACCATCCAGTCTTAATCCTTTGGTCATCAGTCCTCCCTCTGTGTTACTGGCTTTCTTGAGTTCAGCTCAGTACTTAACCGAGGGAGTCTGCCTCTTCTTCCATCAGCCACTGAATGAAGTTTCTGTTTCCCAGACTCTCTGGCCATGGGATTATAGGCTGGCACTCCCCAGGTCTATGTCTAAAATCCATATTAAATAAAAAAAAATAGCATGTGTGATATTTCCCCAATGCTTTCAGTGTAAGTAAAACTCATAAGTTTACCTTCCAAAATAGATCAGAAATAGAAACAGCTGTAGGCCTCTCTTAACTTTCTCTCAGAGCCTTTTTGCAAAAGAATACTTCATGGTGACAGGAAATGACAGCTGGAGTGGCTATGAAAGTGTCTATCTTCTACTCTCTGGTTGTAATGGGAGAACAGCTTTTGTCTTTTTAAAAAAGAAATCTTAAAATAATTTTGATTTTTATAGAATGGAATATAATTCTGCATCTTATTATAAAGAACAAGGTATACATCTTATCACTGAAATGCTCAATGGTCTCAGTGGGTTGCTCAGAGTTTTAGAGAACCTCAAGTTAAGTCTAGCCTGGATTTGTAGCTTTGATGCTGAGTGGAATTGCAGGACTAGCCAGTATAATAAGGCAGGAGTGGAAAGAGATTTTATGTAAGTTTATGCTTGTTTGAGATTCACACGCAATGTCAAGGAGCTGGGAAATGGCTTGCCTAAGGCTATATAAATTCAGGCCTCAACCTGGGTCATTGCTACTTTGACATAAAATATCTATTTGTAAGAGGAATATTCGGTTTTTATACCAAATACTTTCAATTTTTGCTTCTTAGCAGGCAGGGAGCTTTAATCTGATTCTAGGTTGAGAGTCTCTTTTCCCTCTTGTGTTCACAAATTTTCCCTTTCTTTCTGTCTAGATTCAATTCAAACTTTCAAAGACTGAAAAGATATAATTGAGTATGTGGTTTGTCTTTCTCAGTCACCCATTAACTGTTTCATAATAATGGAAAATCATGAGGATGTTTAGACAACTAATCAATGTTTTGCCTCTTAAAAGAGATACTGGGTGGATCAAGTTGTTAAATATAAGTTGTGTATTTTGTGTAGATTTATCTGTTGGCAACCTGAGAAAACATAACGTGTCAGCCTCTAGCCAAAAAGTCTGCTTCAAATCCTCTGACACTTTGAAACTAAGTATTAATAATTCAATTTTTGGGGCTTTCCATATTTATCAGTAGAATTTGATCTGTCTTTAGAGCAAGATTGGAAAATATACACAAGAAAAACTAAAATGCTAAAATTCATTCATTTTAAAAATAACCTTGTTCTTATATAAAGACACCAACGTAAAACTGGAATCTATGTTTCTCTTTTTGTGACTGGGTTACCTCACTCAGGATGGTTTCTTCTAGTGTCATCCATTTGCCTGCGAATCTCAGGATTCCACCAGCCTACAATCCTATGGCCAGAGAGTCTGGGAAACAGAAACTTCATTTAGTGGCTGATCGAAGAAGAGGCAGACTCCCTTGGTTAAGTACTGAGCTGAACTCAAGAAAGCCTGTAACAGAGAGGGAGGACTGATGATCAAAGGGATTAAGACTGGGCTGGTTTAACCCCCAGAAACAGCTGACCAGACAAAGATTAACTCTTGAATCCCAGGCATCAGCCTGGGAATCCAGCATGGGACTGATCAAGACCCCCCTGAATCTGGGTGTCAGTGAGGAGGCCTAGGGAATCTATTGAGCCTTGGGCAGCAGATCAGTACCCATCCTAAGTATACACACGGACTTTGGACTCCCATAGAACAATGTGAGGTGGACTCTCACCCTGAACTCTTGGGGAAGGGTCTAGGCCCTGCCCTATATGAAATGACAGACTATGGACACCCCCATGGAGGGCCTCACCCTCCCTGGGGAATGAGGGGATAACGGGGGAGGGGGGAGTTGGGGGGAGGGCACGGGAGGAGGGGAGGAAAAGGGAGAGGGACCTGGAACTGACTTGTGAAGCAACCTTGTTTCTTATCTAAATTTAAACCGGAAAATAATAATAAAAAAAAAACCACTGAAATAATATAAAAAAAAAATTGGAATCTATGCCCTGTATCTAAGACAAAAAAGACTCTTGAGGATATTGCTCTGTTAGTAGTATTGTGTAATTAACTTTTTTTTTTTTTTTTGGTTTTTATGAGACAGGGTTTCTCTGTATTGTTTTGGAGGCTATCAGTCCAGCCTGGCCTCGAACTCACAGAGATCTGCCTGCCTCTGCCTCCCGAGTGCTGGGATTAAAGGCTTGTGCCACCACCGCCCAGCTTGTGTAATTAACTTAATTGACAATATTTGATATTTTGCTAAACCATATTTATGCTCACACTTTTGGCTCTTTGGGAAATTGTCTTAATAAACCCAAAATTCATTCAATCATCAGATTGTGTTGAAGTATTTTAAGTATCTATTTTGTAAGCAATTCTTTTAAGGAGACTTGACAGATCTATATATGAAGGAAATTGGTGCTAGCTCCTTGATGTATAGATGCCTTCTGTGCTATTAAATAAAGACTGGGAGACATTGGATATTTGTAAACCTGTACACAATTATTTTAATTAATCTTGAGTTAGTTTTACCCTTACTGATTATATTTTTACAATGACTTATAACCAGCTCTCTTTTAAGATTCTGAAGGGGTCTGAAAAAGGAATCTGAAAAGGATTCTTGGGATGCAGAGATAGGCCCATACGCAAGCACAATGAACTTCAGGTGTATTTGACATAAGAGCCTCTAAATATTGGGCCTAAACGATTTATTGGCACCAACTCCCAGACATCTGTTGCTTATCTTCCACACTCCCTAACTCTATACAGTCTATATGTGACTAACTCGTAAAAATAAGTTTCCTGATAATTATGAACACTAGAGAGCACACTACCATATGGTTAGTCATTGAAGTCTTCAGAGAATATTGTTCAAAGAAAGGTGGGGGCTTGTCAGAGGTGAAATGAAGTTACAGTGAGGCATGATAGACATGGTAACACCTGTCTTTTTTCCAGTATTTAGGAAGCTGAAACAGGTGTATCATAAGTTTTAGGTAATCCTAAGCTTCAAGGGAGACACTGCCTCAAAGCAAATACATGGAATTACTCATGCCAGCCCTTCCAGAAGTAAATAAATGCCAATCAGTTATGAATTATACAAGAAAGATTCTTATGCTCTGTAGCTTGTTACTAACAATATATTCCAGCTTTTGATTCATGATTGTATTATGTTCTTATTTTTTACACATAGTCATATTTCACCTCAAGATTGAAATGATAGAAAAAGAATGAGTGAATGAAAGAAGTCTATCTTTAAAGAGTGTAAGTATATTTTGAAGAGACAGATATGCTCCCCTGCTTTGCTATCTGACTATTGAGAGAATATACGTTAAGAAATTAGAATTTTCTCAGTAACATGCATGGGGAGAAAAAGAAAGGCTAAAACCCTGAAAGTCAAAGGAGGAATTTGGATCCTTTAGAAAGGTTTATTGTCTGTTAGGTGACCTTGAAGAACAGACTTGAAACTGACAGAGGGGAAAACAGGGGTCACACATAAGCAGTCCTGTTTATTTAGTAGATCTCTTGCCGTCTATTTGAAAGTACACTTAAGTCAAGATCTAGAAGATAACCTACAGAGGTGGAGTCACTGTATTCCTTTGTCCCATTCCTACTGTGGCCACACTGAATAAATCTCCCTTTTCTCCATTCCACATACAAAAAGCAGGTATCAAAGCATATATTATACATTGTGATGTGTTTATTTTAGGTATGTTTAAGAAATCCATTGATGTTCAACACTTAATTGATTTCTCCAAAATGTAGGCTAACTTAACTTTTTTTACACATGTAAATTAAGTTGGGTTCACAGAGGTGTTTGCAAGTTTGTGTACATGAAGTTGTCATTCAGTATATGCTGTTTTGAAAGTGTCAGAGTACCTGTAACCTGAGAACTAGAGTAGTTAATGGAAATAGATGGAACTGAATGAGAGTCTCTCTGTCAATCTCTCTCTCTCTCTCTCTGTCTCTCTCTCTCTCTCTCTCTCTTTCTGTTATACACACCCTACCTCTCACACACATACAAACACACAAACACACACACCCTCTCTCTTCTCTCTCTCTCTCTTTCACACATACCCTCTCTCTCTTTCACACAAACACACACAATCTCTCTCACACACACACCCTCTCTCTCTCACAAACACACACACCCCCCTCTCTCTCACACACACACAGAGGGAGGGGCAGATAGCCAGGAAGAACAAAAAGTTGGGTTGGTAGAGAGAAGGCTATTATTTGAGATAAGTTCAAGGAAGGGAAAGAATATAAACAATATATATTGTATGAAGAAGTTTTAAAAATGAATTAAACACACACCTATGTATTCCCATTTTTTGATCTCATTCACTTTAGGTATCTTTCAGCTTTGAAGTTATTATTGTTTTAACTAATTTATTTATGTCTGTGTGTTTATGATCTTATCCTGGTTAGGGTAGGCGAGAGGATGACGTATGTGGAAGCCAGAGGATGACAACAATTAATTGCCCAAAAGGTATACAATGGAAAGGCAGTCTTAGTACATAGTAACTTGTAAATCTTCCAGATAAATTTTCCTTTAAATTTTATAAATGATACTTTTCCCAATACTACATATAATGATTTTGTAATCTGGAATTTGTTTCTATTTTTGAGTTCTTTAGTTGATGACTCAAGAGAGCAGGTAAACACTTCCTGAAATAATTAGGATTTTACATCAACATAAACTTACATACCTAAAGATGTTCCTATGTTACTTTGACAGTCTGATATATAGAATTAAATGCCCAAGTAAAAGACAATCAAAAAAAATGATTCTTTTACTACTGTATCTGGATGTATTTGTCAATTTAAGCTGGCAGACAAGCATCCAGTTACAGGTTTCTAAGTTCTGATACCTATGTATTTTTGCCTGTGATTATCCATAGTCCGTGAAGCCCTGAACTCATGCTTCATTTAAACTCTCCTTTTTACCCTACAGACACAAGGAAGATGAATCTTGTACAAATAAAGTATGAGGAGTTTGACTGACTGAGGACTGTAGCGTCCAGCTCAAGTCATGTATTATAGTTTTTGACACATCAGATTAAAAAAAATCTGTTCCAGCTGAAAAGATAAATAGTTCAGACTTTCCCAAGTCACTACATGTCTCAATGGAAAACAACTTCCTAAAGTTATGTTTTTACCCCAGATCCACTAGAAGTTTATAGCGGCCCAGCCAAAACTGAGCTTTCATTGCACTTGCTTTCCTGTTTTGGGAAGAGGTGTTTACAAAGCAAATTTCCACTTATTAATTACTCATAAGATTATTTTTTCTAGTGATAACACAAATGAAGAGACAGAGAGAAAACTTGAAAGTATTTTGGTAATTTAATTGAAAAAATATCTATCTCTGTTTTGTGATGATTCACATAGAAGAACAAAAATGCATAATTTGAAGTCACACACAAGCTTCTCTTGCATTTTTAGTAAGGACATTTATTGGTTCAAGGCTCCCTTCCCTCTTAAAATATCTTTTAAAATGTGTCCAAATAAAATATTTCTAGATGTGATCCTTTTTATACTCTATGCCCTCAACAAAAAAGAAGAAATTCCTTGGTCATTTGTCTATTTTGTATTAAGAAACCCGAGGAATTATTTAGGACCAAAATATTTGGATACCGATTTCAGTAGAAAGACTAATTATATAAAAGTCTTATGAAATAATTTGGTTTTTAATTAGTGACAATGACTTAATGATCTAAAATATTCTTTTCATATATATATTGAATACTTATTTTGCTTTGTGTAATTCAAAATGAAAATAACAGAGTTATGTGTCATTTTAATAAATTAATAGAAATATTTGCTTTTCAAACAATATAGATAAAAAGCTATTCTATCAAGGTTTATCCAGGTAGAAAATTTCACTCTATTGTCCTTATTATTCACCTTGTTAAATTATTTCAGATGATACATGCTACTTTCCTGCATATTATATACAGATAAATATATATTATATAGAAATCACATATGTGTATACAGAGGTACTATTATTTGTGTGTAGGCATATAAATATATGTTATCACCAAATGAAATACTCAATTTATTTAAAGCTCCCATTGTATTTTCACAGATGAAGTACAACTAGGTACAAAAAGGACATTTTCTCACTGTGGAAATTTTCTGCAAACTGCTTGTTGCTGTGAGTGGCAGGAAACCAGAAATAATTCTGTGGCTACTTATGGTTAATGAGTCATGACAAATCTAAACAAGCAAATCGTTCAGTGGCATCAGATTTGACCGTTCCAAGATCTATATTCCAGAAGCCCAATTATTGGAGCAATTAAGCAAAAATGTAGTCAAACTGAATCCCTGGTACTGTGAAACCCATCATCTGAATGAATAATTACATTTTTAAATTGAATTGGCTTTTTTTGTCAAAAGTTGACCCAACGTAGGCTGTCAACATCTGCTTATTTTTTACATGATTCTAAAGAGCAAGTCAACTTAAACAAATTAATTAAAATTTGCTTTAATTTAGCTTAATTTCAAACTAAATATGTTGAGCAAAGTTATATATGAAAAGTAGATGGTAGGGTTTGTTTGTACATGTGTACATGTATAAACAGGAACATATATGGTTATGGTTATATGATAATTCACAAGTTCATTTTGTACTAGATACTGTTTTAATCTGTTGTTTCTCAAGACAACTATAAGATATTAGTACCAATATAGTCTCTATTATTGATATGAAAGTGAAAAGGAACCAAGTAAAAATAAAAGGAATTTATGTCTGACAGAGGCAAGATAATACTGGTCATCAAATTCCAAGGTCTATATTTAATAGTTACACCGCAGATGCCCACATACAAGTAACTCAGCATAAACAGTGTATTTAGTCAACACACTGAAAGAAGATAAAACTTAAATTTGTTATTGGATAAAAATGATCAGTAACACAATGAGAATAGTCGACCTTACAGTTGTATTCATAAAAATCCAAGAACCTATTCCATTTAACTCAACAGAATGCCTACGCTTTGATCTTCCCTTTGTGTTCATCGAATAACACTTATGAAGAAAGCGGCAAATCCCAAACAGATCAGTGTGGTGCAAAAGCAAAAAAAAAAAAAAAAAAAAAAAGAACCGTCTATAGACTTAACCAATGCCATAGATCGTTTCCAATTGCATGGCACTAACGGATATGACAAAACACAACAATCAATCATTCTGACAATTCAGCTTCACCCTTGACCAGAAAGCCACAAACATTCCAAAAGATATTTCTAAATCACCAGTCAGTATTAATTTCATATTTTCTTTTCAATAGCATTAGGCATTTTACAGCAAACTCTAGTTGACAGCACTTCCCATGTATCAATCTCATGAGTGTTTGCATGCTGTCCTCTCACTGTCCCAGAGGCTTGGCTAGAAGGGCCTTTTGATCCATCATGGAGGAAAAAAGCATTTTGCACGTATCAAGAGGATTCCGTTAACTATTTGTGATAGTTATAGATGTGTAGCACTTATTTCAATTTCCTTCCACCTGTTCTCCTGAGAGGAGACTTATGGACTCCTACTACATAAATCTGTACATATAGAATGAGACCATCCACTTAAATTCATGCAAAAGTTATGTTAAACAATAATGGCATTTTTGACCCTACATTCTTTTCGTTGTTTGTTTACAAAAGTCTTTACTGCCACCAGAATGATAAATTGACAACAGAGTTCAATTTTCCGTTCCACTTTTCTGTGTCAGTTTGAGGTTGTGTAGCTTTTTTTAATGTTCTACATTTGTATTCAGAGAGGACTGATGCCATTGTCTCTCTCATTTCTCACTATGAGTATGTGGCTTTGGTTACTTTTGCTTGCTTCTCTCTGGAAACATATGTGTACTAAACATCTTAGAAAAAAAAAGCTGTCCTTATCTCACCATTTAAACATTTCCAAGCTTTAATTTTTCCACAAAAATTCTAATTAATTTTCATTTATAAGTTTACATAAATATGAAGCCCTTGTACATTTGGTTAATTCTGTAAAATAATGCTGTCAATTGATAAGAGATTCAATAAAAATGCTTTAAAAATTTATTGATAGATTTTAATTACATTCCTTGCTAAATCCAGAAAGAATGAAAACAGTCAGGGAGGCTGAGTCTGATATTATTGGAAATGTTCTTATTATTTCATACAGAGAATTATGTAGAGGCAGAATGTACATGGAATCCTCAGATACCTTATAGATCAGGAAAGAGAGAGGAAAGAAACAGAAAGAGGAATAGAGGAATAGAGGGAAAAAAGAATTTTTCCCAGGTGACTATCTAGTACAGAGACACTAGCAATGAACCATCAGACAGAGAAAAACAAGATAATGTGTAATTGTTTTTTAGCATCATTTATCACACCAAAAAAGGTCTTCAAACAAACAGGTGTTAGAATTAATGGCTAGAAAATGCAGTGGCCTTTTTCTCTCATTAAGTTGTAGAAATATAAGTATTTTTAGGATTATGATGTAGATTTATGAAAGAGAACTTATTAAATGTTCTAAATTGGTAGTATGTGGGAAACTTTGATATTCGAATGAATGTTTTATAATATTTCTGTACAAAGAGGCTGTGAAATAAATTATTATCACAATCTGAAAAAAATGCATCCCTCAGGCTAACATGTCCATTGCTTCTAAAAATACAACAACAACAAAAAGTTTTGTTTACCAAGGATTTAATAAATTATTAATTTTTCAAACTTGAATTTTTCAGACACTCCTACAAAAGCTGCAATGTCTTTCAAATTTTATGACATTTTTATAATTTTCAGGACTGTGATTTGTTTTTGTATCCATCTCACCTTTCTATTTATTTCTTTATTTTATTTTATTTTATTTTTTGGTTTTTACGAGACAGGGTTTCTCTGTATTGCTTGGAGGCTATCGGTCCAGGCCAACCTCGAACTCACAGACATCTGCCTGCCTCTGCCTCCAGAGTGCTGGGATTAAAGGCATGCGCCACCACCGCCCGGCTCATCTCACCTTTTAATGTGCTATGTATACATTCCCAAATTAAAGAAGAACCCATGTATATAGTACAGAGATGTTGTTACTGCAGTGGCATCAGGAGAAAGACACAGAGAATCCCCACTCTAAGAGGAAAACAGCCAGTACTGTGAAGAATGTGTTGCAAGTGTCAGAGCCAAAGCTGTCTTGTTTTTCACTGTAGAAATGGTTTTAACAGAGGATCACTCATAGGTCCCTTGACTTTCTGGACCCTGCACTGTTGGATATTTCCCATCCTGGATAAAAACATTCCTAAATGCATGAAGGGTCAAATAAATCAGATAATTATCTCATTTCCAAATCAGTTGCATTGGTTACATTTTTGGGGTGCTGTCATTAAACACCTGAAAAACTGATGAATGCAGCTTAAGGCAGAACTTACTCAGATTCACAATTCCAGGCAGTAGTCCATCCGGTCAGGGGTGGGGGCAATCACCGCAACAGGAGTAAGGCAGGTGATTACAGAGCCTGCAGTGGGGAAGCAAAAGAGACAGGGAGAAAAAGTGTCATGCTCAGCTTCTCTCTCCTTTTTATTCACTCTGTGGCCACTGCCTGCGTGTTGACACCACTTGTATTTGAAATGGGTATTTTTGGCTCAGTTTAGTCTTTTTCTGAGGCTCTCATAATAGTCCTAAATCCAGTAATGGGACCGTGAAGATTAGTTTCCACAACCTTCTAAATGGTGGGAAATCCATCACATTGAACTTCATGAAGAAAAGATAAGCAAATTCACCAATATCTCACCACTAAAACACAAGACAAAATTTGGAATAAAAGCCATTTTCTTAGATTCTAAGCCCATTTAGTGCTTCACTGTATGTCATATTATATGTCTCATAGAGAGAAAATTGACACAAAACCCAGTTGTAGCAAGTTTGTGACATTTCTATGATTTACATTATTTTCCTTTGCATTGTTTTTATATCAACCTCACAGCTTTATGATTTTTTTCTTTACTGATGTTTTCCACCTTTACACAGTAACCCAAAACAAAGACTACTCTGTTGAGAGAGGGGAAATATGACTTTTTTCCTGTTTATCTACAGAATACATATGCAGTACATGATGTGAGCCTGTATGAGTGTGGTCTTTTGAGCCATAGAGAGATGATTTCCAGATGCAAATCAAACTCATCCACCTCAAATTTTAGTCTAGGAATAGTGGCAGCAAGAGTTCCTGTAGGAGCACATCTGGTCCCCAGCATTGTACATTTTGTCTCCAGCTTGGTTGGGTGGGACCACCTCCTGTCTCCTTGCCATGACCTGCCCCATTACTGCCACATGATTGGGATACTTTTCTCTTTTCTCCTCATTCTCATTTTCATTTCTTTTCATCTGTTTTTCATCATCAACTTCTCTAAAGTGTCTACTACTTAGCAGTTTGATAGAAAATGGATAAATAAATAAATAAATGCAGTATAATCTCCTCTTGATTTAAAACCCTAGAAAAGTACATTCTTCTGGATATGGTTGCTTATATGTAAGGCTCGATATACAGAGTTACACTTACTGGTGTAATGTTCAGAGAAAAATCCCCAAATGAGATTGGTCCTGTTATTTATAACACCCACATGCTGGTGTACACATACATGTATGTATATGACTTAATTTCTACTCACATGTGAAGGGAATACAAAATTAAAACCTCTTAATGCTGACTCACCAAAATCTGGACTTCTTTGTCATAAAACAAATGTGTAAACTATTTTATATTACACATATAAACTTTGTCTAGACACTAGATCTTTTCAGTATAATAAAGCAGAATTTCTCTCATTGGTGGCCCCATAAGTATTAACAGATTTATATTAGCAGCGGAGTGTGTGGTCTGTGAATAGTGGTAGGGAGGGATGTACAACTTCACAACTGCTATAAAGAGCTGTACACTGAACAATGATGAGGTTCACGTAAGGTGTTTGTCAAGACTTCAAAGTACTATTGACCTGTTGTTTTCACTTCCTTGAACCTATCTTCCTCCTTAGTCCATTCTCCTCAGTATATAAGTAAGTATAGAATAGATACCAGTAGTCCCTAATATTTCTTTCCATTAATCTCTATTTTCTATTGCTCAAAGTCACTAATTCCTATGGTCTCAATTCTCCTTATCTCTTTATTATATTTTAACTTTTCTCTTATAATTTGTTTCATGGTAATGTCTACTACACATGACAGAAACATGTAGGAGATTTTGGCTCACAAGGAACATATGACATATGAGATCTCCTTACTTCTATATCTTGAGTGATTTGTTAGCACTGAGTTTTTAATAGAGGATTAGGTTATATCTACATAATAGTACAAGCCTATTTATGGAATCAAATTCTGATTACCATGCCTAACATAGTTTCATTACACCTTGAGTAAACAGTATTTTTTGCCCTGGGAAATTTACTTGTATGAGATTAAAATTCATATATGAGTTATACTACATATTCCTTTAAATAATTGTTAAAATTTATGCATTATTTAAATTCTGAAAAATATTTTTCGTAATTGAATCTTACTTTATCATATAAATTAACTGAGAATAGCATAGCCATTACTTCATTACAGGATTTCATCTGCTCCTTTTGGTAGTATGTACCCATCCAACCCCAGAAAGAATAAGGCCTCCTATGGGGAGGCACATAAATTAGAGGCAGGACCAAGTCTCTGCCCTTTGCATCAAGGCTTAGCATAGGGAATGGACTCCAGAAAGTCTGTTTATGCACTAAGGATTGTCCTTGGTCCCACTGCCAAGGGGCTCCAAAAACAGACAAAGCCACACAACTGTTACACACATGCAGAGGGTCTAGTGTGGTACCATACAGACTCCCCAGCTTTTGTTAAGGTCACCTGTCTCTGTGGTTTTCCCATTCATGGTCTTGACCTCCCCACTTGCTCATGTAATCCATCCTCCTTCTCTTAGACAGGGCTCCTGGAAGTCCACTTGATGCTTGGCTGTGAATCTCTGCATCTGTTTCTATCAGCTATTGGGTAGAGGTTCTATGATGACAACTAGATAGTCACAAATCTGATTAGAGGAGAAGACCAGTTCAGGCACACACTCCACTATTGCTAGGCATCTCAACTAGGGCAATCTTTGTGGATTCTTGGGAATTTCCCTAGTACCAGTTTTTTTTTCCTAACCACATAATGGTTCCCTCAATCAAAGTATTTCTTGCATTGTTCTCTCTCTCAGTTCCTCCCCCCAGCTGGCCTATTCCATTCCCTTACTTTCTCATCCCCTATTCCTTCCCCTCCCCTCTTTCCCACCACAAATTTACCCAGTAGAAAAGACACCATTTCAACAATTAAGAAAAAATAATAGACAATGAATTAATTTTAAAAGAATAAAAATGATACATTGTTTTCATCTAATTTTATTCATTTTCATTGAAAGGAAAGAAAACAATAACTGAGTAGACTAGATTTGGATTTGGAAAAAAGGCCTGTTACAAGCAAAAGTAATACACCAAGGCAGTGTCAATTATTTCTGAATGTATAAAATCACAACATTTGTAATACCTTAATCCCAGTGTGTGCTGTTTGTTCGGTCAAGCTGGCACAAACTAGAATTATCTTGAAAGAAGGAACCACAGCTAAGAAACTGTGTAAGATTAGCCTGTAAGCCTGTCCATAGGTCATTTTCTTGAATAATGATTGATGCTCAAGAGTGCAGACTGCTGAAAGGAGTGCCACCCGTTGGCCTGTGGTCCTGAGTTCTTTAAGAAAAAGAGGTGAATAAGCAATGAAGAGCAAATCAAGTGTTCCTCCGTGGCCTTGCTTCAGTTCCTCCCCTCAGCTCCTGCCTCAGATTTCCTCAGTAATAGACTGCAATATGTAACATGAAAGAAATTTTGTTTTCCCCAAGTTGCTTTTTGGTCAAGGTATTTGTCACAGCAAAAGAGAGGCATGCTAGGATATAATTGGTACCAAAGGATGAACTATCAGTGTAGTGGACCAGACTGGATTGTCTTTTGGAAAGATGATAAAGAAATTTACAGGCAGGGCAGTGGTGGCACACGCCTTTAATCCCAGCACTCGGAAGGCAGAAGCAGGCAGATCTCTGTACGTTCGAGGCCAGGCTGGACCGACAGCCTCCAAAACAATAAAGAGAAACCCTGTCTCATAAAACCAAAAAAAAAAAGGAATTTACAGTTTGGGCTAGAAAAATCCATTGTGTGCTCAGAGCTTAAAGAACTGTTATAGAATCTTGAAACTTAGAATGTTCACAGAGATGGATCTGGCTTGTCAAGTTCCAAAAGTAAGGGAATTTGTATGATATTCTGGATAAAAGAAATTATGGACATAAAATCTTTCTTTACTAGAGCATTGGACGCCAGTTAACTTAAGGTAAAACATTACCTATGAATAAAAAGAGGCCAACATCACTGAGACAAAATCTGGGAAGTTTGTCCTCAGGGACAGCATACAAAAGCAATCATCCAGGGAGTCCATGATTGCATTTCACGTTAGTGTCTGACTTTGTTAATTGGCAAAGGTCTCCCACACCATACTGGTTTTGAAAGCATGTGGGAATAAGAAGAAAAAATGATACCATAGGCATCATATGACATATAGAATCCCTGAAGAGTGGGGGATGAGCCGTTGATGAAGGTAAAGCTTCAACTGCAGCAAAAATCTCAGCATATTGGTGGTGCCAGGGCCATGATTTGATATCCCAGGACAGTGACTGGTGTGAAGTAGAGTCCACGTGAGCCCTTTCTGTGCAAGAAAATATTTTATCTCACAGGACCACCCAGATGAGAAACAAAAGACAACCAAATGAAACTGTGAACTTTTTAAAGTGAATGATTGTTTTGAAAGACTATGGGAGTTTTAAGGTTATTCTATGTATTATTGAGATATTACTATGAGATCTTGAGGATAAGCAAGACAGAAAATCTTCTAGAATAATCTTAATCCATTGTTTATCACACTGACAAAGTGACAATAGTAATTAGTAGCAGCAGTAATTAGTTTTTGTCAAGTTAACACAAATTAGGGTCCTCTGGGAAAAGGAAACTTCACTTGAGTAATTGCTTCCATGAGTTTGGTGTGTAGACACATCTGTGAGGCATTTTCTTGATTAATGTTTGATCTTCAAGGGCCCCAACCACTGTGAGTAGTGCCCCTCCTTTGCAAGTGATACTAGATTGTTTAAGAAAGCCAGGTGAACACATCACATTCTAATCTGATTCAGTTCCTGCCTCTGAGTCCCTGCGTAGTCTTTTCATTGACTGCCATTGATGGACTATATATAACTTATAAGATGAAATAAACTACTTCTCTATCAGTTTATTTTGGTAATGGCATTCATCACAGCAACGGAGAATCAAACTAGAACAAATGGTTGGCTACAAAACAAAAACATAATATTAAATGGAAATAGTAGTAAAGTTACTTGTCAACAATTAGGGCATTTCCTTTTGCTACAAACCAATTGTAATTTAGGAATTGTTTCATCATTACAACTTCACAAGCGTCATGTGTAGGTTTTGGGATAATTATATTGGTTTCAAGAATACAAATGCTTTTCAGATAAGCCAATATATAGATAGATTTCAGGGTCTACCACACTTCAGCTGTGGCATGTGATTCTTTGAAACCCTCGGCTTATTAGCAAAGAATGGTCCTTGCCATATGTGCAGCATTAAAAACATCTGGAAACACCATCAAAGCAAGACATTTTTTCTTTCCACTGGCATGAAGAAGTCATTGGAAATTTCACAGATGTTTGAGTCTCAGGATCCCTGGATAGTAAGAAATTGAAGCAGATTGCTGGCATTGGAAAAGGATTTCTCCTAGGAAATGCACTGCTATTCCGTAGAGACAAAATAAGCCTTTTTCATAGGGGAATCATGTTCTTCCTGAATAATGTTATGACTGAATAATCTAATCTGTCATTGAATATCATTGTAATGTATATAGTGTTAAAATCACTGGCATGCCAACAGTAGCTGCAATTAGAATCACAGGAACAATTGAATTTCATTGAAATGCATGCATTTCCTGGATCTAGTGCATGCTGGTGTATAGACTGATTATTTGGGAAGCATTTCTCCATTTTCCAGGGAGCATATATCCAATTTTTCATTCTATCAACACCAAAATTACCCATGTGATAGCCATTCCAAATTTAGCAAAGCCATCCCAAACTTCATTATGTAATTGTAGATTTTCGTATACAGTGTGAGGATGTTTTGCATAACTTTTCTGTTTACTTAGTGATATTTGTAAACCATGGGGTGAACTGCATCATTCAAAAGTCATTTGCACATTTTGATTTGATTTGGTGCTGCTTAAAAGGCATGACATTTTGAAAACAGAACCACATTTCTGAGGTTCCTAAAAAGAACTCATCTGTGATTAAAGAACTGTGAGAATATGAAAAAAGTATATTTTATACAGTTATGCAATGTCATAGATAAACACATATGAATTAATATATACTAGCAATATTTTTGAATAAGAAATCCCAAATCTTCAATGGTATATTTCAAAAGTGGCCCTTAAACTTTTATCATAATATTTCAATCATGTTATGTTTTAAATATGTTCTGAAGCATAATATTTTAAAAGACTACATGTCTTTCATAAGTTCCAGCTCTTATCTATCCAAAGAAGTGGAACATGAGGATTAACTATAGGTTTTCTGAACTACTTCTTCAACTGACTTGATACCCTTATTGATTTCCAAGAAATTGCTTAAAGCCTTAGTCACCTTTTTGTTTTTTATATGAAACTACTGTCCTCAAAATTTCTAACAAAAGAAAGCTAAGTTATTCCAGTCAAAAAATAAGGATACTAATGAGACTACTCAAATTTATTCTACAAAGCAACCCTTGCCATGTCACAGAACTTTCCGGCCATAGAGTTCATGATGTTAGGCAAGACTCCCATGCATCTTGACTCCAGATTCAACCTGATAACATTTCTCTATTCATTTATTATCTACCATACTGTGCAAAACTCCTCTCCATGTTTGAAGGAAAGAGAAAAAAGTACCTAAATGGGAAGTATGCATTCTAGTGTGTCCTATTAATACAGATCCTTTAAAAGGCTTTTAAGTCCTCCATGTGTAAAATCTCTGTCTCTTATACAAAATTTCTTCTCTACATTGGCATTATTAGGATCAGAGCTCATGCCACAATAGCATTAAAAGCTCTGGTTGAGCCCTCCATAGATCAATTAAACATACACATAACCAGGAAAAGCAGAGGAAATATATTTATTTAGTGTGACTACACAGGGGAAAGGAATAAAGAGGCCCAATGGCACATCTTCCAATACCATCTTCCTGTGTTCTGGTATGAGTACTATATTTTAATATAATTTTATTAAAAGACAAAAGGTAGGTATATTCAAATGGAGTTCTTAGTTGATCTAAGTATTAATATCCTAGCATCAGATATAAAAGAAAATTCTGAGAGATCAGAGAGAAGAAGCAAGCCATTTTCACATCTACATCCTTAATATTTCAGCAGACAAAGAGCAACTTTCTGTTTCTCTCTGCTTATATCCTGTTTTCACCCAGCTATCTCACTTCTTGTCAGTCTGTGCAGATCTCCAGACCTCTATGGGTAGCCAGTGACAAGTTCCATTCTCTGACCTTCAGACAAGTTTTATTTGTATAAACAAGATATCACCACATGTATAAACAAACATTTTCAACGTTAGTTGGTTCTAAAATGTGATGTAGTAAGTTGCTAAGACTCCATGAAATATCTTTAATAGGGGGGAAATATTGCTTCTCTGGATGTTGGGGACTGTTAGAACCTTGAACAAAATGGAGTCTGTCAGCCATTTCTTGGCCTTCTGCCTACGTGACTGCGAGCACACATGCCCTTGAGACAAAGGAAAAAGTTAACCACAAAAGTTAAATGTACACAGGGCAGCCCACCCGCCTAGCCAGGGGGAAGTAACTCTTATAGAACAATTGCCTTTGTTGGCAAAGGGTTAATGTGTTCCTTTGGATGCTTTTATCATAATGATAGGTGGAAGTAACACTTATAGAGCAATTGTCTTTGTTAACAAAAGGTTAAAGTGTTCCTTTGAATACCTTTTACCCCTCCCTAACTCCTGCACCTGACTTATGCTGACAAGCATTTGTGGAATGCAACTGATGGAAAATTACAGCTTCGTCTTTACCTTATTTGGTGTATATTTGAGTTGACTTGATTGGCATGCTTGTACCGCCCCCTGAGATTCTCTTCCTATAAGAACCATCTCACCCCAAAAATAAACACTCTTGATCAGCAAAAGTTGTCTTGAGCCTGTTTCCTTTAACCTCTTGAAGTTTACTTTTAAGATCGGATCTGCTTGTGAAGACCCACCAAATTAGTAGCGACCCTCATCACCTCATCCCCGCGGGTTGGGGATCCCCTCCGGGGGTCGCATCTGGATAGTACCTGAGTACTTTCAGAGTGCTGGGATTGCAGAAAAGTACTACTTTGCCCAACCTGATTTCATGTTTCAATTTGGGCAAATTTCTCCTTGTTTGTGAATATCATCTCAGAAGGTATTTCTGATAATCCATTAACTGGTGTGATTGTGAACATTCCTCATCACTGGAATAAAATCTTAACCAGATGGTGTAATCTAACTCCAGAATCTGATGAAGTTAACTGACGGGTCTTAAGGAGTTGGTGACAATAAAGCTCTCTCTGGCTAATTTTGAGCAACTAAGAGACATAGGAAAGTAGCTGTCTACCAATAGAGGAGCTTGTTGCTAATGATCTTTACATGAGCTGCTCAAACTAGTTTCTCAGAAGGAAGTAAAACAATATGTTTCAGAAACTCAGACCCCAAGCAAAACTGGAGTTCACTGTTGTGTTCTACCTATAAGGATAACAATCTACAGTCTTAAAGTCATCATTCATAGTCTTTAACAGACAGCAACTATAATGTTTCACAAAAGTACAACCAATAAGGGAAAATAACTTAAAAGGTGACTAGTTTGAAATTTACCATTTTTAAATGCACTTCTTAACTGATTAATAATTAATACCTTTTAATTATTAAGAGGCATTGTTAGGAATTCACACAGCTACTGTGTGTTTAATTATGCTTGCTGTTATAAGATAGCCATGAGGCAATTAGGAGCACATGAACTTAGACTTGTCAAAACTAAGAACCACTAGTTTGGAAGACACCACTATAGTAAAGAATACTTCTAATCCCTGAATAAGAAGTATATTTATCATATATATTCCAACTAGAGAAAATCAAAGAAAAGAAAAGAAAAATTGTTAAAAAAAGCTGAAAGAATATAATCACTTTATTTACATCTGAAAACAGACAAGTGGAAAGACAATAAAGTGAAATATTTTCATTGTTCACAGAAAACAGTTATCTAAATATTCTCTTCCTAAAATTATCTTTGCCATACTAATACAAATAGAAGGAATGTGTTGAGAATAATCCAACATTACAACCAATGCTTAAGCAAACTCCCCATGAGAAAGTAAAACTCATGTGTCAGAAATAGGGTCTTCAGAGAAAAAGGAATGCTCCAAGAAATATGTGCTTCCTAGAAATGTGAATGATAATAATATATTATCTCCACTAAAAGACAACAAATGTGAGCAATTCTAAGTCCTCTGCATTCAATGTGGAATGCTGGGATTGCCCCTGAGTGCATTCTGTCCACTCATTCCTATATTATAAGAACTAGAAAAATGTAAGGGCTCTATAATTTGAAAAATACCTGCACCTGTTAATTATGGACAAAACAATGGCAAGAAAACAACCATGTACACAGATGAAATAGAAGCTGAAGAATAGTCTTGGAAGTGTTCAAACCTGAGCATCTGCAAGAAAGAGGAAACCTAAAGAATGTATATACAGGGTCACTGACTTTTCACAGATTAAGAACAGTACATGAGGCCCAGAAAGTTCAAGTTTTGCTATTAGAACGTTCTGGTTTTTTTCAAAACATTTTGGATCACAGCTGATCACTGATGAAATGTTTATGAAAGAATATACAGAAATTATACTATTATAATTTATTATTATTGAAATTCAATAATTATTAAAACATTAATGATTATTACATGCAAATAATGCATACAACATGTTAGTAGTATTGAAATTCAGCTTATACATCATTATGCATTGCAAATGAGAAACAGAAGTGACACAAAGGATAAAATAAGGAATTATAAGTTCCTAATGGATATGTTAAATCAGATGAAATATAATAAAAGTTATCAACATTGTAGGATTGTATTAATGTACAAGCATCTTTGGCAGAAATTTGTAGTGGTAAATTTTTGTCGGTGTTTGAAAGCCAACTTCAGAACTGGTTCTCACAGCTGGAGGAGATGGAGTACTGCAAACTGATAAATGCAAACAACACAAGCAGACACAACACCCCTAAAAACAGAGCACCGAAGTGTTTGAGGCAGAAACTGACAGAACTGCATGGAGAAATAGATGGCTCCACTGTTACAGCTAGAGATTTTAACACTAGTTTATAAATGGACAGCTCAAGTGGGAAAAGGATTAGAAGTGCCATAGTAGAACCCAATAGGACCACCAATCAACTGGATGTAACTGACATCAGTAAAACACTTTATCACATTACTTCAGATTATACATGCTTTGAAAACTCACATGGAACAGTAACCATGATAGAATACATTCTTGGCTATAAAACACTCTTTAACAAACTGAAAAGAGTAGAGATCATACAAGTTCTGCTTTGAGACAACAGTAGAATTAAACTAGAAATCAATACTGAAAAGCAGTGGAAAATTCCCAAACAGCCTAAGATAAGTCATATACTTCTAGGTAACATGCTGGGACAAAACAGAAATGAAGAGGCTTTTAATACATGAAATCAAACAAAATAAAATACAAATTATCCATATTTGAACATTGTGCTTATGTACAAGAAGTACATAGAAACAGAAATATATAGGAGTGAATGCAAATGCATCTATCACAACGGGAAAACAACTTAAAACATAATCTGTTTCTACATTACGAAACAGGCATGTATCCAATCTAAATTACGCAAGAACACAACATTAAGATGGACCATAAATCAGTAGAATTGTAATAGGAAATATGTACAAAATTCAATAAAACTATAATGTAGTTGTCTGGGATAATCAGTAAGTCAGGAACTCTCTGATCATGCTGAAAAGAGAATGAAGAGGTGAGGATATACACAGGTTCCTGATATCACTAAAGGGAGGTATCTCTGCAGGAACCACTGCTATTGCAAAGACAAAAGGGACTATTATGAACACATCTGTCCCAGTATACTTCACTACTATGTAAAATGGAACAAATTACTGAGTGGCTAAATCTGAAAACGTAAGTAGAAATAGGCAGTCTGAGAAGGTCCACATATACCAAAGAAATTAGAACAATAATTAATGGCAAAGCACTAAATCATTAAAAACATAGAGCCACAAGCAAATTCTATCAAATATTTTGGTAAGAAATTATATCAGCAGAGGGAATACTTCTTAACATATATTACAAATCCAGAATTATCTTAGTTCTTCATCCCAAGTGAACAAAACCACAGATCAATATGTGATTAAGGACACAGATGACAAAATTCTGAACAGAAGTTCTACAAATCAAAAGTTCAAATTAATAAATAAATTATAAGGCATTGCAAGTATGGTATTTCCTAGTTTTGAAACTTATTCACTATAATTTATCACATGAATAGAAACAGTAACATGATCATATCAATATTAGTAAAAAGAAAGAAGTAGAAAATATGACATGCATCATAATAAAAATGTCAGTTAAAAATGGAAAAGACATCATTCCAATGTGATAATGCATATTCACAAAACACAAATCCATATAATAACAACTAATACAAAGGTAGTTGGAGGAGGAGGATTTTTGTGTTGAGATGAGAAACATGGTACAAAGTCCCTGGCAGCCTGGAGAGCATGGCGGATACCTTTAATTACAGAATTTAGGAGGCAGAGGCAGATGAATCTCCAAGTTCAAGGCCAGGCTGGTTAGAGAGTGAGTTCCAGGACAGCCACAGCTGTTACATAGAGAAGCCATGTCTTGAAAACTCCTAAACATGTCAGGGAGGTGGGAACAAAACCATTTATTTGTAGGTAACATTCTTATCTACATAGAATATATTAAAAAGTGAACAAAAATGTTGCCGAAACTAGCAAGTGATTAGAGCATACTTTAAGAAGAGAAACATAATTAACAAACACCTGGGTTTTCCTATGGTCTAACAATAAACAAATAAGTATAATTAGAAATTAAATGTACATACAATTTAAGTTAGCACCCCGAAATGCAATACTTCTGTATAAATAAAATAATCAATTCTAACTGTTTTAGAAAAAAGCAACAAATTTATGACCAAAGTCAGAGTAAAATTAATAAAAAGGGTAGGGTTTCATCCTTAGAGTTTAACAGATTAAAGGCTGCAAGTTTGTTTATCTGTAAAGAGCCACATAACCAGGGAATTCATCTAAAAATGCAGCAACTGACTTGGGAAACATAAACACAATGATTTTAAAGATTATTTGGAGAAACAAAAGATTTGGCAGACACAAAATAATTTAGAGGAAGAGAAATGCACAAACTATCCTGATCTTGTCTTTGCCTAAGAAACTGCAGTGCTCCAGATCGGGTGGTAGTGATGAATTAGCAAATGAATACGATTACAGAACACATTTATAGAAGCAGACTAGTAAGAGAACCACACAAGTGTAACCTCTTGAGTTTGAGAAGCCAGCAAAGCTATAAAATGGGGAAAATACATAGTAATTTTATCAAACAGTGCAGTAATATCTGAACATTCACATCAATGAATTTAGACAGAGTTTTCACAGTGTTTATAAAATGTAACTCAAAGCAATCATCTTCATAATTAAAATATCAGTGGTAGAAGATAACATAGAAAAAAAGTTAGGTTTCTTTGGGGACTACATGATCTCTCTGATACACCACTGAAACCAAAATCCAGACGAGGATCAAGCAGCTGACTTGTCTGAATATCACAATCAAACAACATGGATTAAATTTAAGCTGGGCAAGGACTTGTTATTATAATTACAAAGTCAAAATGAAATAAATATTTATAAAATTCCTATCTTGTAGGGAGTTGCTTAAAAAATACACAAAGAGCTCCTAAAATTCAACAAATCAAGAATTAGCAAGCCCATTTGAAAATGTGCAAAAGGATGCTGGGAATGCAGCTTATCTAACTAACATACACCAGAGCCCAGCATCAGGCTTCAGTCTTGCAAAACAAAACAACAAGAAAAGTGGAAAAGCCTTACTAGACACCTCACCTAAGGAGATAGACAATGGCAAATAATGCTTTAAAAAGAGGCACAGTATAATACATAATTTAAAAAAACAAAAAAGAAATAAGGGGAAGCCACTTCACATCTATTAAAATGTCCACACTGACATCATTACGCAGAGGGAATGAAAGCAAGTTTGTGTATCATTTATTATTGCGAAAACTGCAAAATAACACAATTTGGAGAATTTGACAGTTGCTTATGAATCTAAATATACATTTACCAGATGAATCAACAAGTGTATTCCTTGTTATTTCTCCAATTTCACAAATTAAAAACTATTCCCATGTGAAATCCATTACAAGGGTTTTTAATGCTGTATTATTCATAAATAGAAAACTTAGAAACAACCAAATGTCCTGTGACATGAAGATACAAAAATTATGGTAAATATTGAGTGTCAATCAAATATTAAGTCAAAGATTCACTTAAATGCATGCACAAATACACATGAAACAAAATTTGTGTTATCAGTGAAGTGGGATTGCTAGTATCTTTCTGTGTTCTAGGAGGATCTTCAATGGGGATTAAAAGCAGAAACAAAAATATAACTATTTTTTGAGTTATAGAATACACTAACACTTTCTTGGCAATCAAGTGGGGATTTATTAAATATTATGTGATAAAAGATTGAAAGTCTATGTCAAAATAATTTTTTAACAATGCAAGTACATATCTGTGAAATTAACTTTCTAAAAGTAGAAAATAATTTAAGCCATTAAAAAATATGTCCCTATTTTTACCAGAGTGTAGGATTTTGAATGAGAAATGTCCCTGATACTTTCAGCATTTGAGCATGAGGCACCAGGTTTGGTGCTTTTGGTGGAGGTAATACAATCCCTTGTAGATGGAGATTCACTGGAGGAGGTAGGTGATTGAGGGAGGGAGCTAAGTTGCCTCTCCCTACTTCCTTTTTATCTATCTATCTATCAATCAATCTATCTATCTATCTATCTTCCATCTATATCTATCTATCTATTTCTATTTTCTATGTCTCACTGAGAATGTGATCATCTAGATCCCTGCTCCCTCTGCTGTGCTCACACTTCCCCACCGTTATGGATCCCTCACCCATGGAAAATCTAAGCTAAAATAGACCCATTATCTAACACACAGAGTAAATTCTATTACTTAATGGCTAGAAATACTGGGTTTTATTTGTATTCCTACTGTGGTGACTCTTGAAAATGTATTAAATTCCAAAATACCTCTTTAGTTTGTATACCTGATAAGTTATCTCTCCATATAAATTTTAAAGTATTAGTAAAAGGATAATATTAAGAATAAAAATATATTGCATATTTTAAATTAGTCAATTGCTCCCAAATTATTAATTTCCTATTATATTGAAAACAAATAGAATGCCTTACATTTTTATTTTAGGGAAATTCTCATATTACATACTTATCACTGTCATCCCCCTGTTGAGTTCCTATTAATATTAAAAGCAATTCAGTTCAATATATTAACATCTCAGTGAGAAATTGTCTCATTAAAGTTATCACTGCTCTAGCCAATTTAAATTTTAGCTTGGACTAAAATTAAATATAAGCTGCTAAGAATGCAGTAAAAACAAAGTATAAGGTAGAATACTCCTAAGTAAATGGCTCAGAATGATTCAGTATAGCTACAGAACTTGAATATAAATATTGTATTTGTGTATGCATATGTGTATTACATATATATGTATTATAAGCCTTTATATGTACATGTGTATACACATATATATGATATATGATTAAATTTAGAATATATATATAATACACTACTCTTTTGTATTTTTATTTAAATTGTCTTCAAACCCATTTATCACACTTGCTCACAGAGTTTCAAACATTGTAGTACCTAAGGTTATTAGGTAACTGGCTTGGAGATTCTAATTCAGTAGGTATGAGCTTATTTTATACATGCATATAATTCTTTTTCACTCCTACAGATGCAACTTTAATGTTTGATTTTGAGCTTTAAATCTAAAAACAAGTCTGTGAGGTCAATATCATCATTTTGGCAAAATTTGAGGGACACATAATTTTCTTAAAATAGATTTCTCCTTGGCCTAAATGACAGCCAATAAATCTTAATTGCAAATTATGGCTCACAGATGACATAATACAAGGATACCCCCCAAAAAAGAAAGGGAGGAAGCAAGGAAGGAAAAAAGGAGCAGCTGACACAAATAGATGCATTGATTCACTTTTGTTTATTGAATTTAACATAACTCCATATTTAGAGAAAATAATGTAACTCAGTGGCATTTTCCCAAAACATGCATGATAAGCATTCCTATATTTTGTTTATAAATTGTTGCCAAATTAATCATTTTGATTTCAGGGAACGTTAGGTGACATGAAGCTTCGGGGAAGATGAGCTGTGGCATTCTACCTTTCTAAATGCCACATTAGAATAGCTGAACTAAAACAATTGAAAGCCATGATAGAGTTATAGAAATTGGATATACCACATTTTCTTCAAACATTCTTCAGTCCGGGGGCACCTGGGTTCTCGCTATTATAAACACTGCTATGAAAAAAGTTGATTAAGTGTTCTTGTGATGTGATTAATCATGCTTTGGGTATATGCTGAGGAGTAGTAATTATGGGTCTTGAGGTAGATTGATTCCCAATTTTTTGAGAAACCACCATATTGTGTTTCCAAAGTGGTATACAAGTATTCCTGCTCAACAATAGTGGAGAAATCTTCCCCTTACTCCACATTCTCTCCAATATAAGTTGTCATCTGTGTTTTTGTTCTTAGTCATTATGACAGGTGTAAGATGGTATCTCAGAGTTGTTTTGATTTGCATTTCATTGATAACTAAGGATGTCGAGCAATTTCTTATGTTTTTCAGTTATTTGAGATTCTTCTGCCTAAAGTTCTCTGTTGAGATTTGTACCCCAGTTTTTAATGGATAACTTGGTATTTTGATATCTAGTTCCTTGAATTATTTTTTTCATTTGAATTAGAAACAGTTTAATTTGATATATCAATCCTAGTTCCCTTTCCCTCCCATTCTACTATGTCCAGCACCAGCCCTCATCCCATCCCTCTTCTGCTCCACGAAGAGGGTAAGGCTTTCTATGGGGAATCAACAAAGTCTGTCCCATCATTTGGGGCAGGGCTCCTAATATCCATTTGTATACTAGGTATGAAGGCTGTTCCATTAACAGGGGCCCCAATGAATGCTCAGGCATCTTAACTGACACCCATGTGCAGGGAAGGTTCTTTCCTATTCTGGTTTCCAAGCTGTCAGTCTGGGGCCCATGAGCTCCCCATTTAATTTTTTTGTTATTTTTATATCATTTTTATTTTAATTTTAAATAGCTTGTTTTACATTTCCATCCCAGTTCCCTCTCCCACCCCTCCTCCCGCACTCCCCTTCCCCCCCCCACCCTCCCACCCTATTGCCAATTCCTTCCACATAGGGGATATCTAGAGTCTGTCATTTCACTCTGGGTAGGGTCCAGGCATTCCCCTAAGAGTCCAGGTTGAGAGAGCATCCCTCTTTGTGCTATGGGCACACGATGACTGTTTGTATTCCAGGGATAGACACTGACCACTGCTCAAGGCCCCATAGGTTGCCCAGGCATTCTCACTGACACTCACATTTGGGGGGTCCAGATCAGTCCCATGTTAGCCTCCCTGCTGTCAGTCTGGGATAAGAGCTCTCCCCTGTTCAGATCAGCTGTCTCTGCTGGTTTTGCCAGCCCATTCTTTGCCAATTTGCTCATCACTCCTCTCTCTCTGCCACTGGGTTCCTTGGGTTCAGTTCAGTGTTTAATTGTGTGTTTGCCTCTGCTTCCATCAGTCACTGGATGAAGGCTCCCAGATGGTTATAGACATCAAGTTCATTATCAGGAATGGGCATTCGAGGTGGTCTCTCCACTATTACTTAGCTTGCCAATTGGTGTTATCCCTTTAGATCACTAGAGGTAACTCTGGCGCCTGATCTGTCTTCTAACCTATAATTCCCTATTCCCCCTATTCTACCCCCACCCACTCAACTTCCTGTTCCCCCATGACGTACTCTCTCTTTCTCTTCTCCCCCTCTCTTCTTCCCAGCTCCCACTCCCCCTCACCCCTCACCGTGTTCCCCATCCATTCAGAGGATCTTGTCTCAATCCTCTTCTCTTGGGTACTATGCATATATTCATATCTTTTAGGTTCTTTCCTGTTTCCCAGACTCTCTATCAGTGGAAGTGCAGACTGGCACTATTCTGATCCATGACTAGAAAACATGTATGAGTGAGTACATACAATGTTTGTCTTTTTGCGACTGGGTTACCTCACTCAGGATGGCTTCCTCCAGTGCCATCCATTTCCCTGCGAATTTCAAGATTCCATTGTTTTTTTCTGCTGAGCAATACTCCATTGTGTAAATGCACCACATTTTCTCCACCCACTCTTCAGTTGAGGGGCATCTAGGTTGCTTCCAGGTTCTGGCTATTACAAATAATGCTGCTATGAACGCAGTGGAGCAGATGCCCTTGTTGTATGAATTTACCTCATTTGGATATATGCCCAAGAGTGCAATTCCTGGGCCTTGTGGTAGATTAATTCCCATTTTTCCTGAGGAATCTCCACACTGGTTTCCAAAGAGGCTGTACTAGTTGGCACTCCCATCAGCAGTGGAGTAGAGTTCCCCTCTCTCCACATCCTCTCCAGCATAAATTGTCTTCAGTGTTTTTGATTTTAGCCATTCTGACAGGAGTAAGATTTGCATTTCCCTGATGGCTAAGGATGTTGAGCACGTTCTTAAGTGTCTCTTGGCCATTTTAGATTCCTCTGTTGAGAATTCTCTATTTAGATCTGTACCCCACCTTTTAATTGGATCCTTTGGTGTTTTGGAGACTTGTTTCTTGAGTTCTTTATAAATTTTGGAGATTAGCCCTCTGTCAGATGTGGGGTTAGTGAATATCTTTTCCCATTCTGTGGACTGCCTTTTTTTGTTGACTGTGTCCTTTGCCTTACAGAAGCTTTTTAGTTTCAGGAGGTCCCATTGGTTAATTGTGAATCTCAGCGTTTGAGCCACTGGTGTTATGTTTAGGAAGTGGTCTCCTGTACCAACTCGTTGAAGAGTATCTCCCACTTTCTCTTCTAAAAGTTTCAGTGTGGCTGGATTTATGTTGAGATCTTTGATCCATTTGGACTTAAGTTTTGTACAAGGCGATAAACATGGATCTATCTGCAGTCTTCTGCATACCAGTACCCAGTTATGCCAGCACCATTTGTTGAAGATGCTTTCTTTTTTCCATTGTACAGTTTTAGCTTCTTTGTAAAAAATTAAGTGTTCATAGGTGTGTGGGTTAAAATTAGGGTTTTCGATTCAGTTCCATTGGTCTACCTGCCTATTTTTGTGCCAATACTAAGCTGTTTTCAGGACTATAGCTCTATAATAGTGCTTGAAGTCAGGTATGGTGATGCCTCCTGAAGTTCCTTTATTGTATAGGGTTGTTTTGGCTATCCTGGGCCTTTTGTTTTTCCATATAAAGTTGATTAATGTTCTTTCCAGGTCCTTGAAAAACTGTGATGGAATTTTGATAGGGATTGCATTGAATCTGTAGACTGCTTTTGGCAAGATTGCCATTTTTCTTATTTTGATCATACCAATCCAAGAGCATGGGAGATCTTTCCATTTTCTGGTATCCTCTTTGATTTCTTTCTTTAAAGACACAAAGTTCTTGATATACAGGACTTTCACTTCCTTGGTTAACATTATCCCCAGATATTTGATGCTGTTTTTGGTTATTGTAAAGGGTGATGTTTCTCTGATTTCTTTCTCAGTCACTTCATCATCTGTATATAATAGGGCCACTGATTTTTTTGAGTTTACCTTGTATCCTGCCACATTGCTGAAGGTGTTTATCAGCTCTAGGAGTTCCCTTGCGGAGTGTTTTGGGTCACTTATGTAAACAATCATATCATCTGCAAAGAGTGAAAGTTTGACTTCTTCTTTTCCTATTTGTATCCCCTTTATCTCCTTTTGTTGTCTTATTGCTGTAGCTAGAACTTCAAGTACAATATTGAAGAGATATAGAGAGAGTGGACAGCCTTGTCTTGTTCCTGATTTTAGAAGAATTGCTTTGAGTTTCTCTCCATTTAGTTTGATGTTAGGTGTTGGTTTACTGTATATTGCTTTTATTATATTCACGTATGTTCCTGTTATCGCTGATCTCTCTAGGACCTTTATCATGAAGGGGTGCTGGATTTTGTCAAAGGCTTTTTCAGCATCTAGTGAGATGATCATGTGATTTTTCTTTCACAGTTTGTTTATATGGTAGATTACATTGATAGATTTTCTAATGTTGAACCATCCCTGCATTCCTGGGATGAAGCCTACTTGATCATGGTGGATGATTTTCCTGATGTATTCCTGAATCCGGTTTGCGAGTATTTTATTGAGTATTTTTGAATCGATGTTCATGAGGAAAATTGGTCTATAGTTTTCTTTCTTAGTTGTGTCTTTGTGTGGCTTGGGTATCAAGGTAATTGTAGCCTCGTAAAAAGAGTTTGACAGTGAGCCTCCTGCTTCTATTGTGTGGAATACTTTGAGGAGTGTTGGCATTAGCTCTTATTTGAATTTGTGGTAGAATTCTGCACTGCAGCCATCTGGGCCCGGGCTTTTTTTGTTTGGGAGACTTTTGATGACTGCTTCTATTTCATTAGGGGTTATAGGTCTGTTTAGATTGTTTATTTGCTCTTGATTTAGTTTTGGCAAGTGATATCTATCCAGGAAATTGTCCATTTCCTTTATATTTTCAAATTTTGTGGAGTACAGATTTTCAAAGTATGCCCTGATGATTCTCTGGATTTCCTCAGAGTCTGTTGTTATGTCCCCTTTTTCATTCCTGATTTTGTTAATCAGCATGCTCTCTCTCTGTCTTTTGGTTAGTTTGGACAGAGGTTTGTCTATTTTGTTGATTTTCTCAAAGAACCAACTCTTTGTTTCATTGATTCTTCTCAGTGTTTTCCTGGTTTCTACTTGATTGATTTCCTCCCTCAATTTTATTATTTCCTGGCGTCTGCTCCTCCTGGGTGAGTTTGATTCTTTTTGTTCTAGAACATTCAGCTGTGCTATTAATTCTCTGGTATGAATGTTCTCCAGTTTATTCATTTGGGGACTTAGTGCTATAAACTTTCCTCTCAGCACTGCTTTCAAAGTATCCCATAAGTTTGTGTATGTTGTGTCTTCATTCTCATTGAAATCGAGGAAGTCTTTAATTTCTTTTTTTATTTGTTCCTTTACCCAGGGATGGTGCAATTGTGCATTGTTCAATCTCTATGAGTTTGTAGGGTTTCTGCGATTTGTGTTATTGTTGAATTCTAATGTTAATGCATGGTGGTCTGATAAGATACAGGGGATTATTCCAATTTTTTTGTATCTGTGAAGATTAGCAATGTTTCCTATTATGTGGTCAATTTTAGAGAAGGTTCCATGTGGTGCCGAGAAGAAGGTATATCCCTTTGTATTTGGGTGGAATGTTCTATAGATGTCTGTTAAACCCAGTTGGGTCATAATTTCTATTAGTTCTTTTGTTTCTTTCTTAAGTTTCTGTCTGGAGGTCCTGTCTAGCGGTGAGAGCAGAGTGTTGAAGTCTTCTACTATTAGTTTGTGAGATTTTATGTGCATTTTGAGCTTTAGTAGTGTTTCTTTCACGAATGTAGGTGCCTTTGTATTTGGGGCATAGATGTTTAAAATTGAGACTTCATCTTGTTGTGCTTTTCCTTTGATGAATATGAAGTGTCCTTCTTCATCTCTTTTGATTGATTTTCATTTGAAGTCTAGTTTGTTAGATATTAGGATTGCTACATCTGCTTGTTTCTTGGGACCATTTGATTAGAAGATCTTTTCCCAACACTTTACTCTGAGGTAACGTCTGTCTTTGATGTTGAGATGTGTTTCGTGTATGCAGCAGAAGGAAGGGTTCTGTCTTTGTATCCATTCTGCTAGTCTGTGTCTTTTTATAGGCAAGTTGAGGCCGTTGACATTGAGGGATAGTAATGACCATTGATTGATGATTCTTGTTTGTGCTTGATTTATTGTTAGTGAAGTTATTTTGTGTAGTTTCTCCTCCCTTTTTCTTTTGGTGTTTTGTAGAGTGGGATTATATCTTGCCTGTGTCTTTGTGAATGTAGTTATCTTCGTTGGATCTAGGTTTTACTTCTAGCACTTTCTGTAGGGCTGGATTCATGGATACATATTGTTTAAATCTGGCTTTGTCATGGAATATTTTGTTTTCTCCATCTATGGTATTTGAGAGCTTTGCTGGATATAGTAGTCTGGGCTGGCATCCTTGTTCCCTTAGCATTATCTTCTGCCTTTCGTCGTTTCGATTGAGAAGTCAGGTGTAATTCGGATAGGTCTGCCTTTGTATGTTACTTGGCCTTTTTCTTCAGTGCTCTTAATATTTTTTCTTTAGTCTGTAGGTTTGATGTTTTGATTATTATATGGTGAGGTGACTTCTTTTTCTGGTCCAGCCTATTTGGTGTTCTGTAAGATTCTTGTATTTTCATAGGCATATCTTTCTTTAGGTTAGGGAAGTTTTCTTCCATGATTTTGTTGAATATGTTTTCTGTACCTTTGAGTTGTATTTCTTCGCCTTCTTCTATACCTATTATTCTCAGGTTTGGCTTCTTCACGATGTCCCATATTTCCTGGATATTTTGTGTTAAGGATTTGTTGGTTTTGAGATTTTCTTTGGTTGACAACTCTATATCCTCTAATGAGTCTTCAACACCTGAGATTCTCTCTTCTATCTCTTGTATTCTATTGGTGATACTTGCATCTGTAGTTCCTCATCGTTTACCCAGCTTTTCTATTTCCAGCATCCCTTCATTCTGTGTTTTCTTTATAGTTTCTATTTCAGATTTCAATCCTTCAACTGTTTGAGTTGTTTCCTTCATTTTCTTGGTTGTTTTTTCTTGGTGCTCTTTAGATTCTTTGAGAGATTTATTTCTTGAATATTTTCCCCCCATTTCATGAATTGTTTTGTTTGTTTTTTCTTCAATTTCTTTAAGGGATTTCCTCGTTTCTTCTTTGAGGGACTCCATCATCTTCATGAAATAAATTTTAAGTTCTGTCTCCTCTCCTTCATTTATGTAGTCCTTTTCGGTCTTGCTGGTGTTGGATCCCTAGATTCTGGTGGGGCCATGTTGGTCTTTCTATTGCTGAGTGAGCTCTTATTCTGTCTTCGTCCCATCTCTTCTTCCAGTGGATGCTGGTGGGGTCTTTCCGTCTCCCCTGGTCTCCTTCCTTCCTGAAGCTGAAGCTGGACTAGCTGGGGTTTGGGGCTTGTAAAGGTGATGTCTTTCCTGAAGCTGGACTCACTGGGGTTTGGGGCTTGGAAGAGCTGATGTCTTTCCTGCAGCTAGACTCGCTGGAGTTTGGGGCTGGGAAGAGCTGATGTCTTTCCTGTGTGGGCGGGTCTTCAGGATGCCAGGAGTGGCCTGAAGATCAAGGGGATGGGAGGCAGGCAGGGGATCCCAGCTGGAGACCCAATCTCACCTGAAGCTGGGCTCGCTGGGGTTTGGGACTTGGAAGGACTGATGTCTTTCCTGTGTGGGTGGGTCTTCTGGATGCCAGGAGCAGCCAGAAGATCAAGGGATGGGAGTGGGGAGGGGATCCCAGTCAGAGACCCAATCTTACCTGAAGCTGGGCTCGCTGGGGTTTGGGGCTTGGAAGGACTGATGTCTTTCCTGTGTGGGCAGGTCTTCTGGATGCCAGGAGCGGCCCCGAAGATCAAGGGGATGGGAGTGGGGGGGGGATCCCAGCTGGAGACCCAGTCTCACCTGAAGCTGGGCCCGCTGGAGTTTGGGGTTTGGAAGGACTGATGTCTTTCCTGTCCCCATTTAATTTTTTATGTATTTTGGAGATCAGTCTTTGTCAGATGTGGACTTGGTGAAGACCTTTCCCCTTCTGTAGGCTGCCATTTTGTCTTATTCACTTTTCCTTTGATTTACAGAAACTTGTCATTTGTGGAGGTCCTATTAATTGATTGTTGCTCTCAATGTTTGTGCTACTGATATTGTTTTTAGGAAGTGGTCTCTTGTGCCAATGAGTCTAAGACTACTTCCTACTTTCTCTTCTATAAGATTAAGTATAACTAGATTTATGTTGAGGTCTTTGGTCTACTTGGACTTGAGATTTGTGCATGGTGACAGATATGGATCTATTTGAAATCTTCTGCATGTTGACATCCAGTTATATTAGCATCATGTGTTGATGAAGGCTTCTTCTTTTTTCACTGTAAAATTTTGGTTTCTGTGTCAAAAATTAGGTGTTCATACATGTGTGAATTGGTACATTTATACCATGGAGTATTAGTCAGCTCTAAAAAATGGTATCATCTATTGAACCTTGGGCAGTAGATCAGTATTCATCCCGAGTATACACATGGACTTTGGACTCCCATCCAACAATGTGAGGTGCACTCTCACCCTGAACTCTTGGGGGGAGGGCCTAGGCCCTGCCCTGGATGAAATGGCAGTCTATGGACACACCCATGAAAGGCCTCACCCTCTCTGGGGAAATGAGGGGATAATGGGGGAGTTGGGGCCTGGGCACGAGAGGAGGGGAAGGAAACGGAGAGGGACCTGGAACTGACTTGTGAACCAACCATGTTTCCAATCTAAATTTAAACTTAAAAATAAAAAAATTTAATACTAATAAAAATGGTATCATAAAAATTTCAGACAAATGGATGGATATGGACAACATCATCCTAAGTAAGTTAACTCAGAGCCAGAAAGACAAACACAGTATATACTCACTCAAAAGAGGATATTAGATATAAATCAAAGGAGAATCAGAGGTCATAAACGATATCCCCAGAGAAGCTAGGTGAAAAGTAGAATCCTAAGAAGAATACTTGGAAAACCTTATGAATGAGAAACAGATGTATTGGGGAAGTCCTGTGTATATGTCAATAAAGCACTGTTGGCCAATAGGGAACCAAGATAGGTGGGACTAGGATTCCAGGAGGACTCTGGGAAGGAGAAACACAGAGAGTCAAGAGGTAACACCATGGGGTAGTAAGCCCGGAACTGGTAAGAGAAATACTTAGATTAACAGTTATGGAGTAATTACTTAAGTCAGAGCTAGCCAGTAAGAAACAAGCAAGGCCAACAGCTTCATAATTAATATAGCCTCCTGTGTGCTTATTTGGGTCTGATGCGGCTCTTGAACCAGGCTGGCGGGAAGGCTTCTCTCAAGGAAAAAGCTTCTCTTTACAAATGGTGTCAGGAGTGGGATGATGAATTTCCATGTAGAATGACAAAAGCTTTAAAGGAATTTTAGAAACAGAAGAATGGAGAGAAGCACAGATTTTTGGTAGCAGCATTTTCTCAGGTGGGCTCTGTTTTGCTAGCGACAAGCAGAGACTTATGCGATTCGCTTAAGGGAGTCTTCCTGACTCATCGTAAGCAAGCAAAAAAGAAATCAAGGTTCTTTTGAGAGGCTCTGCTAACAATTGACAGGTGTGTAAGCACAGCTGGAAGTGTCAGTGACCACATCTCCAAGCCACAAGCCGGCAGCTGGAGTCACGCTTACGCCTGCCATCTTGGAAAAATGGCAGTTTAAAACAGCCTCGGTTTT
Organism: Mesocricetus auratus; assembly: GCF_017639785.1. Taxonomy (NCBI): domain Eukaryota; kingdom Metazoa; phylum Chordata; class Mammalia; order Rodentia; family Cricetidae; genus Mesocricetus; species Mesocricetus auratus. The sequence continues at coordinate 28,469,225 of NW_024429184.1, forward strand.
AACAGACAAGACACGTGGCCAGAAAAACATAAAGATTTGCAGTAAAGTCAGACTTGGATGAACAAAACCTCTAAAGGTTTACATTGTGTTTAAAAATATATGTAAGATTTAGAGACAAAACAAAATGGCAAAGTGGTAAATAAATAGAAAAGCCGGCTGTGGTTGCACACGCCGGTAGGAATTGCTGCAGAGGCAGAGGCAGGTCGATTTCCAAAGAGAAACCCTGTCTCAGTGAAAAAGAAATATAAGTAAAAGAAATAGAGTAATGATAGATAAATAAATAAGCCACACAAAGATGGAAAATACACAGAGAGTCTGGATACTGTATGCTATTGTGTTTTTCAGCTTTTTGATTGCTCAGAAAGGAACAACTGCTAAAGTACACGTGATTATAAATGCTGCTAAAGTAATTCAACTTATATCTTTTAAAAGTGCCTTGACTTCAAAATTTAAATATAAGGATATGTTACTTGGAAAAGGAGTTTTTATTTATGTTTCTACAGAAAATGAAAAGCTGAGGATTCCTTCCAGGCTTCTGTGGTTTGATGAAAAAAGACCCCCGGAAGCAGTGGACCAAGTGTTCCGACAACTGAAACAGCTAAGATGATGCAGTCTTACAGACCATGAAAATAAGGACTTATACAGGTTTCTGAGTTTTGTTATGATCCCCAAGGTATGAACAGCGCCCCCTTCCAGCACGAAGCAGTTTGGAATGAGCGACATCCTAATTCCCATCTTGTTTATAAATTTTTGTTTTCATTTACATGGGGTTGTTTATAATTGGTGAATGATCACACCAATCTCTTTTTAATGGTAAAAAGGGGAATTGTGGTATGGGTATGGTTTTTCATTTATTGATAGAAATTCAAGGTCACTTTTGTGATGTGTATATTTCTCCTCTTGATTAAGTATTGTGCTTATACTGATCTCTTAAAAAATAATACATAATTAGACACAGACTATAGATAGTTACTTATAATAGTCAGAATTTATAGTTGGGTAAGTTAGGTTTTCTAGATATATACAGATGTATTTGAGACAGATAGTCTTCAAACCTTTCAAAGACCTCAAGAAAATGGCATTTAAAATGGTTTAGGGTTTTTCTTGATAATGGGAAATGTCTGCTCCTGGCAGCACCAATTACATCTGAGAGAAAGATGGGCATTGAAGAAACTCGTTATGGAATTGCTTACATGGCAAGACTAGCCATTTGGTCAAGAAACTTCTCTTGCCTAGACTGTTTGACTGTTGCTATATAAACTGGACATGCAGGACCCACAGGAAAGTGACTGCTGAACTCAAATAGTCCTTCAGGGTTCCTGCTTCATGAAAGAGTCTACGAGACTTTCTGCAGTACACAGAAAAATGATTGACACACTGCTGATGCAGATGGACAGTTTGAAATTTCCTGCTTTGCTGAGAAATCTTCTGGACACACTGTGCCCTATGGGCTGAAGATGGATGCCCCAACATTACAGAGAAATTTCAGGTGACTGTCCAGGTAGCAAGATGTCTCTGTCAATTCTAGTTTTTATATATTATCCTTCTGTTGTCTTTGATAGAGTTGAAGGCAGATAGTTATAGTTTTCCTTAGTTACGATAAAAGATAAGCTACATATAGAACTTTGGACTCACAAGGATAGGATAGATGATATTTTCTTTAATCTTGCTGAATGTTGATAGACAAAATATTGTAACTGTGTTCTTACTTGATAAATATTCTGTTATATATAATTTGACTATGTTAATGTTAAGACCTTTTTGTTTAGACAGAAAAGAGGAGATGTTGGGGATGTCCTGTGTATATGTCAGTAAATTGCTGTTGGCCAATATGGAACCAAGATAGGTGGGACTAGGAGTCCAGAAGGACTGTGGGAAGGAGAAACACAGAGAGTCAAGAGGTAATGCCATGGGGTAGGAAGCCCCTATTCCCTATTTGGAACCTATTCCCTATTCTCTGGTTAGAGAAATACTTAGATTAACAATGATGGCATAATTACTTAAGTCAGAGCTAGCCAGTAAGAAACAAGCAAGGCCAACAGCTTCATAATTAATATAGCCTCCTGTGTGTTTATTTGGGACTGATGCGGCTCTAGAACCAGGCTGGAAGGAAGGCTTCTCTCAAGGAAAAAGCTTCTCTTTACACAGATGAGGTCTCCTGCGTAAACTGGTGATGAAGAGGAATGGATTAGAGGGAACAGGGTTGAGAATATGAGGGAATGAGATTATAGAGTTGGGGGGGCAGAGTGGTACAGTAAAGAAATATGAAAGAGATATTTTTTTTGGTTTTATGAGACAGGGTTTCTCTGTATTGTTTTGGAGGCTGTCGGTCCAGCCCAGCCTCGAACTCATAGAGATCCACCTGCCTCTGCCTCCCGAGTGAAAGAGATATCTTAATGGAGGGAGTCATTATGGGATTAGGGAGAAACCTGGTGCCAGGGAAATTGCTAGAAATACACAAGAATGACCCCAGCTAAAACTCCTAGCAATAGTAGAGAGGGCACCTGAACTGGCCTTTTCCTATAATCAGATACATGACTGTCCTAATTCTTATCATAGAAACTTTGTCCAGTAACTGTTTGAAGCAGACACTAAGATCTACAGACACACACTGGAGTCCAGTAAAAGAAAGGGAGGATGGATTTTATGAGCAAGGGTGGGTTCAAGATTATTGTGTGGTTACCCACAGAGCCATCTCATAGCCTCTGGATTGACAGCAGGATATCTTGCATGAGAGGATCCTAGGCCTTCTGCATGTGGGTGACTATTGTATGACTTGACCTGCTTGTCATGTTTCTGGCAGTGGGACCAGGAGATATCCTTGGTATATGAGCTGGCTCTTTGGAACCTATTCCCTATGGTGGGATGTCTTGCTCAGTGTTAATGCAGGGAAGAGGGATTTGGTCCTGCCTTAACTTGATGTGCCAGGTTTTGTTGACTCCCCATGGGGGTCCTTGCCCTTTCTGAGGAGTTGATGGTGGATGGGGGCCTAGTGAGATGGTGAAAGTGGAAGTAATGGAGGGAGAACTCTGGCTGGTATGTAAAATTAATAAAAATATTTTGAAAATTAGATATAGAACCTTATTTAAAATAACAAAACTGTGTAGAAATCACTATTGGGAAAACCAGACCTCTAGCAAAAGGAATAGTGATTACTGACCAAGAGGAAGTCCTGGATGAAGGCCTTGTGATAGTGTAGTGTTTGCTGTTTAGAGGATCTCCCAACTACCCCAGCTACTGTAAAGGAATCAGTTAGGGGAACTCTAAAGAAACAATCTAAACAAAACACAAATTTGTGGTTTTCTGATTTTGGGAGAAAAAAGCTACCATCTGGTAGTCAAACTAGCTAATGTTAATACCCCAACAGTAATAAAAAAGGGTGGATATACTCAAGACCTCTGGAGAAGTGCTAAGGTTCCTCTAAATAAAGACTAAATGAAGGCATCTAGAAGTTGCTGGGTACTAGAAAATTATCTATTCTCTCTGATCAAATGGCATTGTCAAGAACCATGGGGTACAATTTAGAAAAGTCATTTACCTTGTAGTAGGAGGAATTAACTCTTACTTGGATAAAATTCTGATTTTTCACAGCAAATATGCTAAGCAAAATCTTAAAGGTTTTAAGTGTTCAGAAACTGAATTAATTTATTCCTCTTGAACCAAGTTAAATTCAAAATGTATTGTGTCATAAAAGATGACAGGCATGGGCCCAATGAGGAGAATACCCAGTCAATGACAACTAACATAGACCTGCAAAGTTGCTTTGCAAAGCCATTCAGTTGGTACTTACAACTGTTTGTAGTACAGTATATATTTCAACTTTAAATGATTTGTTGGTAAAAAAAAAAAGCTCCAGCTTAAAATTTAAAATCAAAAGTATAGTGTGTCAGATAAAAAGTACAGTAGGCACAGTTAAACACCCATTACATATTTTTTAAAACTGAAAACAGTGAATTTGAGTTGTGACAATAGAAATTCTGAACAGCAAAACATGGAAAGAAAAAAATAAAGAGGAAAGACGTAATTATAATCATCAGCAACAGTTTATTGTATCACAAATGAAATACTCAGTGTGAATTGAGAGGTGAGAACAGTGGGGTGGGAACAGAAAAAATTTTAAGAGAATACCACGTCAAAAATTCACATTTAATTTAAAAAATCTGTCTATGAAATTAAGCTGGTATCAAACATGAGGAAAAATACAAAAAACTTCAGCACATAGAAGTGTTGAAAAATATTAGAAAAAAGAAAATCTTAGAAGTCACAAAGAAAAAGGTATGTGTTATAGAAGAAGGGAGATAATTTTGACAATAGTCTTCTTATAGAAGATATTCTATCAAGAAAGTAAGTCGAATCCTATTAAAAATAATGAAAGAAAAAATTGCTATAACCCTAGGTTTTCATAAGCCTTGAAAATGTACTTTTAAAAGATAACATAAGGGTCCTCCAGAAAATGTGCCCATATAACTCATAGAAAACAAAAGTCTGACTCAAAAATTAAAAAAGAGAAGTGATAATCATTGCAGAAAGAAGAAATACAAGATTGCAGAATTAGAAGCTGTTATATTAGGGAGATATGAAAGATTTTCTTATTATTTCTGTAACATTGAAAGGCAATTTATGGTTAAATACATAACATAATTTTTTAAATTAGAATTATATTTATGCATACACAAAAGTAAATGTTTTTACAGAGAAAATTACTATATTTTTCTAAGAGTAGTATAGTTAGGTAAATCTAGTATTTTCTATTAAGATAAATAAATATTCTAATAGCTAATAATACATCAGAATATTTTCAGTTTATAATCTAAAAATTTAGCTAGGTAGGTTATTTAAATTTGTAATAATTTTAGTGAATCTATAAAAGAATGGGAAATGTAATAAACCTAAAAGAGGTTGATAATATTAAATCTAGGCACTGTGAAAATAATTTTAAATATTAATAGTCCATGCATGTTATTCAAGGTATATATAAACAAGAGCAGTCACTATGCAGACAATAGGAGATATATTTCAGATATGAAGCATAAAATATTAATGGAAACATATGTCAGATACATTGTTTGAATTATATCTAAAAGCAAATTTAAATGTGTATATTAACATATATGACATATATTATTAGAGCAAAGAATCATGCTAGAGGTAAAGAAGATGTTTCAATAATTATGTAAGGGTTAAATCATCCAGGTATTTTAATCTATATAAATATTTATTTTGTAGAATGTATGAAGCAAAAACTAAAAGCAGCAAGAGGGAACATAAATCCGTAGTTATTGGTAAAGATTAAGTTACTTCCTCTCTTAATTATTGGTCATGTAACAAGGAGACAACAGTGTTACAAAGTGACTTGCAACCCTGCTTGACTTCTGATTTTTTTAATTTAAGAAATAATCTTATTTGTATATCAATCCCCCCATTCCCTGATCCTCCCACCCTCCCATTCCCCTCACCAACCCCCTCAACCCTCTTATTCCCACTACCCAAGGGTAGTGAGGCCTTCCACGGGGGATCATGAATATCTGCCCCATCATTTGGAAGAGGGCCTAGTCCCTCATTTATGTATTTGGGTTGCAATAGTATCCCTCCATAGGGAATCGGCTATGAAAGTCCATTTGTACACTAGGGATAAACACTGGCTCCACTGTAGAGGTTTCATAGACTCCCAGGTCTCCTAGCTGGCACCCACATTCAGAGGGCTTGGTTTGGTTCAATGCTGGTTCCCCAGCATTTTAACTAGGGTCTCTGTTCTCTCACTATGTCAGGTCAACTGGTTCTGTAGTTTTCTCCAACACAGTCTTGCCTACTTTGCTCATCCCTTCTTCCTTTTTACAACTGTAATCCAGGAGTATGGCTCAGTGTTTAGGTGTGGGTGTCTGCTTCTGTTTTGATCAGCTACTGGATGAAGGCTCTAGGATGGCAACCAAGGTAGTCATCAGTCTCATTATAGGGAAAGGAAATTAATGGTTGCCTCTTCACTACAGCTTAGATTCTTAGTTTGGGACATCCCTGTGAATCCCTAAACATTTTCCTGGTGCCAGACCTCTCTCAGTTCCTATGCTGGCTCCCTCTATCAAGGTAATTCCTTTCCTGTTCTCCTTTATTCCTCCCGTCTCAGTCTTCCTGATCTCTTGTTCTCCTCCCCCCTCCTCTTCTTCCCTTCTCTTTTTCCTACCTCTCCCCTCTCTCCAACCTTGTTCCCATTTTGCTAGTGGGTTCTTGTCCCTTTCCACTTTTTCAGGTGACCATGTGTTTTTCTCTTGGGGTCCTCATTGTTTCCTAGTTTCTCTGGTAATCTGGATTGTAGGCTGGTCGTCCTCTGCTCTATGTCATCCATATATGAGTGAGTACATACCCTGATTGTCTTTCTGTGATTGGGTTACCTCATTCAGTATGATTTCTTCCACTTCCATCCTTTTACCTGAGAATTTCAAGATTTCATTGCTTGTTTGTTTTTTCCACTGAGTAATACCCCATTTTGTAAAATACCAATTTTCTTTATTTATTCTTCAGTTGAGGGCAATCTAGGTTGCATCCAGATTCTAGCTATTACAATCAACACTGGTATGACCATATGTCCTTGTATGTATGTGCATACTTTGGGTATATACCCAAGAGTAGAACTGCTGGAACTTGAGGCAGACTGATTCCCATTTTCCTGAAAAACCACCATACTGGTCATATAAGTTTGCACTTCCAGCAGCAATGGAGGAATGTTCTGCTTTGTCCATATCCTCTCCAACATAGACTGTCATTGGCATTTTTTATTTTAGCCATTCTGGCTGGATTAAGATGGTATCTCAGAGTTGTTTCAAGTTGTATCTCCCTGATGGGTAAGGAAGTTAAACACTTTCTCAAGAGTCTTTCAGCCATTTTAGATAACTCTATTGAGAATTCTCTGAACAGATGGGGAACACAGAGAGGGGTGACGGGAGTGGGAGCTGGGAAGAAGAGAGGGAGAGAAGAGGAGGAGAGAGTAGGTCATGGGGAAACAGGAAGGTTGAGTGGGGGAGGTAAAATAGGGAGAAGAGAGAATCATAGGTTAGAAGACAGATCAGGCACCAGTGTGACCTCTAGTGATCTAAAGGGATGATACCAATTGGCAAGCTAAGCAATAATGGAGAGACCACCTCTTATGCCCATTCCTGATAATGAACTAACTTGATGTCTATAACCATCCTCGAGCCTCTGATGGAAGCAGAGGCAAACACCCACAGTTAAACACTGAACTGAACCCAAGGAACCCAGTGACAGAGAGAGAGGAGTGATGAGCAAACTGGCAAAGAATGGGCTGGGAAAACCAGCAGAGACAACTGATCTGAACAGGGGAGAGATCTTGGACCCCAGACTGACAGCTGGGAGGCTATCATGGGACTGATCCAGACCCCCTGAATGTGAGTGTCAGTGAGGAGGCCTGAGAACCTATGTGTTCCTGAGCAGTGTTTATCCCTGGAATACAAACAGACATTGTGTGTTCATAACACAAAGAGGGATGCCCTCTCAGCCTGGACTCTTATGGGAGTGCCTGAACCCTACCCTGAGTGAAATGACAGACTCTAGATATCCCATATTTGGAAGGAAATGGCAATAGGATGGGAGGCCGGGGGGATGATGGTGGGTGGGTGCGGGAGGAGGAGAAGAAGAGGGAACTGGAATTGACGTGTAAAACAAGCTATTTAAAATTAAAATAACAAAGAGAATTCTCCATTTAGTTCTGTACCCCACTTTTTAATTGAATCCAACTTGAACTTCAAAGTTGTTTACATTAATATTTTTTATCAGATGGGGGAGTTTTCAACATTACTTCTTTCTTAGGATAAACATTTTCCTATCCTTTATTATCCAACCCCTATTATGTACATAGACTACATTAGATATTTTCAACATTTACTGAGGCAATATTTACTTTTTCCTTGTTTTTTCTATTTATTTTTAGACTAATTATTAAATATCTTCTAAATTATTATTCATCCATGCCAGTTACAATTATACTACTGTCTGTCTCCTTAGTTTCCCACTTCTGTTGTTATTCTTTTCAACAACAGATTTCCAATTTCTTACTAAAAATATTTTTTAATATGCTGCATTTCAGGAAACATTTTAACCCCATGTTCAATAATCATATTTGTATTTTATTTATGAGAGTATTTGATAATGGCCCTTTTAAATTTTATTTATTTTGTTTCTGTCATTTAAAATATAATTTTAACTGAGTTCAAGCTAATTTTAGTTTGCACTTCTCTATTTCTTTTTCCTTTGTGTGAAGCATATTTCTTTATACTCTCTCTTTTACCATTATATCCCCCCCAACTTCCTTGCTATTCCCTTCTTCACCAATATAAAACTGAATGTATAAGCAACACTAAGTGAATTTAGTGGGTTTTAAAAGTAGTACATGAACTTGTGTGTAAAAAGTGGTAGAGGCTGAGTATTACCAAAACACAGTAGGTCATGGGGGAATAGGAAGGTTGAATGGGGGTGTAGGATAGTTGGAAGAGGGAATCATAGGTTAGAAGACAGATCAGGCAACATTGTGACCTCTAGTGATCTAAAGGGATGACACCAATTGGCAAGCTAAGCAATAGTGGAGAGACCACCTCGAATGCCAATTCCTGATAATGAACTTGATGTCTATAACCATCCTGGAGCCTTCATCCAGTGACTGATGGAAGCAGAGGCAAACACCCACAGTTAAACACTGAACTGAACGCAAGGAACCCAGCAACAGAGAGATGAGCGATGAGCAAATTGGCAAAGAATGGGCTGGCAAAACCAGCAGAGACAGCTGATCTGAACAGGGGAGAGCTCTTGGATCCCAGACCGACAGCTGGGATGCCAGCATGGGACTGATCCAGACCCCATGAATGTGAGAGTCAGTGAGGAGGCCTGGGCAACCTATGGGGCCCTGAGCAGTGGATCAGTGTTTATTCCTGGAATACTAACAGACATCGTGTGTCCATAACACAAAGAGGGATGCTCTCTCAGCCTGGACTCTTAGGGGAGTGCCTGGACCCTACCCTGAGTGAAAGGACATACTCTAGATATCCCCTATGTGGAAGGAAATGGCAATAGGGTGGGAGGCTGGGGCGATGGTGGGGTGTGCGGGAGGAGGGGAGGGAGAGGGAACTGAGATTGACATGTAAAACAATCTATTTAAAATTAAAATAATAATAAAAAACAAATTCTCAAACAATAGTAAATATTGAACATTTAAGATAGTAGATAGTATATTAAACTGATCCCACATATATCCACAATATCTATCATTTTTGCATATTCATTTGTTTAATTATGCAGGTAGACTGTTGCAATGGAATCTTTCTTTGGGAGTAGATGCCTTGATGAAGCTTTATAGCAAATAGCATGTAGCCTTGTGCATAGTCACCATGATTTTGCTTGCCTGGTTGCATGTAAATAATTTCAGTTCATTTATCCTCAACACACTATATTCTCTCTATTAAGATTCAAATTGGTGAAGTAGTGAGAACAGAAAAGGACATTGGCTATCAAGCATGACAATTTATGTTTGATCACTTGTACTCACATAGAAGAACAGAATCTACTACTGCATGAGGCATCCTGACCTATACATCTACCTACACTGTCACACTGACCGCATATAAAGTAAGCAAACAAACAAGCAAATGAGTAGGAAAAACATTCAAATTGACTACAAATATGGATCAAGTTGTACAATGCTTGTCTATCATTAAAGATGACCTGTGTTCAATCTTCAGCATTGCAATAAGTGTTAAGCTGATTTTCCTCTAGCAGCATTATGTAAAACCATTGCCTTCCACTGATGGCTGGTTTACTGTTACAGTCTATTTTGCAAAGGGTTTTTGTTTTGTTCTATCTACTGACTTATGATTCATTTCTGCAATGCTGATGATTCAATACCAATTTTTTTTCTGGCTAGGTGTGTATGTGTGTTAGGCATCTTTTCTGAATTTGCAGGGAAAAATGAAAACTATCTGACAGCCTGATTTTAGCAGATACAGATTGTATTTCAGGAGTATGCTTGCTGATTTTAGCCACATTAGGAGGACTCATCAACCCTCTCTGTCTCAATTTCACCTTCTCACAGGTTATTGTTTCACACACCGTTGTCATTGTGGAACTAATACCAATTTAAGTGCTTCTCACTGAAACTTCATGTCTCAAAAAAAGCCTCTTTGGACATTAGTATCCCTGTGCTGTGTTCCAACCAAAACCAGTTCCTCAGGATGAGCACTGTATTCTTACGAACTGTCTCTTGTTTGTAGACACTCTGGCAAGCCTTTGGAACTGGGAACAAGGAACAACCATTCTTCACAGTGGAACCTTGTTGTGTCAATGGGAATTTATGAGAATATAAGTCTCTTATTAATGCAATCCCAAACAGGACACAATGCATCAGAACTTTGATTAGCTATACTAGGCATCACATGCTACACATCCTCACTGTTTTTTTATTTAAATTAGAAACAAGCTTGGTTTACATGTTAATCCCAGTTCCCTCTCCCTCCCCTCCAATCCTGTCCTCCATCTACTCCTTATCCCCTCCCCTCCTCTTTTGATCCCCAGCCTACCTCTCCCATGCCCTTTCTGCATCCCAGGGAGGATGTAACCATCTGTAGGGGAACTTCAATGTCCATCATATCATTTGGAGCAGGGCCTAGACCCTCCCCCCAGTGTCTAGATTAGTGTTTATCAAAGTTCATGAATGGACTTTGGGAGCCCACTCCACATAGAAGGATACTCTCTCAGATTCTTGCTACTTTTACAAACATTTAGGGAATTATCTTAATTTTCTTCATGTAACATATGCTCTTAAAACAATTTCCAGAGACATTTAAAAATAGGATATATATATACTAAAATTAATTTTTCTGCAGCAATGATTGTTTTACTCAGAGAGATGAGTCAGAACATTTCAAATACAGAGGCCACAATGTTTGCAAAAGGTGTTATACACTGAATTGACTTTTCTTTTCCCCTTGAGTATTAAAGAAAACTGCTTCTTGGTACACAGTTGAAGAATAAAGCCATTAAATATCTGTAATCTTGATGTGAAATTTGAGCCACTTATAAAATGTGAGATGTTTATCTCCATTTAATATTGTTAGTTATCAGTTCTTTAGCATCTTTTACTATGTTTGTCTATTTCCTGTAGTCAAATAACTTTATTACTGAAAGAAAATTGGCACTTAAGTGATGGTGAAAACCCAGGCCAGAGATGCATGTGTCCGAATTACAATGCAGCACTAAGGTTAGGTGAACAGAGAACAAAATTCAGAGTATGAGAAGAGAATATTGTCATATTAAAGCAGCTGAACTATTGTCAATGTTTCCAAAAAGATTTCTAATTAACTCTATTCTAATTTTACTAGGAATTTTTATTTCTTCCAAAAGCAGGAATACATTAAGATTTATGAGTTAGCTGAAAACTGAATCCACTGCTTTACTTTGAATGTCACTTAACTAGAGATTTCAGATCCTAATTTTTAGTTCTCATGGAATTTTTTCATTTCCATTAAAATAGAATTAGCTTATCCACACCATCTGAATCCTCTTAAATAAATCAATATAGTTATGGTAAAGAGAACAGCATTTTTCTTTTAAGAAGAACAGGAAAACCAAAAGAAAACAAGCCCAGTGTTTATCTATATTTTCTGTATTACAGAGAATAGATGTAGAGCATCACCTCACTTTTTGTAATGTAAGTAAATAAGAAATTTTGAGAAATCTTTCTCAGCTTCTAAGACATTGAAGGATTCTAGAGACTATTTTTAATATCTATTAATCTCTTTTAAAATTAAAATGATGAACAAAGTATTTTCTACTGTCTATTGTGAACATCTGTGTCTGACATATTCCTGTTTAATTCTTGCAAATGAGCTCAGCAACTGCCCATCAGTACATTATGTAAATATTGAAGTTAAGTTTAAATAACTAATAAATCATGCATGTCTTCTAGATTTCTAGTTACAGCTCTTTTGCTTATCAAAATCTTGTTGTATTATCTCCTCCAGTGTTCTCTTCAAAGTCAACAACCATAAGAAACAATTGCAAAAGCATATGGGAAAATAAATCATCACATCCCTTTAACTGATAATACCTAAATGCAAGAACTATTTAAATATGTGAATACTAAAATACTATGAAAGTTGTGTAAATATTTGAATGAAATTGATTCTATGAAAGTAAAAATTATCATCAAGTAATAATATCAACATAAAATAAAGCCACATGACCATAGAGGTTGTGTTCATTTCTGGCCCTAGAGTCCATATGGATTTATTTCTTGTTGGTTTTTTGGTGCCATCATGAATGTGTAAAGAAAATGTGATACATTATACATTATAATTTATCCAGCTATTAAAAAATTAAATTATGAAATTTGTAGGTAAAGGAATGGAGCTGGAAACTACTATCCTGAGTGAGGTAACTTAGACTCAGATAAACAAATGTTGCATGTTTCCTCTCACGGATGTTAGCTTGTAATTACCATTGGATCTACAGACATGTGTGTTGCATTTACAGTGTCTGTAAAATCAGGAAGTTACAAGGGGGCATCAAAGAGCTTAGAACTCACTGTTATAAAAAGATTAAAATGGAGTAATGAAACAAAAAGGTTTAAATTATAATTGGGAGTGGAATGAGCATGGGGAGAGGGAAATAACACTTAGGAACATTTTCAAGTCTTATGGAAAACTCCTACTGTAGGCTTCCTAAAATACATATGTTCCATATATCCATGAGTGTGCGTGTGTGTGTGTGTGTGTGTGTGTGTGTGTGTGTGTGTGGTATGTATCTGTGTCTGTGTGTGTGTGTTTGTGTGTTTGGAGTAGAAAGATTTATGATGGAGTTACTATATAATGAGGAAAAAATCAGAATCCAGCAAACAAAGGACCGACATCAGGAAAAGTTCTTTCAGACTTGATGTACAGTGAAGTCTCACAGACACAGAAACATTATGTGCCACTGCCATTTCACTTGGCTATGAAGCTGAAGAAATAGAAGTAATAGAATACGGAAAAATCAAGCTTATACTGAATGGTAGCTTCATGTTTACAGGCTAGTTTTCAGAATGCTTGCAGGTGCTAGGTCAACAATTGGAGGAGAAAAGTAATCACCAATCATATTCATCTAGTAACAACAATGACTGCACTAGCAACTATGGCACTGATTTAATTTTGGCAGAATCACCAGCAACCACATTATCATTGTTTTTAAGTCCTACTTCACTAGATGAAAGCCATTCCTGGCACCATTACTGGGCCAGCAACCTGTAATTACAAAGATCATAGGTGATAGGGGAGAACCAACTACAATTAGTTTGATAAATGGACATAGTATTATACTAACTCCTAATGACTTAACTTTATATCCATAGATAAATACTTAATAGAAACATTTTCTGTTCAGTAGATGATAAGCATCAGAACTGATTAAGTTCTACGGAGTAAGAGACTACAGAATACCCATCTTTAAATGCAAATAAGTGTGTATGGTGCCAACCTGTCTCAAGGTTCAGGAATCACTGTGGAAACCACAGCAAAAAGATTATAATGGCCAGAAAGAATGGGCAACTACAAGGAATCACTGTTTTCAAAACACAGGAAGGCAGGTACACAAATAAACTCACAAGTTTTGGGACAGCATGCAAAAAGCCTGTGGAAGCTCAAGCAAGGTCAAATACTAATATGCAAAAGAGAATTGAGCATAAACTCCCACACTTTTATCTGAAGCTAGTGGCAATCATTAGTAACTGGTATTGGAGAAGCTAGTTTTCTCTATACGTAACTGGTAAATTGACCAAGTGCCTGTGGAAGACCATATATACATTAATTTGAGTGAATTTGAAAAACAGACAGAAAAGAATGGGATCTGGGAAGAATTGTGGGAAGTGAATACTGCCAAAATATATTGCAAAAAAACTCTCAAAGAACTAATAGAAATAATAAACAAATAAGATCATCTGAATTGAAAAACATGAGGTAAATTATGACAATTCTGAATTTTCAAAATTCTAGTAGTAAATTAAAATTTTGAGTTAGATATTTAATCATTTGAGTACCTAAACAATTGTCAGTCATAAAGTAGGCTCGTCATCGCTACTGCTTTGTAGAAAAGGGGACTTAGAAATCAAACTGTAATACTAAAACTTATTTTAATAAGTCAAAATTCCATCTGAAATTAATTTGAAGATAAAATTATTTGAATACCCTCCTTGACTCTAAGTATATTAAGGTGTTACATGTGGTGACATTAATTTTCTATACTTAGTTGCTATTGCCCTTTGAAATAAATGGTCCCATTGAAAATAAAGGAGTCCTCAAATATTAGCTTCAAAGTGCAAAATCAAATTTAAAACTACCCTCAACTCCACAGACTAGAGATCATGCCAAATCCTACAAATTGATCATCACATACATGTTGTTTTCTAGTTCTTTCCCATTCATGTAATATTACCATATAAAAACAATTTATTGACAATTGAAAGATTATGGCATCTTGATAAAGGTTATGCGTGTTCTCTTTCCACAAACATTTTCTAAGCACATTGAAAGCTGATATAATAAAATAAATCACTGTATTTGAGTAACTACTAACTTTCATGAAACTATCATCGGTAAACTTGAGGGCCAATATTGTAATATTAGACACAAACTTGATCACACACACACATACACAACTCACATATACATATACACCAGAGTGTTTTCGTTCATAAAATAAGAATAATGTGTTTTGATCAGTTTGTGTTTGGAAGATGGTTTTGCTACATAGTCCTGGGACAATCTATGTAGATCAGATTTGTCTCAAATTCACAGAGGTCTGCCTGACTCCTTCCTCCTGAGTGTTGTGATTAAGTTTTTGTGCCAACATGCCCATGCCCACAGAATAATACATTTCAATATTTCTCTTGTTTTTTGAAACTTCATGCTGATCACATTCATTTTGTTTTCTTTCTATAATGTGATCAATAACCTTGGATTTCCATTGAGATGTCTCTATAGTATATTTTTTAATGTTTTTTATACCCAAAATTTTCCTCCTTGTTTATCCTTTTTATGCTTCCTAAAACTAGCCTCAGGATATTTTAAGTTCTAAATATACAGAAATCTACACTAAGTCAGTGACTCATCAGCCGAATGCCTTTTTAATGTAGGCTCATATACCCTGAACCTCCCACCATTGTTCCAAGAAGTGTTTAATGAATGAGAACACTCTTTTCCAAGAATGTCCATAGAGATCCCTGTGGAGTGCTAATATGTTCCACAAACATGTGCTTTCTCACTCAAAAGCTAGGCTGCTCTCTCTTGTAGACTACTCCCTTGTCCTCTGCTCCTGCATCCTGTCATCTACACCATTTTTATTCTGAATTATCTCAGGCTTCAGTAGCATTCCTCTTTATTTCTTTGGCACAAGTGTAGATCCCAAATCTTTTCTTCTCTGGACATTGTAAAATCAAAAGCTAGGCTGTAAAACACAGTTCATGAAATCTAATTGGCTTAAAAATTAACAACTATTAGCCGGGCGGTGGTGGCGCATGCCTTTAATCCCAGCACTCGGGAGGCAGAGGCAGGCAGATCTCTGTGAGTTCGAGGTTGGGCTGGACCGATAGCCTCCGAAACAATACAGAGAAACTCTGTCTCGTAAAAACCAAAAAAAAAAATAGCGACTATCAATTAATTTCATGCATTCCACTGGAAGTTGTGGTCTTCTTCTGAAAAGTCCCAGTTATTTCATAAACTTCCAACCACATATGCTCTCTCACATATGGAATTCCTGGCCTGATAAAGGTCAGTTCCCTATGTTATGACTGAGTTGACTCCAATCTATGTGCCACTAAAGGAGGTGACATCTTCATTCAGAAACAGGGCCCCTGTATGCTTCTGTACTGGAGATCTGTTTTTCAGTGAACTTCCAAATCTTCCCCTTTATACAATGGTTATGTCTCCTCCCACTTCCAAAGAAAACTGTGGCAATTTCTTTGGGCATCATTTCTATGAGTTACCATAAGATATATCAAATTATCGTTTTATCCACTGTAGTCATGGATACTGTAGTTAAAAACAAAACAATATAATGGTGTGTCTCCTGGCTCAAAAACCTGTTACAAGGAACTAAAATAATTCTTGATATTTCTGAGTGCCAGTGTATTTCTACCAATAAAACAATAAGTATGAAATTTCAATACAATAAATGGAAAGGACCAGTCATCCTCAATAGCCTGAATGATTCCCTTTTGTAAAACACTGCAAAGACCTTAAAACAAATGTTCTATTGTACTTGAAATTCTCAACAACAACAACAACAGCCAATCAATCAACCAAACAAACCAAAGACAAATAGGAAAGAAAGCTATGTTGGAGCTACCACACATATTATTATTCAAAATATCCAAAAGGTACTCAGTTGTGAGAATCTTTTCTAGTTGATGGCAACGGCAGTAAACAAAAACACTCCGGTTCATACTCCAGTACTGGGCAGAGACAAGTAAAGTTGCAAATACTGTAGTTACTTAGAACACATTACATAGTCTCAGGGAGAAGAAGGAATGAGAAATTAAGGTATCACAGGGTGCCTTTCATTTCTTATAAGGGGGAGATATTTGATTTATACTTCGAGTTCACAACTCATCACTGAGGGAAATCAGGGGAAAAAATTGAAGGCAGGAGCAGAAACAAAACTACAAATGACGGCTGCTTCAGAACCTTGTGTACATTTTGAATTAGATTCAATCATATGTGTGCTTCTCAAGATAATTTTTAAATAAGGTGGTCTGGCGTAGGGTTTTTTCTTCTGAATTGAAACAATCCATGCTGGAGGATTGCTCCTTATGTCTCAGGTGGTAAGCCAAACTCAGAAAGCTACAAAAGTTCCTGAAACATGCAAGAATAATCAGGTCCTTTCTTAAGCTTATCCAAAATTAGCAATGTGGTGGTGGACGGCACAGTTTTTAACCTGCTGTGTTGTCTTTTAAAGCAAACCGGAGATACAAATAGTTTCCTAACTAGGATTTGGATACAGCCATCAAGGAATTAAAGTGACAAGAAAGAGTATGAGAGAGGATACAAGGGGACCTTGGACTCATTGAACATTAAGGCCATACAGTGGACCTGATACAGGAAGAGACCCAGAAGGCAGAGACATCCTGCATTTAGGAAAAACCAGTCTGTCAAAGACTAGGGGAAGTGCCAAGGCTGTAAACAGAGCTGATTTTCTAAGCCCCATTGTTTGAGCTAAGGAGATGTAGGTATTGGACATAAGGAGAATATATGTAAATTCAGCATATGAAAGACAGAGCAGACATGAAATGAAATGAACTGGTTGGTACAACTATAACCATTTTCTAGAAAAGAAACAGTTACCTCAGTTTCATAATTCCTAAAACTCAAATAATGTCTGGAAACAAAATAGTCTGCATATAACACACTGACAAAAACATTGTAATTCAAGCTTGTCCTTGGGTACAGGGGCCAAATTACCATTTAAACTTTGTTTTGTACCAAATTGTATTGTCGACAATCCACAACCGTTTTTCTGTTGCAAAATAACATCAATACTTTTCATTTATTTAAATGTAGGAATTTTTGGTTTGTGATTATAGCATGAAAAGATTCCATTAATTGAAAACTCAACCTTCTACCTTTTTTTGTAAAGCACTGAAACCTACTTAAAATTTGAAATCATAGATTTTGTGACAGTCTGTGCCCATAAAATACACAGAATTTTAGCCGGGCGGTGGTGGCACACGCCTTTAATCCCAGCACTCGGGAGGCAGAGGTAGGTGGATCTCTGTGAGTTCGAGGCCAGGCTAGACCAACAGCCTCCAAAACAATACAGAGAAACCCTGTCTCATAAAACCAAAAAAAATATATATATATACACAGAATTTTGTCAGGATCCAGTCATTACAAACTTTTCCTGAAACCTGAGTCATCTGCTGCTTCCTACCAGCCCAGAAGCTAATGTCCCCAAATACCCACATTACTAACGAGAGTGAAGAACTGAGATGTCTGCTTCCATTGTTGGGATGGGATGAAGATACACCTTAAACAGCAGGGCTAGAGGACAGGGGGGCACCAAGGGCTGACCTGCAGGCCAACATGAGAAATGAAGGAAGAAAGAGTTTAAAGATTCCCACAAACTCAAAGTGCTACAGACTGACGTGAAATCTAGTATGAGCAATAGGACTGAATTCCTAAAATGCTGAAAACCCATGAGAAGATTAAGTACACTAGGAAGAAAGTGTGTATGAGCTGTTCTGAGAACAGTTTCTAGCCTGTAGCAGGCAGAAGGAAGATATATGTAGAAAATTGAATTATATTCACTTTAGATCTTTCATTCAAAAACAAGTTGCTTATCAGATAGGCTTTGAATAACATTGTGTTTCAGCCAGAAATAATAAGTTAATAAATATTTATGTTACCTACTACATGTTATAGATAAATGATCAATAAATCATGTCTCAACTTTGAGAAAGTTATACTTTGAGAGGACAGGGTTGTAAGCATGTAATTTAAGTAAAACAGAAAGAGAAAGGAAAACAAAACAGGCAAAATAATAAGGCAAATTTTAGACACATAAGGAATGAATTGGCACCTGAAAAAAAATCTTTCAACACTCACAAATAAAACAAAGAGCCAAATATGCCAAGACAAAATTTTCTTGTAGGGGCTTTATATAAAAGAAAATATACAGGTAATCTTTGTTAGACAAGGCAGGAAACAGGAAAGTACAAAGAATCTTAAATACCTTACTCTCCTGTGTTTATCCAGGCAGGCTAGTATCTAATGTGTAAATAAGACTGCCCAAGACTTTCCTGGCTAGAAAAATAAAAGGAAGGAAAGTAACCATGCAGAGAGACAACAGGCACACGGACAATTACACAATTAACTAATGATAATTGCGAAAACAGACACAGATTCATACAATGCAAAATCCCACAGGTGAAACACAGAATAACATTCTGAAGCCAAAACATTTCTTAGTATAATTAAACAATCTTCTTCGGTTTCTAAGGACTTTAGTCATTTCTCATTTACACCATGATTCCAGCCATGGGAATCAACCAAACAATTATGGATTATTTCAAATGCAAAACACTGGACAGTTCCAGTATTCATTCAGTTCTTTACAGATCCAAGACTTCTTCAACCTGAAAACCTATTGTCCAGTAGCACCTGGCTTGCGTATATTCAGCATAGACTGTCAGAGAACCTCTAACTAAACTCACACATACAGATTCATAACATGAAGTGGCTCAAGTTCAACAACACAACAACAGAAAAAATAAATAAAAAGTAGTTTTAAACAAGAACTAAATCTTCTACATATGCCTTAAATGTCACTGGCTAGTCATAGGATTGGGAGTAAGAGAACAAAGATTGGAACAGCAAACTCACTACTCTTTTCTCATCCTCTCCCAGCCTGGCTTGACTGGATTCTTGGGAGACAAAACAAATCAACAGAATGTCAAAAACTATTTAAAAATAAGTCTTTGATAACTAAATTACACACGTATGTCTAAGTTTCTTTTGAGCTTTCTGTGTATGGACTTATTCTCTCCTTTAAAAGAACATTGAACAAAAAAGCTGTGATTAAAAATAAGTTGCAAAAATAACAATGACAACAGTAATAACAATAATGTAAAAACTTTGGGGCTGAGGAGAAGACTAGATGAGTAACCTACTTGCCAGGCAAGAATGGGGAGCTGAGTTCAGACACCTACTACCTATGTAAAACCCAGGCATAAGGACAGCACATGCCTGTCATGCCAGAGTTGAGGAGCAAGGCCCTGTAGGTGGATACACTGATTCCTATGTGCTGCTGATCAGGAAGTTGAGCTATGTATGTTCTCTAAGCAATGGGAAATAATCATGTTCCTTAAAGAGAGAGGTAATATGTTAGAATAAACTTTTAAAAGCATGTTTATTTGGGGTGCTTTGTGTAATTTATGGATACCATTCAAATAAAGATGCCAATTATGAAATGAAGCTAAACTGCTTTTATATTAGGGATGATCCTTCATGGTGCAAGGTGCTTGAAGTTCCTGTGGGTAACACACAGTCAGGCTGAAGATGAACTGTGTGTGTGTGTGTGTGTGTGTGTGTGTGTGTGTGTGTGTGTGTGTGTGTGTGGAGATCTCATGATAGAGCAGCAAAAAATATACTCATCTAACCATAATCTCCTCAACCCAAAAATTACCATGGAAATTGTTCAATAACTCACATGAATGAGTGATTTATCATTTTGTGTTTTGTTTTACTTTCCTTAAGAGTCTATTTGAATTTTATGTTTAAGTTTACTTTAAGCATTTTCCCTCAGGAAGTTTTTCTATTTTCCTAATTTAGGGAAGAAACTTAGGGCACTGCCAACCCTATTCAAGCTTTCTGTCACTATAAACTACATCATTAGTCCTTTTATTTCTTTCTTTTCTTTTATTCATTTCATTAGTTTTTGTCTTTTTTCTATTTAAAGTTTATGCTTTTTTTGTTTAAAAATTTGGTTCTCTGCTTTTTCCCTTCATATTTTATGTTTCAAATTGCTCTTGACCTTACAATGCAATTTAGACCAGTCTGGTCAAAATCTCTTGTTTCTCTCATAAAACAATGATATTGCAGCATGAGAAATGCTTATAGTAATGCACACATCCAGCAATAAGTATGAATTGTACAGTGCTGACTGATATTCTGGAAGTACTGCTGAGAAGAAGGAAGTCATAAACATCTACTGTTTTCAGGAATAAAGCAGAACAAAAACTCAGATAACTCAGTGAGGAGGTCATCTAACCTACAGGATACAGTTGGTACAGTTCTGAAAGGAAAGGTATCCTGGCAGGTGGAAGACAAGGAAAGCTATGAAGTCTTACTGCACAAGATTTATGGGGTGGGGGCACGTGAGGGTTGTTAGCTCTGCTTGATTGGGAAGCAGCAGATTAACTATGTGGACTGGTATCAGCACAAAACACCCCAGATCACATGCTTGGCAAAAAGGAGCCTTGCTTAACCCATACAGACAAAGAGACAATAATAGATATAGAGGATGAGGAATAATGGGTAAAGTGTCTAAGAATGAGTGGAAAGGTATATTTTCCACAAAGAGACACACGACTGCCTCTGGATAGAGTGGAAACAGACACAGCCATAGGCAAATGGCAATTTATAAAGGGAAAGGGGAAACCTCATGTCAGGGTGTGTAATTTAATTTTGATTGAGCATATTAACTGGGGTACAGAAAAGGGGGATTTGTATGGTAGACTTCAATACTTTGATAGCTGGAGCATGGTATTCAGCCTCAGGAGAAGGAAATGGTTAAATAAGACAATAGACATTGGTGTCTAGTTTTGGAAATGTATTCTAGTGGTTTTTAGGAAGGAGAGGGTATAGGAGAAGGCAAGCCCTGCAAGAGCCATGCTTGCCATGCTTTAGCCTGCTATAGAGCCCTTTCAGGAACTGGAATGCAGTGTTATATAGGCTTTCTTGGGGGTTGAGTTTTCTGGGATAGATATTTCCAAGGTGGGATTTAGTGGGATTTCAAGCCCTGAGCTTAGGGCGTGCCAGGGACTAGTGAGTGTGTGAGATCAGAGATTGGTGGATTTGAAGTCCTGGAATTGAGCTGTGGCTTTTTATTATGCACAGGAGGAACACGAACTTCAAGATTTTGCTGGCATTAGTCAGGAAATGATTAAGAATTCAGAAATTCTGGGTGTTTTGGTAATATATTTTGTGTTTAAGAGCACTTTCTACTCTTGCAGAAAACTGGGATTTGGTTAGAAGCACCTATATATATATATATATATAATTTAGTTCAGTTGTATCTGATGCCTTTAACTGACATCTATGTGAACCAGGCCTGCTCTTGGGACACATATATATGCAAACTAATATACATAAACAACAATAAGCAGAATATAAAACATACAGGATATAAATGGTCAATGAACCATTACAAACAGGAACAAGAAAGACACAATAATATTACTGAGGGAGCTAGAAAGACATGAAGCTGAAAATATGTCTTCAGACTCTAAAGTGGGTAGCTGAAAGAAAAGGCAAAAATAAGTGAAAGACATGATGCACAAACATGGTGTACTTGAAGAAAAGAAGAGTCCAAGGAACCCTAAGAGCCACATATGCTACCAACTCTGATGAAAATGTCAAAAGGAAACTGAAGATCTCTTTCTAGGAGAGTCACACTTAATGTCAAATACTAAATCTTGTAACTACATCCAGTTAATCCACACCAATTGAACTCAGTTAATTCCAAGAAGAGAAAGTGTACTCACTGCAAACTGATGCATCTAAAATATCTTCTATTGGTTGGATGAATGAATGAAGCTGATTGTTTTCCCACAATCTTTCCTAACTGCACAGTTGGGAGCGCTTGTCATTCAGTATTGAGCAGTAGTTTTCTCTGGGGTTAAATCCTTATATCTTGGAAGGAAACTTATGAAGGCAGCATATGTTCAAGGAGATTAAACAATAGGATGTTATAAAGGGATGTGACATACCACAGGCAAGCTCCTTAAGACAAGAAGTAAACAACTCAATATGTCTCAGGAAGATGCTGAAAATTACCAGCATCTCTAGCCCACCATGTTCCCAAAACTAAACAGTAAAGGCTGTTGAGAGTCACTCTCAGATAAGCCAAGCTACAGAGAAGATTTTCAGACAACCCCAGCTTCCTGGAAGAAACAGAGGATCAAATCAAAAACAAAATCAAAGATGAGCTAAGCTAAGCTGCCGGCAAAAGGTTCCTCCAGTGACTGATGGAAGCAGAGGCAGACACTCATAGCCAAACTTTGAACTGAACTCCTGGAACCCAGTGACACCCCAGATTCCAGATCTTCTCTCCCACCAACGAGACCAGGAAAGGAGAGGAGGCTGGGAGTCCAGGGAAGCAGCTGTTCCTCGGGCAGCATCAGGTAAACAGGCCAGCTTCCCGGCCTGTGCTCCAGTGCCTGCAGATCGCCTGGGACCTGCACAGAGCGCCCAATCCCGGCGGGAGCCAAGCACCCCAGACTCCAGATCTTCGCTCCCACCAACGAGACCAGGAAAGGAGAGGAGGCTGGGAGTCCAGGGAAGCAGCTGTTCCTCGGCAGCATCAGGTAAACAGGCCGGCTTCCCGGCCTGTGCTCCAGTGCCTGTAGATCACCTGGGAACTGCACAGAGCTCCCAATCCCGGCGGGAGCCAAGCACCCAGACCCCAAGTCTTCTCTCCCACCAACAAGACCAGGAAACCAGAGGACCCAGGGAGACCAGGACCAGCATTCGGACAAGGAATAGAAGAACCACCAGATTATTGGACTTGCTAGCACCCACCAAAAGGGAACTCTGGTCCCCAGACCAGTAAGGGGCTCTTTCTGCACCCACTAGAAGAAGAGATGGGAAAGAGACAATACAAAAACACAGTCAGCAACCGAAAAACAAACATGACACCGCCAGATTCTAGAGACTCCACACCAGCAAGACCCCAACATTCCAATGCGGACAAAGCAGAAGAGAACGACCTTAAAAGCACTTTCATGAAAATGATAGGGGCCCTGAAAGAGGATATTGGAAAATCCCTCAAAGAAATGGAAGAAAAAACAAACCAAAAAATGCATGAAATGGAAGAAAAAACAAACCAATAAATGCAAGAATTGGAAGAAGAATCATACCAAAAAAGTCAGGAAATGGAAGAAGAAACGAAGCAAAAAATGCAAGAAATAAAAGAAAAAACAAAGCAAAAAATGAAAGATATGGAAGAAGAAACAAACCAAAAAAGGCAGGAAATGGAAGAAGAAACAAAGCACAAAATGCGAGAAATGGAACAAAAAGCAAACCAAAAAATGCAAGAAATGGAAGAAAGAACAAACCAAAAAATTCATAAAAGGCAACAAACAGACGAACAGATAAACAGAAAATTGCAAGAAGCAATGCAAACACTGCAAGGGTTGAAAACTGAAATAGAGTCATTAAAAAAAACACAATCTGAAGAAAGGCAGAAAATAGAAAAGCTGGACAAACAGTCAGGCACCACCAATACAAGCATTACCAACAGAATAGAAGAGATGGAAGAGAGAATCTCAAGTGTTGAAGATACGCTAGGAGAAATGGAATTATCAACCAAAGAAAACTTTAAATCCAACAAATCCTTAACACAAAACATCCAGGAAATATGGGACACCATGAAAAGACCAAACCTAAGAATAATAGGTATAGAAGAAGGAGAAGAAATCCACCTCAAAGGGGCAGAAGGCATATTCAACAAAATCATAGAAGAAAACTTCCCCAACCTTAAGAAAGACATGCCAATGAAGGTAAAAGAAGCCTACAGAACACCAAATAGAGTGGACCACAAAAAAAAATCCCCTCGCCACATAATAATCAAGACCCCAAACATACAGAATAAAGAAAGAATATTAAGAGCAGCTAAGGAAGAAGGTCAAGTAACATATAAAGGCAGACCTATCAGAATTACACCTGATTTCTCCATGGAAACGCTGAAAGCCAGAAGGTCCTGGATAGATATTCTACCTACACTAAGAGACCATGGATGCCAGCCCAGACTACTATACCCGGCAAAGCTCTCAATCACTACAGACAGAGAAAACAAGATATTCCATGACAAAACTAGATTCAAGCAATATGTGTCCACTAACCCAGCCCTACAGAAAATTTTGGAAGGAAAACTCCAACCCAAGGAAGCTAACTACAACCAGAAAAACATAAGCATTAGAGAATCCCTCTCTACCAACAGGCAAAAGAACAAAGGGGTGAAATTCCACACATAATTCCACCAACAACAACCATTGCAAATCGAAGAAGGATGAGCAATCATTGGTCATTAATATCCCTCAATGTTAATGGCCTTAACTCACCAATAAAAAGACACAGACTGGCAGATTGGATTCGAAGACAGAACCCTTCCTTCTGCTGCATACAAGAAACACACCTCACCCTTAAAGACAGACATTACCTGAGAGTTAAAGGTTGGGAAAAAATTTTTCAATCAAATGGACCCAAGAAACAAGCAGGGGTAGCAATCATAATATCTAACAAACTAGACTTTAAAATAAAATCAATCAAAAGAGATGAAGGAGGTCATTACATACTCATCACAGGTGAAACCCACCAAGATAAAGTGTCTATCCTTAACATCTATGCCCCAAATACAAAGGCATCCACATTCGTTAAAGAAACATTATTAGAACTTAAATCTCATCTAAAGCCCCACACAGTTATAGTGGGAGATTTCAACACACCACTCTCACCACTAGACAGGAATAACAAACAGAAATTCAACAAAGAAGCAAAAGGTCTAATAGAAGTAATGACCCAACTGGGATTAACAGATATCTATAGAACATTTCATCCACATAAAAAAGAATATACATTCTTCTCACCACCACATGGAACCTTCTCAAAAATCGACCACATACTTGGCAACATATCAAACCTCAGCAGCTACAAAAAATTGAAATAACTCCATGCATCTTATCAGACCACCATGCATTAAAATTAGAATTCAACAACAACACAAATTGCAGAAAACCTACAAACTCATGGAAATTGAATAATGCTCAACTGCACCATCCCTGGGTCAAAGAGGAAATAAAAAAAGAAATTAAAGACTTCCTCGAATTCAATGAGAATGAAGACACAACATACCCAAACCTATGGGACACTTTGAAAGCAGTGCTACGGGAGAAGTTCATAGCGCTAAGTGCTCACATGAATAAACAGGAGAAGAGTTATACCAGAGAATTAACATCACAGCTAAAAGCTCTAGAACACAAAGAAGCACACTCCCCCAGGAGGAGTAGACGCCAGGAAATAATCAAATTGAGTGCTGAAATCAATAAAGTAGAAACCAGGAAAACAATACAAAGAATCAATGCAACGAAGAGTTGGTTCTTTGAGAAAATCAACAAGATAGACAAACCTTTGTCCAAACTTACCAAACAGCAGAGAGTGAACACGCAAATTAACAAAATCAGAAATGAAAAGGGGGACATAACAACAGACTCTGAGGAAATCCAGAGAATCATTAGGTCATACTTTGAAAACCTGTACTCCACAAAATTCGAAAATTTAAAGGAAATGGATGACTTCCTGGACAGCTATCAATTGCCAAAACTAAATCAAGAACAGATAAGCAATTTAAATAGACCTATAACCCCTATGGAAATAGAAGCTGTCATCAAAAGTCTCCCAACCAAAAAAAGCCCAGGTCCAGATGGCCTCAGTGCAGAATTCTACCAGAAATTCAAAGAACAGCTTATACCAATTCTTCTCAAAGTGTTCCACACAATAGAAGCAGAAGGGTCTTTGCCAAACTCTTTCTATGAGGCTTCAATAACCTTGATCCCCAAGCCACACAAAGATACAACTAAGAAAGAGAACTTCAGACCAATATCCCTCATGAACATTGATGCAAAAATACTCAATAAAATACTGGCAAATCGGATCCAAGAACACATCAAAACAATCATTCACCACGATCAAGTAGGTTTCATCCCAGGGATGCAGGGATGGTTCAACATACGAAAATCCATCAACGTAATCCACCATATAAACAAGCTGAAAAACAAAAATCACATGATCATCTCACTAGATGCTGAAAAAGCCTTTGACAAAATCCAACACCCCTTCATGATAAAGGTCTTGGAGAGATCTGGGATAACAGGGACATACTTAAACATAATAAAAGCTATATACAGTAAACCAACAGCCAACATCAAACTAAATGGACAGAAACTCAACGCAATTCCTCTAAAATCAGGAACAAAACAAGGCTGTCCACTCTCTCCATACCTTTTCAACATGGTACTTGAAGTTCTAGCTATTGCCATACGACAACAAAGGGGGATCAAGGGGATACAAATTGGGAAGGAAGAGGTCAAACTTTCACTGTTTGCAGACGATATGATAGTTTACATCAATGACCCAAAGAACTCTACCAGGGAACTCTTACAGCTGATTAACACCTTCAGCAAAGTGGCAGGCTACAAGATCAACTCAAGAAAATCAGTAGCCCTACTATATACAGATGATAAAAGGGCTGAAAGAGAAATCAGAGAAACATCACCCTTTACAATTGCCACAAACAACATAAAATACCTTGGGGTAATGCTAACCAAACAAGTGAAAGACCTGTATCGTAAGAACTTTGAATCTTTAAAGAAAGAAATTAAAGAAGCCCTCAGAAAATGGAAAGATCTCCCATGCTCTTGGATAGGTAGGATCAATGTAGTAAAAATGGCAATCCTGCCAAAAGCAATCTACAGATTCAATGCAATCCCCATTAAAATCCCAGCACAATTCTTCACAGACCTTGAAAGAACAATAATCAATTTTGTATGGAAAAACAAAAGACCCAGGATAGCCAAAACAACCCTGTTCAACAAGGCAACGTCCAGAGGCATCACCATCCCTGACCTCAAGCTCTATTATAGAGCTATAGTCCTGAAAACAGCTTGGTATTGGCACAAAAATAGACAGGTAGACCAATGGAATCGAATTGAAAATCCGGGTATTAACCCACACACGTACGAACATCTGATCTTTGACAAAGAAGCTAAAAATATACAATGGAATAAAGAAAGCATCTTCAACAAATGGTGCTGGCATAATTGGAGACTGGCATGTAGAAGAATGCAGATCGATCCATGTTTATCGCCATGCACAAAACTTAAGTCCAAATGGATCAAAGACCTCAACATAAATCCAGCCACACTGAACCTCTTAGAAGAGAAAGTGGGTGGTACCCTTGAACGAATTGGTACAGGTGACAGCTTCCTGAACATAACACCAGTAGCACAGACAGTGAGATCAACAATTAATAAATGGGACCTACTGAAACTGAGAAGCTTCTGTAAAGCAAAGGACACAGTCAGCAAGACAAAAAGTCAGCCCACAGAATGGGAAAAATATTCACTAATCCCACATCTGACAGAGGGTTGATCTCCAAAATTTACAAAGAACTCAAGAAGCAAGTCTCCAAAACACCAAAGGACCCAATTAAAAAGTGGGCTGCAGAACTAAATAGAGAGTTTTCAATAGAGGAGTCTAAAATGGCTGAGAGGCACTTGAGAAAGTGCTCAACATCCTTAGCCATCCGGGAAATGCAAATCAAAGCAACTCTGAGATACCATCTCACTCCTGTCAGAATGGCTAAAATCAAAAACACCAATGACAATTTATGCTGGAGAGGATGGGGTGAAAGGAGGACACTCCTCCATTGCTGGTGGGAGTGACAACTGCTTCAGCCACTTTGGAAATCAGTATGGAGAATTCTCAGAAAAATGGGAATAAACCTACCACAAGACCCAGCAACTCCACTCTTAGGCATATATCTAAAAGATGCCCATTCATACAGCAAAGATGTCTGTTCCACTATGTTCATAGCAGCTTTATTTGTAATAGCCAGAACTTGGAAGCAACCTAGATGTCCCTAACCTGAAGAGTGGATAGCGAAAATGTGGTACATCTACACAATGGAGTACTATTCAGCAGAAAAAAATAATGGAATCATGAGATTCGCAGGCAAATGGATGACACTAGAAGAAACCATCCTGAGTGAGGTAACCCAGTCACAAAAAGAGAAACATGGCATGTACTCTCTCATATATGGATTTTAGACATAGATCTGGGGAGTGCCAGCCTTCAATCCTATGGCCAGAGAGTCTGGGAAACAGAAACTTTATTTAGTGGCTGATCGAAGAAGAGGCAGACTCCCTTGGTTAAGTACTGGGCTGAACTCAAGAAAGCCAGTAAAGGAGAGGGAGGATTGATGATCAAAGGGATTAAGACTGGGCTGGTTTAACCCCCAGAAACAGCTGACCAGACAAAGTTTAACTCTTGAATCCCAGGCATCAGCCTGGGAAGCCAGCATGGGACTGATCAAGACCCCCTGAATCTGGGTGTCAGTGAGGAGGCCTAGGGAATCTATTGAGCCTTGGGCAGCAGATCAGTACCCATCCCAAGTATGCACACGGACTTTGGACTCCCATAGAACAATGTGAGGTGCGCTCTCACCCCTGCCCTATATGAAATGACAGACTATGCACACCCCCATGGAGGGCCTCACCCTCCCTGGGGAAATGAGGGGA
Source organism: Mesocricetus auratus (assembly GCF_017639785.1). NCBI lineage: Eukaryota > Metazoa > Chordata > Mammalia > Rodentia > Cricetidae > Mesocricetus > Mesocricetus auratus. The sequence goes on from NW_024429184.1 coordinate 28,498,320, forward strand.
TAACGGGGGGGGGAGGGCTCGTGAGGATGGGAGGGAATGGGAGAGGGATCTGGAACTGACTTGTGAAGCAACCTTGTTTCTTATCTAAATTTAAACTGGAAAATAAAATTTAAAAAAAAAGCTGCTTTTATATTTTAATTTGAGACATAAAACACTGATTAAATGAGAGTGTTCAAATTCAGTCTTATTAATAAAAAACTCTACTATACTTATGTACTAATATATAGCATTATTAATAATGGCATAATCCCAGATCCTCCATTTTCTATTTCTTTATTTTCAGTATGCATTTGCATGTGAATGGAACAAGAAGTTTTGGAATGCAGATTGCAATGGACCAATAATAAGGAGGGAAATGGAAAAGACAATAAGGGATGTTGTGGAGGTACATGACTAACCAAATATATTTAGAAGTTGAGAAAGAAAGTAAATGGTGGGCTTCCTGGCATTGATAATTCCAAAATCACTGACTTTGACACCCACTGTAATTCTTCCTTATATAGAACTTTAAGGTTCCAGCATGAGACTATTAACCTGTAAATCAATTATGCTTGAATGTTTTGTAGGCCCTAGCTCCTTAGCTATGTATCCATTTGTCTTTCATAAGCTTAATGTTTTGTTTCTTTCCTCTCCCTACAAGGCTTGACAAGATGAACACAGTAAGGTGGAACTGAGTAAAGGATGGAGGAATAACAGACTCCTGAGAAGACAGGAAACTGTTCTTCTTTCTTGCTGTTAACTCTCTATGGTGTGGTAATAGCAACAATGTAGATTATGCTGGCTTCCCTTTCAGCGTAGCCAGGCTTTTGCTTTAGTATTTAATGACTTATCATATCCCTGCACTCTTTGGAGTAAAATTTGAAATGTGGCTGAATTTGTGCCAGAATGTGATGGGGGAAGTCCTTCTGTGTATATGTTAGCCTTATTGGTTGATAATGAAAGCACTGTTGGCCAATAGGGAAGCAAGATAGGTTGGACTAGAAGTGGAGGATTCTGGGAAATGGAGGCACAGTCAGTCACCGTGTAGGACACGAGAGGAGTAAGAGGTCTGTGCCCTTACTCCTGTAAAAGAAGACCAAAAGGCAAGTTACCAAAGAAAAATAGAGAATAATCTTTTCGGTTTAAATTGTTGTATTTAAATGTATTGTTTCCTAGTACCAAAATCTATGAAGGGAATACAGTGTAGGTATAATCCATCCTGAAAAGATGGTAAAGAAAACTGATGACATGTTAAAACTTAATTTCCTAACTACCATTGTTGACAAAAGGGAGGAAAAAAAAGACACTGTACGAAATGTACCTCAGAGTCAAAAATATTGAGAAAAGTGGATGGAGCAATATCTCAGAGGTTAAGAGCACTATCTACTCCTCCAGAGGTCCTCAATTAAATTCCCAGCAACCACCTGGTAACTCACAACAATCTAAAATGATGTCTGGTGCACTCTTCTGGCATGCAGGGGTATATGCAGCCAAAAACATGTGTGTATATTTTTATATAATAAATTTAAACAAGAAGAAAATCCACTTAGTATAAAAAATTATTAAGAAGAATTTCAACACTTAAAAATAAAAAGTGAATGTTAAATCCAACCCCAGATCAAAAGTGCACCTGGTGGAAGTTGAGATATACACTAACACTGAACACCTTAGGTATCTGTGATATTGTCTTCCTTTTGAAAAAAATCAATCAGAATGTTCCACTTTGTATAAGAATAATAATCAATGAATCTATTAAGTTAAAGTAAGATAGACTATTTTTCTTAATATAACCTGTCTCCTTTCAAGAAAGCAGGTAATTAGAAAGTTTTAGACACCTTGCATTGAAATATTTGTTATTCTCCTCTTCTGTAAACATGAAGCTGCCTTACCCTCTAATCTTTCAGAAAATGTTGTAAGAAACTGATTTTTGTAATTAATAATTAAAATTAACAATTAACATATAAATAATTGTGTTAAGGATTTTCCCTAGTTGAAACTTAGTGCCCATGTTAATGTTTTGTGCCATGTTTTAGTGCTCTGAATTTTAAACCAAAACTTAGTCTGTGGTCATTGGGAAATAAACTGCCAAATGCTTCTAATAGGAAAAAATATGATTCAAAAGCCTAAGGGGAGAATGGAATGGCTGCCTCCTTGACATCAAACGAGCCTTGTAAAATAGCACATTGATCAGCTAAATACAAATGAACTAGAATCATATGGATATAATTCTCTTAAATTAAATTTCCTTTAAAATAGGGATGGTATTAAACATTAAAAAAGAAAGGTTCATGAAGTCAGCCCTTTTGCATTTGACATCTGTCTCCATGACCTTAAACTCGGTAAAGCATAAATCTTAGAAGTATTAAGTAGATGGCTTTATGCCTCCTTTCATGTACAATCAATATATTATTGTTGGTTACATTGCTCATACGATGATTTTATTTAGAAAAAGGTTTAAATTAGACATTCATTTCTAACTTTGTTAAATAATTTGAAATTTTATTGTATTAAGTTTGAACAACAATACATTATAGTACAATGAGAGAATATTTACTTGCAATGTTTCCAAAAGTTTAGTGAACAACAAGAACTTCAGGCATAATATATATCAGAAAGTTTGAGGAACCATATGTGACTGATAGGGACAGTGGTTGCAGTCATCTGGAAGGCAGTTAAACATTATAAAGAAATGTTAGTGGAGACAATTGATGCCAGTGAGGGCACCTACCAATTAAACCCAGGAGTAATCTTCCATTATCAAGGTACAATGGTGACACAAGCTGAAGACAAAATATAATACCTAAGCAAATATGATAAATATTGTTTCCAAGTGAATACTTTCCATAGCTTCTTTTATAATTTTCATTACTCATTAGTCTCTGTTGAGACAGATTCCTCATTCATTTGACTTAATTTTGCCAGGAATCTGTAAATATAACCTTTAATCCATTGTTCCCTTCTCTCTTTTGTTCCACTACTGATTATTGATTCCTCCTGAATGTGTGGCCCAGCTTGTTCTGTCCTTGATTAATATGAATCCAGCTCATAGACAAATAGAATACATGTGTCCACAAATGCATGACATGAAATATTTCAAGCGACTAGGAAAGACACAAGACACAGCAAAAGAGAAAAAAACTAGGGAAAGTGAAACATAAAATTAAGAGGGTTTTTTTTATCTGAAGTACTAGCAAAGACAATATGCCTGGCAATATATCATTTTACTTTTTGCATAGAAAAATTAGTGTTGAAATAAAGTTGTGATACTTTAAACTGTAAGCTAAACTAAGAAGATATATTATTTCCTTACATTCATTTATAAAACAAATGTATATTTAGCTACAGTTGATGTATCATTTCAGTCATTAAGTAAAGTTTTTATTGAACAAATACACTTTGTGAAAATTGTTCTGAAAGTGTGCAGTATATCATGAGATAAACTTAAAAATAAATATTTCTATTTTCCCTAGTCACTGTTTTGTAATGCACAAACTTTCTACATTTGCCCAGAGAATATATTAGAAGATATTTATCTCTACATTAATTTTAATGTATAGTATTAATTTTTGATTGAAAACTAATGTAAATTACTCACTTGAGTACATATAGTAAAGTTTAACACACATTGAAATGAATATTAGTGAATTAGGATTTAATATACCTAAACTTTATTTTACTGGTCACTCTTCAAATTCCCTAACAAACATTCATATATTCCATGGCTGTAAGATAATTCTCATAATTGAGTTAATCAAGAAATATTTGTGATAAAAAGTATTGACCTATGTTTTAGGAGACAAATAGTAAGTGATATTCCCTATTAAATAATTGGCATACATATAGGTGCATGGAAAACAAGCAAGCATGTTATTATACCTAACAAAGAATTCACATACTATTTTAAAATTAAATATTTATTTTATAGGAAGATGGTAAATATATAGATAGATATGAGAACAAAGGGCAGAAAAAAGAACCCCATTTTTATGGTCACAATCATAAGAAGTTCTTTCTGTTAAACATTAAATCAGGAACAATATCAACTCAAACACATGTGTACACATGTGCAAATACACACACACACACAATATAGATATGAAAAGATTAAACAGATACACTGTGTTGTATAATTTTCTTTTTGTCAAGTTGAGAAAAGCTAAAGTCATCTGGGAAGAGAGAAACTTAACTGAGAAAATGCCTTCAAAATATTGGCCTATACTCAAGTTGGTATGGCACTTTCTTGGCTAATGCTTGAAGTCAGATGACTGAGCCCAATGCAGGTAGTACAATCTCTGGGGTGCCTCCAGGAATGTTCAAAAAAGAAGGCTGGACAAGCATTTGTAACAAACTGGTAAATTTCTGTTTCAATTCAAGCCTTCAGTTTCCTGTCCTGATTGAGGTCCTGTCTAAATGATGGACTATGATTAGGAATCAGAAGCCAAATAAACCCATTCTTTCCCACACATCTTTTCATCCTGGTCTCTGTCACAGCAATAGAAAGCATACTTGGACACAAGTCAACATTTTAATGCTGTATAACAGTTGATGTGTCCATCAAAGTACCAAATTAGTCATCTAACTAAAACAATTATCAGTGCTAAACTCAATATGCCTCATGATTGGGATGTCATGTTTGCTCATCACCACTGCCTATTCTCACTATGACCACAAAAAAGCCGACAAAGTCTATTGTGAATCTTTGTTCTTGTTTTAAAAGAAAAGTGTTTTATTCCCTCACTTTGCCATTCTTGTCTATGGCATTACTGAGAATCATGAGTGTCAGTTTTTTTTTAAGTTTTTGAAACACACAAACACTCTCTATTTCTCTCTCTCTCTCTCTCTTTCTCTCTCTCACACACACACACACACTGAGAGAGAGAGAGAGAAAGAGAGAGAGAGAGAGAGAGAGAGAGAGAGAGAGAGAGAATAAGAAGGTAAAAGAAGGTAAGGTTTATTTTGTTTATGGTTTCCAAAGGTTCCATGCAGTTGTAAACCACAGGACATGGTGTGTTATTGAGTTTATCTGTCATGGTAGGAGGTTGAAGGGTCTTTTTTCATGCTGTAGACGACTAGGTACCAGTCTTCATGGGCTAGAACCAAGGTAGTATAAGCTGTAGAATTTCAATCGCTTTTAATGTAGTTCTACTGTGAAGTTCTATTTTCTAGAAGCAGCACATACACCCAGATAGCATCTTGAAGTACAATATATAACAATTTAAATCTGTGAAGAAAAAACAAATGTTTTAAGTACCTAAGTAGTGAAGACAATTAACCACATATCTTGTGAAAGATGATATAATTTTGAAAACATCACGTTCGGGGAAATTTTATAATTTCAGTGGTTCTAGGTACAAAACTGCTTTTCACGTAGATTATAAATGAAGGATTTATAATACATTGCTGGAAAGTCATCAAATCTCAAAGTATTGGAATACTCTTATGTCATTCACAAATAATCATTCTATAGCTCTAAATGTCTAACAGTCTGCTAAAAACTAAGAGCAAGAAATTAACAATATATCATCTCTACCTTTGAGATTTAATTACTGACATAAAACAGAGCCTGTATGGCTAGAATCAAACATTTAACAAGCATTCATCAAGCACCTACAAAATTTTAGAAACATAGGTATCATGTTGCTACGGAGACTAGGTTAGAGAGAAGAAATTGAAAACCAAGCCACACTGAGTTGAGTGGTTAAAGGAAGGAACACTTTAGCACTCAACTCAGTGTGGCTTGGTTTTCAATTTCTTGTGTCTAACCTAGTCTCTGTAAAAGGAACAAAGCAATGGGTTTAGATTCTGGATGATCCTATGAACGACGCATGTGTGGTGATATAATATTTATGATCTAATAAAAACAACTGGACTTCAAAATGCAACTCTCAAGCATCAGCTCTAGATCCAGGCAGTGGATATACACACATTTAATCCCAGCAGCCATACTACCAAGCCATAGAGGTCAGGTGATGGTAGTGTAGTACACACTTAATCCCAGGACTCAGGAGACAGGCAGACAGATCTCTGTTAGTTAAAGGCCACACTGAGATACACAAAATTTATCCAATCTAAAAGAGAAACAGCTCACACAAAGATGATCTCAGCACTTGGGATCTCCTTTAATCTCTGCACTAGGGAGGTAGACACAGGAGTGATATGGCTGGGCAGAGAGATGAACATAAGTGTTGGGGAAGTCCTTTGTCAATAAAGTACTGTTGAGCCAATAGGAATCTAGATAGGTGGGACTAGGAGTCCAGGAGGATTCTGGGAAGGAGAAACACAAGAGAGTCAACATGTGACGCCATGGGATAGGAAGCCCAGAACTATTCTCCGGTAAGAGACATACTTAGATTAACAATTATGGGGTAATTACTTAAGTCAGAGCTAGCCAGTAAGAAACAAGCAAGGCCAACAGCTTCATAATTAATACAGCGTCTTGTGTTATTTGGGGACTAGAACGTGGCAGAGCCCAGGCGACTGGCGGGTGATAAACCAAAGCGGCTAGCAAGGAAAAAGCCTCCCTATACAGAATGGTTGTCAGGAGCGGGATTGAATTTCCACACAAAATAACAAAAGATTTAAAGGAATTTTAGAAGCAGAAGAACGGAGAGAAGCACAGATTTTTGGTAGCAGCATTTTCTCAGGTGGGCTCTGTTTTGGTATCGACAACCCGAGATTCATGTGGCTCGCTTACTTGAGTCTTCCTGACTCGACATAAAAAGAAAAAAAAACAGCAAGGTTGTTTTAAGAGACTCTGCTAACGATTGAAAGGTGTGCACGTACAGCTGGAAGTGGCAGCATTTGCTGGATGTCAGCATGGACTGAGGCGGTAAACTGGAATCAGGCTTACGCCCACCATCTTGAAAACAGCAGATTAAAACAGCCGCAGTTTTAACAGATAAGACACGTGGCCAGAAAAACATAAAGATTTACAGTAAAGTCAGACTTGGATGAACAAAACCTCTAAAGGTTTACAGTGTATTTTAAAATATACATGAGATTGAGAGAGAAAATGAAACAGCAAAGTGATAAATAAATAGAAAAGCCGACGTTGTGGTGGCACACGCCGGTAGGATTTCCTCCAGAGGCAGAGGCAGGCAGATTTCCAAAGAGAAACCCTGTCTCCGAGAAAAATAAAAGTAAAATAAATAAAGTAATAATAGATAAATAAGCCACATAAAGATGGAAAATACACAGAGAGTCTGGATACAGTACACTATTGTGTTTTTCAGTTTTTTGATTGCTCAGGAAGGAACAGCTACTAAAGTACACTTGATTATGAATGCTGCTGAATTAATCCAACTTCTATCTTTTGAAAATGCCTTGACTTCAAAATTTATGTATAAGAATATGTTACTTGGGAAAGGAGATTTTACTTATGTTTCTACAGAAAATGAAAAGCTGAGGATTCCTTCCAGGCTTCTATGGTTTGATGAACCAAGACCCCCGGAAGCAGTGGACCAGGTGTTCCAACAATTGAAACAGCTAAGATGATGCAGCTTTATAGACCACAAAAATAAGGACTGATACAGGTTTCTGAGTTTTGTCATGATCCCCATGGTATGAACAGCGCCCCCTTCCAGCATGAAGCAGTTTGGAATGAGCGACGTCCTAATTCCCATCTTGTTTATAAATCTTTGTTTTCATTTAAATGGGATTGTTTATAATTGGTTAATGATCACAGCCAATCTCTTTTTAATGGTAAAAAGGGGAATTATGGTATGGGTATTGTTTTTCATTTATTGATACAAATTCAAGGTCAATTTTGTGATATGTATATTTCTCCTCTTGATTAAGTATTGTGCTTATACTGATCTTTTAAAACGTAATGCATAATTGAATACAGACTATAGATAGCTACTTTTAATAGTCAGAATTTATAGTTAGGTAAGTTAGGTTTTCTAGATATATAGAGATGTATTTTAGACAGATAGTCTTCAAATCTTTCAAAGACCTTCAAAAAATGGCATTTAAAATGGCTTAGGGTTTTTCTTGACAATGAGAAATGTCTCCTCCTGGCAGCACCAATTACGTATGAGAGGAAGATGGGCATCGAAGAAACTTGTTATGGAGTTTGCTTTCAACATGGCAAGATTAGCCATTTGGGCAAGAAACTGCTCTTGCCTGTACTGCTTGACTGTTGTTGTATAATCTGGACATGCAGGACCCACAGAAAAGTGACTGCTGAACTCAGTCTTACAGGGTTCCTGCTTCATGGAAGAGTCTACCAGACTTTCTGCAGGACACAGAAAAATGACTGACAGACTGCCAATGCAGATGGACAGTTTGAAATTTCCTGCTTTGCTGAGAAGTGTTCCAGACACATTGTGGCCTATGGGCTGAAGATGGATGCCCCAACGTTACAGAGGAACTTCGGGTGACTGTCCAGACAGTAAGATATCTCTGTCAATCCTAGTGATTTTATATTATCCTTCTGTGGTCTTTGATGGAGTTGAAGACAGATAGTTATAATTATAGTTTTCCTTTGTTATGATAAGAGATAAACTACATATAGGACTTTGGACTCACAAGAATGAGATAGATGATATTTTCTTTAAATCTTGTTAAATGTTAATAGACAAAATGTTGTAACTGTGTTCTTACTTGATAACTGTTCTGTTACATATAATTTGACTATGCTAAAGTTAAGACCTTTCTTTTTGTTTAAACAGAAAAGAGGAGATGTTGGGGAAGTCCTTTGTCAATAAAGTACTGTTGAGCCAATAGGAATCTAGATAGGTGGGACTAGGAGTCCAGGAGGATTCTGGGAAGGAGAAACACAAGAGAATCGACATGTGACGCCATGGGGTAGGAAGCGCGGAACTATTCTCCCGTAAGAGACATACTTAGATTAGCAATTATGGGGCAATTACTTAAGTCAGAGCTAGCAAGTAAGAAACAAGCAAGGCCAACAGCTTCATAATTAATACAGTGTCTTGTGTGTTATTTGGGGACTACAACGTGGCAGAGTCCAGGTAACTGGCGGGTGATAAACCAAAGCAGCTAGCAAAGAAAAAGCTTCTCTTAACACATAAGGTGGGAGGAGACAGGAATTCAGAGAATTGCAGTCTTAGGCTTGTTGAACATTAGAGCATTCTGAGGTTCTTAGAGACAGGATCATCCAATTCAGTCTGAGATAGAGGGAAGAGCTACTGTCTGACCACTTTGCTTTTCTGATCTTCAGTTCCTTTATTAGATCATAAAGGCTATATCACCACAGGCATGGGGTTGAATTTTTCTGGAAAATCATAATGAACATTTAAATATTTATTTATTTTATGTGTGTGTTTTACCTGTTTATTAATTACTTTTCTAAATCTGTGATAAAACATCAAGAGTCAGGCAACTTACAGGAGTAAGTGTGTTTTGGTGGCTTATGTATGAAGAAGGATAATAGTCCAGGAGAAGTCAACAGAGGAAGTGGGCATTAGATAGTAGAGCAGGTGAGAACTCAAATCTTAATCCACAATGTAGAGAAAACACGCTGGGTATGCCATGTCTTTTAAAGCTTCAAGGATGGCCATCAGTGGCATATGTCCTCCAGCAAGGCCACATATCCTCATGTTTTTCAAACACAAATCAACTGGGAACCAAGTATTCAAATGTCCAAGAGTTGTGTGGGATATCCCCTACAAATCACCATAGCCTGTGCCTAAGTTTGCATGTGTTCTACTAGCTTTGTCTTCCAGAAGGCCAGAACAGGGTATGTAGCCACTGAAGTTAGAGTTGGAACATTTCTGAGCTATCATTTAGGTGCTAGGGTTTAATCCTGTGTTCTCTACAAAATCAACAGGTGATCATAATTTCTGAGGCAACCCCACATTGCATACTTTAGCACAAACATGTCATTGGCAGATATATGTTTCAGTAAAATGAAGAGGAAAAAAAAGATTAATGAAATGGATTTTTTAATGAGATACAAATGTTAGTTAACAATATTTCACAGTTGTCAAAAAGATGAATTATATACTATTAAAGTATGTATCATGCAAAAAGTAGGGTGTCAAAGTAATTGCATTCACCACAATGTTCTTTTTGTATTTTTTTGCTTATTTTAGAATTGCATACATGTATGCAATAAAATACAACCTGTGCTCACAAGAATGTGTCCACATCCATGAACACATGGGTAACATTTATTGGACATAGTAGGTTATCACAAAAAAAAGATAAAAATATGAATTTGGGAGGCAATATGTGGTAGGTGATATGGAGAGAGCTAGCTGGGAAAATGGAGGAGTATATGTAATAATATATGCCTCAGTTAACATCCAATTATACAATAAAATTCCCATTTGTAATACAAATGCATAATAGGTAGTTCAAAATTCTTGGAGATGGTGAAACAACTAGAGCAGTTTAATGTCATAATGAATTTAGGAATACAAAGCCCAGAATCAATGTCAATTAAGAGATAAACATGTATATTCTGGTCCTTGTGGCCCCAAAGTTGGGAACTACACAAAGAAGATAAATAAATCTTATGTAGTCTGGAAAATCAAGACCCAATTAAAAAAAAGGTTAGTATTTTATGTCCGTCTGAGATGTAGTTTTATATAAATATACATATGTATATATGTATACATATATATAATTATCTTAAAACATATAATTATATTTCTTAATTCTAATAATTTAAATTACATAAATTTTACTGATTTTGTAGTTTAAACAAGCTTGACAAGCTGCTCTCCTAGTGAATTTAAAAATATATATAGGAAATATTTCCATTTTGTGATTTTTTTTCAGCTGATGAGGACAAAATAAGGGCTTTGCATTTACTAGACAATTAAATTTCAAAATACCATTTTAAAATGAAAAAGAAATTCTTCTCAAATTGAATTATTTTCAATAGCTATTTTATCTTCCCATTCTTATCTGAGCAATATGTGTTTTGTTTTGGTGTATAATATAGATGCATAATTTAATCATTTGAGTATATTGTCTTCATTTGCCACATCAAAAACTGCAGGACTTAAGTATTACTGCATAAATATAGTTAACCTTCAATATATTCTGAGGATAACAAGTAATTGAAATTTCAACATCTACTCTCTATGTATAGCTCCATGATCTCCATGGAGACCAGATGTATTGAATACATATATATATATATACATATATATATATATATTTCTTAAAGCAAATTTTACAAGTATGTATTGGATTTTTTTTGGTTTTTCGAGTCAGGGTTTCTCTGTGGCTTTAGAGGCTGTCCTGGAACTCGCTTGGTAGTCCAGGCTGGTCTCGAACTCGCAGAGATCCGCCTGCCTCTGCCTCCCGAGTGCTGGGATTAAAGGCGTGCGCCACCAACGCCCGGCCCACAAGTATGTACTAGATTTTATTTTGCCTGTAAACCATGATATCTTGATGATGGGCATATATAATCAGTTTAATATAACCAGAAGCATATGGAAATTCACAAGGTTACAGAACAATTAGAACACTTGAAAATGAAAGAGTAACCATGAAAAAATATCGGGTAGACTCCAATGATAAAAATCTACTTATGATATAAACTCTCATTGACCTTCGTTATACCAACATTTTGTGTGAAGACATGCACAGTAAGTTCCAAGAGAGTCCATGCATGAGTGAAAGAGACTGAATGCTGACCCGAAAAGACTGTTTTCACTTCCAGTGTTAAAAGGAGAATTGCAATGCTTTCAATGGGCACCTTTCAAGGAACACATCATTGGTGGTGACAAGAGTTAGTGTTATTCAGCACTTTGGAGCTGTGGTTATTAGAGGGTCGCATTTCATGTCATGACATTCATCTCCTAGGTGTGAGAGGATTAAAGAACAACAGTGTTCTAAGGCTAGGTAGGGGACAGGGGCTAATAAACCCTTGAGCACAAAGGTTACTATAGATCATATTATTCTTTCTCCAAATTTCCTTTGAACTTATTAAAACTCTGAAATTATATAATGGCTTTGGAATTTTGCAGAGAAAATTAGTGCTTGAGCCTGTAATTGCCTAGGACCTTGGAAATATTTTGTTATACCTACTAATTCCTGCATATTAAGAAAAATAAATATTTTGAGAAAATTAATTCTTTGATAAGTTTTAATTTTTTAAATTTATGAAAATATTTTTGAGAATAATGCTGTACTAATTATACTTCAGGTGAAGAACCTAAACTTCACTATTTCAAACAAATATACAGCAATTAACATAAGATTCCAGGAACATCTCATATGAATAGTGCTATTTCTCTAATATTCTGTTGAATAAGTTAGGAAAATGCTTTATTTAAAAATGATGATATAATAATTACACAAAAGTAAAACTGTAATAATTTACTAAAGTAAATTACTAAAGTACCTATTTTTCAAAATTGTGATAAAACTATTTATCAAAAAGATTTTGAAATTAATATATTAGTTTATAAAGAATATAATAGACCAATTATTATATTTAAAACATTTTATCTAATTAAAAAGCAAACATTCATTTGTAAAAATTTCTAATGTATAGGCTTATGTGTAACTATTTTTTAAAAATATCTTTTATTGTTAAAGTTAGTCTTTGCAGTTCTCTCTCCAGCATGAAAATGCAAATACTGTTAATTGAATTGCTACAAAATTAAGGGAAAATGCTTTATAAAATTGTGTCTTCAAATGAATGAAGTATTTCTGTACATTTTGGTGATTTTTTTCATTCCAAAGAAAGCATGTGTAGAGTCTCAAGGGGAAAACTTGTTATTGTAGTGAAGAAAAACTGAGAAAAATAGTGACTCATTAAGGATTACCAATCCTTTTTTGCACGTTTTTATATATCAAAAGAAAACACACACACATGCACACACACACACACACACACACACACATGTGCACATGCAATCATGCACCCATACACACAGAAGGCATCCATAACATATACAAACATACAGGAAATACTTACATACACAAACGACATATACCGATCCTATACACACACACACACACACACACATACATAGGCACCCAATACATGAAAACACACACTCATTCAGAGAGCACGCACAGATTATATGCACTACACCTTATACATGCCACAGTCTAGCACACTCATCATGCACATATACCATAAATTCACTTGTATAAGAGTTCATACACACACACATATATACCACTTAGTATTCTATACATACCACACACATAGTTATAGAAACACAGACACACATTATTCATTCTCAAATAGTCACTCATCCTTTACTAGTTTGCAAATTATTCATATATTTATAATTTTATGGACAATGAACTGAAATTCTGAATTGGGCTGAGCTCATTACATACTTATGCTGTAGTCTGACCATACCTAGTCCTCTGGGAATATACATTCAGATGGTCCAGTGGCAGATCAGGCTGAGATGTTGCTAGTTTGAAGAATACTTCAATTTCTTTGAACATAGATTTGTTTATTCATTTCAATGTTCACCTAACTCTATTCCTGTAATTATGTAGTCCACAGAATTGTAAAAGGAATACAAACTGTGGAAAATAATTACTAATCATAATCAAGTTCTGTTATTACTGAATAAGAAAAGAATTTTTGGTTTGCAGAGCTCTTCATCATGCCTCAATGTCTCACTAGGAGTCTGTGGCCAAAGGTAAATAATGAGAAAAAGAAAAAAACCAAACAAGTGCATAATAAACCATATTTTCTCATGATTTCCATAAATCATGTTTTTAATATAAATATACCTAGGATTATCTTCTGAAGATTCTTTGTTTTATTGATTCATTGCTCTTTTTCCACTTCTGAGGATCAAATCGACCATTTTGTGCACAATATGTGCTTATATCTGAGCTCTTTTCTCTAACATCTGACTCTTTTCTTTCCTTCTCTTCCCTTTCTTCCCTCTTGTCCCAAAACACTTTCATATCTTGAGAAAAGTCTTCCAATAACTGAGCATTACTCGTCCATGCCTTATTCAGAAGGGAAATCTGACCCTGGCACACAAAAGAGAGGTTTTTCCAGTGGAGACTTTCCAGGGCAGGAGAACAAATTTTCCAAAAGAAATATAAAAAAAACATATTGTCAGAGTGACACCTACTGAAATTCTTAAAGTTCACTATCCAAGATAACTACGCAAGACAATGGATTTACAATGTTTTTTAAATTTTTTAAAAATATCCTCAAATCAAGTACTAGCTCACATATAAGGAAGAATGGCTGCAGAAATCAAAAGTCCATTCCTGTTTTCCAGTGCCTTTGTGTCAAGAACTATCACATGCTTCAGAATCAAACTAAGAGTGTGACTGTCTACAGCTATCATTGGTAAAGGTTCTGTTCCTATTCTTTTGAAACTGAATATCATTCACATGTAACAATCTTTTCAACACAATCTTTGAAATGCTTTGCATGAAATTTAGGAATATTAAATAATGTGTATGCAGATAAAAAACATTATGATATCATTTTAATTCATCAAAAGACTAGAAATTTAAGTGAAATAAATTCTGGAAATAACTTTAATGTACTTGGAATTCCTTTTCTTTCCATGATTTATAACTAGGATAGGACAGTGGCATCCAAATTCATGCAGTGATTTTTGGGTAAACACACACTTGAAACATCACTTATTGCTTTATTTAAATATTCAAGACTAATTATGTTACTAATGATAATTTGCATTAAAATTTTCCTAAATCCTCTGAAATTTTAAATCTCATGTTATATCAGCTAAGTTTGATAGCATGTAGTTATTCTTAGTCTACACTATTCCAGGTCAACAAATGTGCGCAAGGCTGGAAGAGCCTATGAGCCAAGGCAACTAGCTTCAGAAATTATCTTCAAGTCTGATGTTTTAAAGATATCAGAAATGTGAATAATGTTTACAATACACTCAGTGACTCGGCTCTATGTTAACAAGTCTCGTGATTAGGTATTTTTGCTCATTTTTTTCCAAACTTGAAGTTGTTTTATGTGTAATGATATTTGGAAACTTTTGCTGTTGCTGTTTCTACATTAACTTTAGGCCATTTTTTCAGTGGTTTTAGCCTAGAAGAAAAAAAATCTCTTTAAAACCATTGAAGTGCTGTACTACCCAGATGTCAAAGATATATGGATAAGGAGGCATTGTGCTTTGCCTTAATACTATGGCCAATGGCAGCTTTATCTTACTATGCAAGGCTACATCCAGAGAACTCCTAACTTTTTAAATTAATTTTTATTTAAATTAAAAACAATCTTATTTTCCATACCAATTACATATCCCTCACACTCCCATCTTCCTATTTCGCACACCATCTCTCCATCTGAACCCCATCCACTCCTCAGAGAGGGGGAGACCTCCCATGGGGATCATCAAAGTCTGATACATCATTTTGGGCAGTACCTAGGCCTTCCTCTGTGTACATAAGCTGAGAGAGTATACCTCTATAAGGAATGGACTCCCAAACCCATTTGAGAATTATGGATAAATACTGGTCTCACTGTCAGAAGACCACAGAGTGGCCAAACAGCCCAAGAGTTATCCATATTCAGGGGCCTGGACAGGTCTTGTTCTGGTCCCCCAGCTGTCAGTCTAGGGTGCATGAGCTCCCACTTATTCAGGAAAACTGTTTCTGTGGGTTTCCCCAGCATGCTATTAACAAGTCTGCTCATCACTCCTCCCTCTCTACAAATAGATTCCAGTAGTTCAGTTCAGTGCTTAGCAGTGAATCTTTGCTTTGTCTTCCATCAGCCACTGGACAAAACCTCAATCCAGAGAATCATAATTTCATACTTTGAATGTCTGTACTCCATAAAATTGGAAAATTTAAAGGAAATGGACAGGCCTGGGGATTGCCTGGAGACTGCCACAGAGCCTCCATTCCAGGCAGGAGCCATGCACCCCAGATCCCAGGTCTTCTCTTCCACCAAAGGGACCAGGGAACCAGGTAGGAGACTACACTCCCCAGATTACACCCACGGGACCAGAACTAGAACAAGGAAGAGAAGAAATACCAGAGTATTGGACTTGCTGGCATCCACAAAAGGGAACTCTGGTCCCCTAATGAACAGGCCAGGAAGGGACTCTTTCTACACCCAATAGAAGAAGAGATGGGAAAGAGACAATACAAAACACCACCAGATTCTAGAGACTCCACAGCAGCAAGACTCCAACATTCCAATGCAAATGAAACAGAAGACAATGACCTTAAAAACAACATCATGAAATAATAGAGGCCCTAAAAGAGGATATAGGATAATCCCTCAAAGAAATGAAAGAAAAAACAAACCAAAAAATGCCAGAAATGGAAGAAAAAGCAAACCAAAAAATTCAAGAAATGTAAGAAAAAAAACAAAAAATGCAATAAATGGAAGAAAAAAGCAAACACAAAAGTTATATGTAACATATAGATGAAAAGATAAACCAAAAATTGCAAGAAACAACTCAAACAGTACAAGGGTTGAGAACTGAAATAGAGACAATAAAAAAAAACACAATCTGAAGGAAGGCTAGAAATAGAAAAGCTGGGCAAACGATCAGGTACTACACACATATAAGCATTACCAACAGAATGCAATGAGATGGAAGAGTGAATCTCAGGTGTTGAAGATACACTAGGAGAAATGTATTCATAAAGCAAAGAAAATGTTAAGTGCAAAAAATCCCTAACAAAAAAAATCCAGGAAATATGGGACAGCATGAAAAGACAAAACCTAAGAATAATAGGTATAGAAGAAGGTGAAGAAAACCACCTCAAAGGGACAGAAAACATATTCAACAAAATCATAGAACGCTTCCCCAACGTAAAGAAAGACATGCAAATGAAGGTACAAGAACAACAATTAGAGTGGACCACAAAAGAAGTCCCCTTAACACATAATAATAAAGGCCCCAAATATACAAAATGAGGAAAGAATATTAAGAGCTGATAAGGAAAAAGGACAAGAAGCATATAAAGGCAAACCTACCAGAATTACACCTTATTTTTCCATGGAAACTTAGAAAGCCAGAAGGTCCTGGATAGATATTCTATGAACACTAAGACACCATGGATGCCAGATCAGATGACTGTATCAACAAAGCTCTCAATCACAATATATGGAGAAAACAAGATAACCCATGACAAAACTAGATTCAAGCAATACATGTCCACTAACCAAGCACTAAATAAAGTTCTGGAAAAAAATTCCAACCCAAGGAAGTTAACTACAACTAGAAAAATATAGGCATTAGATAATCCCAATTTACCAACAGCCAAAAGAAAAAAGGGGTGGCATTCAACACATAATTCCACCAACAACAGCCATTCCAAATCAAAGAAGAATGAGCAATCAATGGTCATTAATATCCCTCAATATTAATGGCCATAACTCACCCATAAAAAGACACAGGCTAACAGAATGGATTCAAAGACAGAACCCATCCTTCTTCTGCATAAAAGAAACACACCTCACCATCAAAGACAGACATTACCTGAGAGTTAAAGGTTGGGAAAAATATTTTCCAATCAAATGGACCCAAGAAACAAGCAGCGGTATAAATCTTAATGTCTAACAAATTAGACTTTAAAATAAAATCAATCAAAAGATATGAAGGAGGTCATTATATACTGAACACAGGTGAAATCCACTAAGATGAAGTTTCAATTCTGAACATCTATGCCCCAAATACAAAGGCATCCACAATCGTAAAAGAAACATTACTAAAACTCAAATCACATATAAAGCCCCACATACTTATAGAGGGATATTACAACACCCCACTCTCAACACTAGACAGGAATACCAAACAGAAAAGCAACAAAGAAGCAATGGGTATAATAGAACTTATAACCCAATTGGAATTAACAGACATCTATAGAACATTACATCCACATAAAAAAGAATATACTTTCTTCTCACTACCACATGGGGCCTTCTCAAAAATTGAGCACATACTTGGCAAATGGCAAACCTCAGCAGCTACATAAAAATTGGAATAACTCCATGCATCTTATCAGACCACCATGCTTTAAAATTAGAATTCAACAAGACAAGTTGCTGAAACCCTACAAACTCATAGAAATTGAATAATGCACAACTGCACCATTCTTGGGTCAAAGAATAAATAAAACAGAAATTAAAGCCTTCCTAAAATTCAATGAGAATTAATACACAACATATCCAAACCTATAGGACACTTTGAAAGTAGTTGTAATAGGAAAGTGCCCACATGGAGAAACTGGAGAATAGTTATACTAGAGAATTAACAGCACAGCTGAAAGCTATAGAACAAAAAGAAGCAAACTTCCCCAGGAGGAGTAAAAGCCAGGAAATAATCAAAGTGAGGGCTTAAATAAAAAATGTAGAAACTAGGAACACAATATAAAGAATCAATGTAACGAAGAGTTGGTTCTTTGAGAAAATCAACAAGATAGACAAACCTTTGTCCAAACTTACCAAACAGCAGAGCATGAACATGCAAATTAACAAAATCAGAAATGAAAAGGTAGACATAAAAACAGACTTGGACGAAATTCAGAGAATCATTAGGCCAAACTCTGAAAACATGTACTCCAACAAATTTGAAAATTTAAAGGAAATGGACAACTTCCTGGATAGCTATCACTTGCCAAAGATTAAATCAAGAACAGATAAACAATTTAAATAGACCTATAAACCCTATGGAAATAGAAGCAGTCATCAAAATCTCCCAACCAAGAAAAGCCAAGCACCAGATGGCCTTAGTGCAGAATTCTACAAGGAGTTCAAAGAACAGCTTATACCAATTCTCAAATTATTCCATGCAATAGAAGAAGAAGTGTCTTTGCCAAACTCTTTCTAGGAGGCTTCAATAACCTTGATCCCCAAATCACACAAAGACACAACTAAGAAAGAGAACTTCAGACCAATATCCCTCATGAACATTGATGCAAAAATAATCAATAAAATATTTGCAAATCGGATCCAAGAACACATCAAAATAATCATTCACCACGATCAAGTAGGTTTCATCCCAGGGATGCAGGGATGGTTCAACATACAAAAATCCATTAATCTAACTACCATATAAAAAAGCTGAAAAACAAAAATCACATGATCATCTCACTTGATGCAGAAAAATCCTTTGATGAATTCCAATACTCCTTCCTGATAAAGGTATTGGAGAGATCTGGAATAACAGGAACATACCTAAAAATAATAAAAGTTATATACCAAAAAACAACAGCCAACGTCAAACTAAATGGACAGAAACTCAACACAATTCCTCTAAAATCAGGAACAAGACAAGGATGTAAACTCTCTCCATACCTTTTCAATATTGTGCTTGAAGTTCTAGTCAGAACCATATGACACAAAAGGAGATCAAGGGGATACAATTTGGAAAGGAAGAGGTCAAACTTTCACTATTTGCAGATGATATGATAGTTTACATAAGTGACCTAAAGGACTCTACCAGGGAACTCTTACACCTGATTAACACCTTCAGCAAAGTGGCAGACTACTCACCTCAAGAAAATCAGTAGCCCTACTATATACAGATGATAACAGGCTGAGAAAGAAATCAGAGAAACATCACCCTTTACAATTGCCAAAAAAACAACATAAAATACATTGGGATAAAGCTAACCAAACAAGTGAAAGACCTGAATCACAAGAACATTGAGTCTTTAAAGAAAGAAATTACAGAAGTCCTCAGAAAATGGAGAGATCTCCCATACTCTTGGATAGGTAGGATCAATGTAGTAAAAATGGCAATCCTACCAAAAGGAATCTACAGATTCAATTCGATCCCCATTAAAATACCAGCACATTTCTTCACAGACCTTGAAATCAATAATCAATTTTTATGGAAAAACAAAAGATGCAGGATAGC
The DNA here is from genome assembly GCF_017639785.1 of Mesocricetus auratus. NCBI lineage: Eukaryota > Metazoa > Chordata > Mammalia > Rodentia > Cricetidae > Mesocricetus > Mesocricetus auratus. Next base: position 28,518,074 of record NW_024429184.1, read on the forward strand.
CAAAAACAACCCTATTCAACAGTGCACCACCACAAGGAAGGATTGTCTCCTTGTAGACGCACCAGAGACAACTGTCCCCTCAAGGAGAAGGTGAGCAGTGGTCTCGGGGTGACACCACGCAGTACTTCATCTTCAGTTCTGCCAAGCGGTTCAGCCTCAAGTAGCCCAACCTCTGTTTGCACAGCAACATGTCTTGCCCATATGTGGGTAATCTCTTTCCTAATGGGAATGTCCAGGAGATGTGGGAGACTAAGATGTTGGGATCAGTCTCGGCCTCCTTTGCAAGACTGACTGGGCCCTCTCCGGGCCTGCAGGATGTACAGTGCATGTGGCATTTCTAAACTGTTACCATGATTCTCCCTGCGGCACCTGCAGCTTCCATGGGGACCTATGTGGGTGTCAGGAGGGAGAGAAGGGGGGCGAAGAGAAAGATTGGTAATTGTAGTCCTCACAGACTGGGTTTGACTTGCTGAGTCAGGTGTGATGGCTCATGCTAAGATCGGCACCCCAGTGTTGCAGGCTTCCTGCCTGCTTCTGTCAGTGGTCAGGGATTTTTGAAGACCCAGTGAGCCCTGCACTTCCCGGAATGGAGGTGGAGCAGGGCTATTGGGAGACAAAGCCAGAGTCTCCTTCTCTCAGAACGTCACACCCCAGGAAGGCTCGAGCATCCCCATCCCAGCCTGAAATTCCCATGCTCTGATTTCTATAGTCCCCAGTGCCAGCTTACACATCTCGTAGCTGGGATAGGCGACCATTGTCAAGCTGGGTTTGAAAATCTACATGGTGGATCCTCTGTTTCAAAAGGGGGCAGAGATGGAACTACATGTAGAATTGAAATCAGCTCTGGTTTTGTGTATGTGTGTGTGTGTGTGTGTGTGTGTGTGTGTGTGTGTGTGTACAGGTGGACCATTCTACTTTTAGCTCATGTGTGTGTTTGTGTGTGTTTACAGTTGGATCATTCCACTTTTAGCTCCTGTATGTGTCTGTATGTATACAGGTGGACCATTCCACTTTTTAGCTCCTATTGATGCACCAAAAGCAAGTGCCTCATTTCTGTGCCAAATGTTTGCCTTGGTCTCTAAGGAAGGACCTCCTTCATGGACACACTCTGATGTGCCTGTTAGAGGGAACATGCATCATTCCCTAGAGGCTCTATGTCTTCCACAGAAGCTTCTAGTGTTTCAGCTATTCATATGCAGCTAAAACCCAGATGGGGTGGGGTGGGGACTGAAGTTTATGCTCTGGCCAAGAAGTGCCACATCCTAGGATGGTTTATATGTAAATGTGACCCAAAGACCATAGGCCAGGGTCCTTGCTGGAGGGGGAGAAGGCCTGATTAGAAATCAGCAGGGCAGAGCTGAAGCAAGCCTTCTAATTAATTGGGATTTCAGGGCTTCCCATGATGGAATGCATCCAAGAAGCCACATGAATGTGCTTTCAAAACTGACTGACCAGATGTGACCTTTACTCAAGGCAGTGGTCAAGGGTATTACAGAATTTGCTCTGAGGAACCACAGGAAGACAGCTCTACAAGCTGGTAGGACTAGGTTCTGTCTTCTGTGTGTAGCATGTTTATTGAACAGAGCAAGGTGAGGCATAAACATCATAGACTATACTGTGTGCTCAGAAACACTGGGAAGGGGCATTGCCCACGGGCATCATTTGGGCACAAGTTACATTCTCCTGGGAGTAAATTCAGTGATACCCTACCTAACACTTCCAATAGATAGCCAGGGTCCCATTAACCTTCTCATTAATGGTCTTATAGTCTCCAGTGTTGGACTATACCCATGTTAGAAACCGCAATGCATTTATCCTCAGTGTCAAAGACATTGTAATGTTGCCTTATCTGTCTTATCTGTTAGCACAGTTTTCACTATTCTATATTGTAAAGAATATATATCCAGTATGTAAATGAGTGTTCTATAAACCTTTTGTATAGGCATTTTCTCTGCTCTTTAAATATCAGCCTTATTCAGGGTATAATAAAATTTATGACCTTGGTAAGAAAAAAAAAAAACAGTGCAAGGTCCATAGGCATCACCATCCCTGACTTCAAGCTCTATTATAGAGCTATAGTCCTTAAAAGAGCTTAGTATTAGCACAAAAATAGACAGGTAGTCCAATGCAATTTAATTGAAAACCCTGATATTAATGCACACATGTATGAATATCTGATCTTTGACAAAGAAGCTAAAAATATACAATGGAAAAAAGAAAGCATGATCAACATATGGTGCTGGCATAACTGGAGGCTGGCATGTAGAAGAATGTGGATTGATCCATGTTCATCGCCATGCACAAAACTTAAGTCCAAATGGATCAAAGTCCTCAACATTAATCCAGCCACACTGAACCTCTTAGAGGAAAAAGTGGGTGGTATCCTTGAACAAATTTGTACAGGAGACAGCTTTCTGAACATACCACCAGTAGCACAGACATTGAGATCAACAATTAATAAATGGGACCTCCTGAAACTTAGAAGCTTCTGTAAGGCATAGTCAGCAAGACAAAAAGGCAGCCCACAGACTGGGAAAATATATTCACTAACCCTACATGTGACAGAGGGATGATCTACAAAATTCACAAAAAAACTCAAGAAGCAAGTCTCCAAAACACCAAAGGATCCAATTAAAACATGGTCTACAGAACTAAATACAGAATTCTTGATAGAGGAGTCTAAAATGGCTGAGATGCACTTGAGAAAGTGCTCAACATCCTTTAGCCATCTGGGATAAGCAAATCCAAATAACTCCGAAATACCATCTTACTCCTGTCAGAATGGCTAAAATCAAATATACCAAGAACAATTTATGCTGGAGAGGTCGTGGTGAAAGGGGAACACTCCTCCACTGCTAGTTGGAGTGCCAACACATACAGCTACTTTTAAAATCAGTATGGACATTCCTCAGAAAAATGGGAATAAACTTACTACAAGACCCAGAAACTCCACTCTTAGGCATATATCCAAAAGATGCCCATTCATACAACAAGGATGTCTGTTCCACTATGTTCATAGTGGTATTATTTGTTATAGCCAGACCTTGGAAGCAACCTAGATGCCCATCAACCGAAGAGTGGATAGAGAAAATGTGGTACATTTACACAATGGATTACTATTCAGCAGAAAAACAATGGAATTCCGAAATTTGCAGGCAAATGGATGGCACTAGAAGAAACCCCCCTGAGCGAGGCAACGCAGGCACAAAAAGAGAATCATGGCATGTACTCTCTCATACATGGATTTTAGACCTAGATCTGGGGAGTGCCAGCTTACAATCCCATGGCTAGAGAGTCTGGGAAACAGAAACTTCATTCAGTGGCTGATAGAAGCAGAGGCAGACTCCCATGGCTAAGCACTGAGCTGAACTGAAGAAATCCAGTGACAGAGAGGGAGGACTGATGACCAAAGGGATTAAGACTGGGCTGGTTTAACTCCCGAATCAGCTTTTTAATCCCAGACTGATGCCTGAGAATCCAGCATGGGACTGATCAAGACCCCCTGAATGTGGGTGTCAGTGAGGAGGCCTAGGTATTATATTGAGCCTTGTGTATTTATCCTGGGTATACAAATGGACTTTGGACTCCCATCCAACAATGAGAGATGCACTCGCACCCTGAACTCTTTGAGGAGGGTCTAGGCCCTGTCCTGGATGAAATGACAGGCTATGGACCCCACCATGGAGGGCCTCACCCTCCCTGGGGAAATGAGGGGATATTGGAGGTGTTGTTGGGAGGGCATGAGAGGAGGTGAGGGAAATGGAGACCTGAGATTGACATGTGAAGCAATCTTGTTTCTAATTTAAATTTAAATTTAAAAATAAAAATATATATATTATAAAAATGTAATATATAATTGAATACCGATTGTTGCTACCTATAAAGCTTGCCTTTGACATGGGAAGACTAGTCATTTGGCCAAGAAAATGCTCTTCCCTGGACTGTTTGTATGCTGTACAACCTGGTCACATAGGACCCACAGGAAAGTGACTGGTGAATTTGTCAAAACAAGATGGGACAGTTCAAAGGAGTTTCTGCTTCATGGAAGAGTCTGCTAGACATTCTGCAAGGCAGAGAGAAAAATGACCAATAAACTACTAATACAGGAGTACTGCTTAAAATTTCCTGATTCACTGAGGAGTATGCCAGACACAATATGGCCTATGTGCTGATGATGGATGCAACTTTGGGTGATTTTATAGGCATCAAGATGTCTCTGTCAATTCTAGAGTTTATATATTATCCTTCTGTGGTTTCTGATAAATTGAAGACAATTATGTATATTTTTCTAGTTATGTAAAAAATAAGTTACATATAAGAATTTAAACTCACAAACCTAGGATAGATATAAGCTCTTTAAATTTTGTTAAATGATAATTGATTGAATATTGTTAACTGTAGTTCTAACTTGATAACTCTTTTGTTATATATAATTTTACTATGTTAAAGTTGAAATCATTCTTTTTATTTAGAGAGAAAAAAAGGAGATATTGCTGGATGTCCTTATGGATGTTTCTCTTATAGGTTGATGAAGAAAGCACTGCTTGGCCAATACAGGGAGAAAGATAGGTGGGACTAGGACATGGGAGAATTCTGGGAAGTGTAGGAGGATAGAGCCTACCAGAAAGAGACTCCATGCAGAGACTGGGAAGATAGGACATGCCAAGTGTTCTCTGGTATGATAAGGTCATGTCAAAATTCAAACATTAGTATTTATGGCTTAAAAATTAAGACAGATGTAGACATTAAGAAGTCCTAACTATCAGCCAACAGTTTAATAATTAATATCGTGTCTGTGTACTTACTTGGGGAAAAGGGTAGTGGGAACGTGCAAGAAACTCCAGCAACACATTCCCACCAGCAAGGGAGAGTGTTCCCCCTTCTCCACATTTCCTCCAGCATAAACTATCATTGGTATTTTTGAGTTTAACCATTCTGTGTAATGGTGTAAAATGGTATCTCAGAGTTGTTTTGATTTGTATTTCCTTGATGGATAAGGATGTATAGGATGTATAGCAATTTCTTAAGAGTCTTTCAGCCACTTTAGATTACTCTATTTAGAATTCTCTATTTAGTTCTGTACACCACTTATTAATTGGAATATTTGGCATTTTGTCACTAGCTTCTTGAGTTCTTTGTGTATTTTGGAAATCAGCCCTTTGTCAGATGAGGGGTTGCTAAAGATCTTACCCATTTTCTGGGCTGCCATTTTATCTTGATGATTATGTCCTTTACCTTACAGAAGTTTCTTGGTTTCAGGAAGTCCCATTTATTAATTTTCATTCTCAATGTCTGTGCTAATGGCAGTATATTCAGGAAGTGGACTCCTGTGTCAATGAATTCTAGGGTAGCTACCAATTTGTCTTCTAGGAGGTTTAATGTGGCTGAATTTATGTTGAGGTCTTTGATCCATAATGACTTAAGTTTTGTACTTGGTGATAATCATGGATCTATCCACATTGTGCTACATGCCAGCATCTAGTTATGACAGCACCAATTGTCAAAGATGCTTTCTTTTTTCATTGTATATTTTTAGCTTCTTTGTTGAAGATCGTATGTTCATACATGTATGGGTTAATATCAGGGTGTTCAATTTGATTCCATTGGTCTACCTGTCTATTTTTATGCCAATACCAAACTGTTTTCAGGACTACAGCTCTATAATAGAGCTTGAGGTCAGAGATGGTGATGCCTCCAGATGTTGTTAATTGAGTAATGTTGTTTTGCCTGTAATGGGTCTATTGTTTTTCCATACAAAGTTGTATATTGTTTTTCAAGGTCTGTGAAGAATTGTGCTAGTGTTTTAATGTTGATTGCATTGAATCTGTTGATTGCTATTGGCAGGATTGCAATTTTTACTACATTGATCCTACCTATCCAAGAGCATGGGAGATCTTTCCATTTTCTGAAGGCTTCTTTAATTTCTTTCTTTAAAGACTCAAAGTTCTTGCGATACAGGACTCTCACTTGTTTAGTTAGCTTTACCCCAAGGTATTTTATGGCAATTGTAAAGGGTGATGTTTCTCTGTTTTCTTTCTCAGCCTTGTTATCATCTGTATATAGTAGGGCTACTGATTTTCTTGAGTTGATCTTGTAGTCTACCACTTTGCTGAAGGTGTTAATCAGCTGTAAGCATTCCCTGTTAGAGTCCTTTATGTCACTTATGTAAACTATCATGACATCTGCAAATAGTGAAAGTTTGACCTCTTCCTTTCCAATTTGTATCCCCTTGATCTCCTTTTGTTGGCATATGGCTCTGGCTAGAACTTCAAGTACAATATTGAAAAAGTATGGAGAGAGTGTACAGCCTTCTCTTGTCCCTGATTTTAGAGGAATTGTTTTGAGTTTCTGTCCATTTAGTTTGATGTTGGCTATTGTTTTGTGGTATATACCTTTTATTATGTTTAGGTATGTTCCTGTTATCCCAGATATCTTCAAGACCTTTCTCATGAAGAGTTGTTGGATGAAAGGCTTTTTTCTGTAGCTGGTGAGATGATCATGTGATTTTTGTTTTTCAGCTTGTTTATATGGTGGATTACATTGATGGATTTTTGTATGTTGAACTATCCCTGCATTCCTGGGATGAAATCTACTTGATCATGGTGAATGATTGTTTTGATGTGTTCTTGGATCTGATTAGCCAGTATTTTATTGAGTATTTTTGCATCAATGTTCATGAGGGATATTGGTCTGAAGTTCTCTTTTTTAGTTGTGTCTTTGTGTGGCGTGGGGATCAATGTTATTGATGCCTTATAGAAATAGTTTGGCAAAGACCCTTCTGCTTCTATTGCAAGGAATACTTTGAGGAGTATTGGTATAAGCTGTTCTTTGAATTCCTGGTAGTATTCTGCACTGAGGCCATCTGGACCTGGGCTTCTTTTGGTTGGGAGACTTTTGATGACTGCTTCTATTTTCATAGCGGTTATAGGTCTACTTAAATTGCTTAAATTGCTTGATTTAATTTTGGCAAGTGAGAGCTATCCAGAAAATTGTCCATTTTCTTTAAATTTTCGAATTTTTGGAGTAAGGGTTTTAAAAGTATGACCTGAAGATTCTCTGAATTTCCTCAGAGTCGATTATTATGTCCCCATTTACATTTCTGATTTTGTTTATTTACATGTTCATACTCTGCTGTTTGGCAAGTTTAGACAAAGGTTTGTCTATCTTGTTGATTTTATCAAAGAACCTACTCTTCGTTGCATTGATTCTTTGTTTTGTTTTCCTCTTTTCTACTTTATAGATTTCAGCCCTCAATTTGATTATTTCCTGATGTCTACTCCTCCTGGGGGAGTTTGCTTCTTTGTGTTATATAGCTTTCAGCTGTGCTGTTAATTCTCTAGTATAACTGTTCTCCAGTTTCTTCCTGTGGGCACTCAGTGCTATGAACATCCCCTGTAGAACTGCTTTCAAAGTGTCCCATAGTTTTGGGTATGTTGTGTCTTCATTCTCAATGAATTCTAGGAAGCCTGACCTTTTTTCTTCCATTTCCTGCCTTTTTTGTTTGTTTTTTCTTCCATTTATTTCCTTTTTTTTTTTTTTTGCTTTGTTTTTTCTTCCATACCTTGCATTTTTTTTGGTTTATTTTTTCATCCATTTCTTTTAGGGATGTTCCTGTATCCTCTTTTATGGCCTCTATCATTTTCATGAAGTTGTTTTTAAGGTCATTCTCTTCTGCTTCATTTGCATTGGAATGTTGGAGCCCTGCTGGTATGGAGTCTCTATTATTTGGTGGTGTCATACTTGTTTTTCTGTTGCTGAGTGTGTTTTTGTATTGTCTCTTTCCCATCTCTTCTTCTGGTGGGTGCAGAAAGAGTCCCTTACTGGTCTGGTATAGGGTACCAGAATTCCCTGTCAGTGGGTGCTAGCAAGTTCAATATCTGGTATTTCTTCTAATCCTTATCCTACTTCTGGTCCCATTGCTTTTGAAGAAGAACAGGAATTTGTTGTGCTTAGCCTCCCAACTGGTTCTCTGGTCCCTTTGGTGGAAGAGCAGACTTGGGATCTGGGATGCTCCTACCAGTATGGGAAGCTCTGTGACCATCCCCAGTCACTGGAAGGCATGCCAGGATGTGGGGCCTTCTTTACATGGATCTGCTGGTTTCCTGGTCTCGTTGTTGGAAGTGAAGACCTGGAATCTGGAGTGCTTGGCTCCCGCTGGGATGGGAAGCTCTGTGAATTTCCCAGGCAATCCCTAGGCACTGGAATGCAGACCCAGATGCAGGGCCTGTTTTACCAAGATGGGAAGCTCTGTGGCTGTCCCAAGTCACTGTATACATTACATTTTTAAAAGAGGTCCATAAACACAACATCTAAACAAGAGAAGACATACTCAGCTACTCTATTTATTTTAACCACTTTATCCTTTGTTTTCTCTCTCTCCAGCCTACTTATACTATTAAAAACCCTGTAAACACTTCAGAGGTTTTTCTTCATGTGAATCAGTCTTTATTGCATATCTTTTTCTATCTCTGACCATAGTATCTGCTGAACAGCAGTGCTAAAATTAAAGGGGATGTTTTAGCTGCTATCTTTCCAACATGGTGGGAATATATTTACCACCAGCACTGGGAGCTATGCTCACCAGCTTGTTCTATGCCACCATCAGAATGCTGCTGGTCACTTATAAACACCATTTGTTCAGTAAGAGACTTGAGCCTCTGCTTGTCTGTAGCAAGCAGGGGCCACCACAGAAAATGTTGCTACCAAGAAGCTGTGCTTGTCTCTGTTCTTTAGTTTTTAGAATCCCTTTTTAAGTTTTTGTCAGGTTCCCCTTGGAATTTCATCTGTTGGGCTCCATTTTCTTGCTCGAGTTTCTTTCTCACCATGTCCTGCAGCCCCTTTGCGCTAAATAAGCCACAGATGCTATATTAATTATTAGACTGTTGGCTGATGACTAGGGCTTCTTATTGGATAGTTCTGTCTTAATTATTAACCCTAAACTACTAATTTATTTGTTTCTACTAGGCATCTGCTTCTGGAGAGGTCTTTCCAACTACATTTCCCATAATTCTCCTCATCTACTAGTCCCAAATATGTTTCTGCATCTGTCAGCCAAACAATGTTTTATTCATCAACCAATAAGAGAAACATATACTGAAGGACATCCCCCATCAAGAATTCAAAATTGTACAGCCATTTAGTAAATCAGTATGGTGGTTCCTCAGGAAAATGCGAATGAGTCTACCTCAAGACCCCAAAATTCCACTCTTAAGTATATACCCAAATGATGCACATTCAGACCACAAGGACATCTGTTCGATTATGTTTACAATAGTATTATTAGTAATAGCTAGAAGCTGGAAGGAACCTGGATGTCCCTCAGTGAAAGAATTAATGAAGAAAATGTGGTACATTTATACAATTGAGTACTGCTAAGCAGGGAAAAAATGACATCTTGAAATTCATAGCAAATCAATAGAACTAGAGGAAACCAAGATGCAGAAATACAAACATGGTGGGTACTCACACATAAGGGGATATTAGATGTAAAGCAAAGGATAACCAGCCTATAATACACAACTCCAGAGAAGCTAGGTAAGAAGGAGGACTTCTTCCCAAGAAAGGGAAAAGAACAAGATCTCCTGAGACAATTTGGAGCAGGGGGTACGGAGGTAGTGGAAAGAAGATGTGAGAAGGATAGGGGGAAGGAGACTATGAATGGTCATAAAGGTTCAGTTGGGGGAAAAACAGAGAAGGAGAGCAAGGAAAGAGATACCTCAATAAAGGGAGCTGTTTTGAACTTAACAAGAAGCTTGGCCCTAGGGAAATGTCCAAAAATCCAGAAGGATTACCTCAACTAAAAATCTAAGAAAAAGTGTAGCAGCTACCTTAAATGTCCTTCCCATATGAGACTGAGAGCTGCTAATCTTAAAATAAGAGTTACAATAAGTTACAAAGGAACAATCTTATCAAGCCAAGATGAATTTCAGTTAAGTTAATAAGCTCAGTGAGGAAATAAGATCTGAGTTGTATATCCAGGTCTTCTGATAAACTGACACAAATGAACTTTTGCAAATGGATTTATTTCACTTCCCAGAATTTGGCAGTTTGAAATACGTACACCATACCATAGACACATTCTCAGGCTTCCAATGGGCTACTGCCCTTAGCTCTGAAAAAGCTGATTCTGTTATTACACACCTCTTAGAGGTGATGGCTGTTATGGGTATACCTAAAACAATAAAAACTGACAATGCTCCAGCATATGTCTCCAGTAAATTGGAACAATTTTTCAAATATTATAATATAAAACATGTAACTGATATACCTTACAATCCCACAGGACAAGCAGTAATTTAAAGATCTAACCGAACCTTAAAAGAGATGCTTCATAAACAGCCAGGGAAAACAAAGACACCTAAACACAGGTTACATAATGCTTTACTAACGTTGAATTTTCTTAATGCTGATGAAAAATGACGAACTGCAGCAGAAAGACACTGGACTACAGAGAAGACTTCTGAACTGAACCAACTAGTGTATTTTAAGGATGTTATGACCTCAGTCTGGAAACCAGGATATGTGTTATGTTGGGGAAGGGGTTATGCTTTTGTTTCCACAGGAGAAGAAAAGGTTTAGGTTCCATCAAAATTAATTAAAATTCGATTAGAACAGAAGACATCTCGGGAGGAGGAAGATAACATCTCATCTACAAATTCATATTCCACCATGGGTAAAGTGACCTCCTAAAAGGAAAGAGAAATGTTTTGTTTTTTGTCTTCACAGGTAAACTCAGCAAAGAATACTGGACATATGGATTCCTGAAGAAGAATGAATAGCTACACTGAGGACCATCAAACAAACAGTAACTCACTGTGTGGTATCAAAGTCTAAATCTCTCTATATTGTTTTTTCATACTACCCTTTTATCTTTATTTCTTCACATAGCTCAGTCCCCATTAATTAACTTTGGAGTTGGATTGGCTCTCCTACTCTAAATTCAAGCATATTATTTAAATAAAATTCAGAATTTCTGTATTATATCAAAGAGCCATTGATATAAGACGGAAGAAAATAAAATTAGGGACTATAATCTGTGGATTTCTTTTTCTGAAAAGTCTAATTTCCTTCAGGTTTACCATCTTCCCTATTGTCACCTCTTCCAGTATGCATACATATAAAAGTTAAAATATTTCTTTGTTAGCATTAATGCTTGAGTTTTCCAGAGATCAAGGGATTTCCTGACAGCAATCTTCAACTGCTTCAGAAAGAGATTGAGGATCCACTTCCTTGACTTCAACTGATTCGACTGGAGGCATCTGAACTGCCCAACATCATTGACTCCACCTAACAAGCACTATCCTGAAACTGGCTTGAAACTACATCACTCTACACAACTCCGGACCAAGAAACTGAAACAGCACATCTTCTACAATCTGGCCAGAGCTTCAGATGAGAGCTTCAATCAACACTGGAATCCCAGTCAGGAACTTCAATCAAGCATCTCCTGCCATATAGAGACTGTCTGATCTACTGAGATTTTGTTATACTAACATTTTTCTTCTCACAGGTCTCCATGAGATTATCATCGTCCCATCTCAGCAGGAAGTAGTTTTGAGAATTCCACACCACCTCTCCCTACTATTGATATTATAAGATAGTTTACTCTGGTTAGTGTTAGTTTTCAATTATTTTAGAGTTGGGATTGGAAGGAGGTGCTCAGATTTGGGTGTTTCTTTCAGATAAGTTTAGCTTTAGATAGAATGGGTGTTTGATACATTTTGTTCATTGACACAAGTTAGTTGTCCTTTTTAGACTAAAAGGGGAATTGTAGGAGGAAGCCTGTATGTCACCAATAATCATGTGACTTACTAGATGAGGTAAGAGCGGTTTACCACACCGCTAACCACACCCACTTTAGGCATGACTAAAGATGTATACGGACGGATGTAAAGACGTAAATGTATGTAGGCGGTGAACCACGTCACTAACCAGGCCCACTTTTGGGCATGGCTAGGGGGTGTTACGGGGGAAGGCATAAGAGACAGCACACAGGAAGTCTTGCTCTCTTTTCCTGGAGTTCGGCTTCCGGTTCGGCAGTGGAAAACTACTGGGCTCATCTGGGTTACTTGTTTGGTATCTTGTGAGTAATTTCTACAATAAATATTTAGTTTTACTTTCAGTAAGTGTGTCACTTATTGTTACAGCGTCATTTGAAGCATCAAGGGTATCTGCTCTTATGTTGTGATCTTGTTTCATTTGGGGTTGAGTATTGTCTAGCAGGATAGATCTAGATTTATTATTATCCTTTTACATGCATCCAGGGGGTATTTCTTGTTTCTTTGTAAAAAAAAAAACAAAAAAACAACAAATGTCTGTAGACGTATGTGACTAAGGACTCGGTCTTCATTTCAATTCCATTGATCAGTGTGTCTTTTTTTTTTCATGTGTGTGTGTGTGTGTGTGTGCGAAAGCCAGGCTGTTTTTATTACTATTTCTCTGTATGCAACCTGAATATGGACTGCTGATGCTTCCAACAATTCTAGTATTCAAAATAATTTTAGCTATCCTAATTTTGTGCTGTTGTTGTTTGTTTTGGTTTCCATATAAAGTTGAAGATTTTTTCAGTTTCTTTGAAAAGTTGTGTTAGGATTTTGTAGGGATTACATTGAAACTTTAGGGGGAAAATTACAATTATTCTGCTAGAGAAACATGGTGGCTACACCCATAGATCACTGCCTCACTGGACTCTCTTCAGAAAAATTTTGTAGTACATGGAAATTATCAATAAGGTCCACAATGGACAATGAACAGAGAATAAGAGATACTGGAATACTGAGCTCTCTAATGGAGTATCTTCATCACAGCCCTCTCCTCAAGGCTCAAGGATCTATGCTGAATAAGAGACAGAAATATTGCTAGAGACAGAAGTGTTACAAGAAACCAAGGAAACAACTCTTTTCAGACGCAACAGGATCAACTCATAGTTAAGCCCATGAAGACTGTAGCAACACTCACAAGGCCTGTATAGGTTAAAGTCAGACAAAATCCCAGCATTGATGTGGGGACATTTACAAAAAGTTCCACCCCTAATGAAAAAGTTATTTATAATTGGTACCTGCAATAAAATGAGAAATTGGGGTGCTCTAATGATTGTCACTGGGTATACCAAGCATATTACACAGCATGCCCCATCTCCTTTGTTCCTTTGTTTCCATATCAATCCTTTATATGGAAAAACAAAAAACCCAGGATAGCCAAGGCAACCCTGGACAATAAGGGAACTTTCAGAGGCATCACCATCCAGGACTTCAAGCTCTATTATAGAGCTATAGTCCTGAAAATAGCTCGGTATTGGCACAAAAGCAGACAGGTAGACCAATGGAATTGAATCAAAGACCCTGATATCAACCCACACACCTTTGAACATTTGATCTTTGACAAGGAAGCTAAAACTATACAATGGAAAAAGCAAAGCATCTTCAACAAATGGTGCTGGAGTAATTGGATGCTGGAATGTAAAAGACAACAGATAGATCCATAACTATCACCATACACAAAACTTAAGTTCAAATGGATCAAAGACATCAACATCAATCCTTAAATCTAATTCCCCTTTTCATCTTTCTTTCTTATCATAACCGACAACATTTTGTAACCAATCTCTTTTTTTACCCCTAGGGATTGTTTGAACACAACATGTATTGAAAGGAACACAGCTCTCTTTTTCACAGAATGACCTTCAATGCTTCCTGCTCCAAGTTTTTTTCCATATTTTTTATTTAACTTTTTATGCATGTCACATTCAACTCCCTCTCCCTCCCCTCCTTCCTCACCTCCCAACCTCTCGTGCCCACTCAATCCACCCTCCACTTCCCAGGGAGGGCAAGGGCCTCCATGAGGGATTTCCAGAGTCTGTCACATCATCCCGGGAATGGCCTGGGTTCTTCCCCATGTGTCCAGTCTGAGAGAGCATTCCTCCACAAGGCATGGGCTCACAGAGTCCTTCTGTATGCCAGGAATAAATACTGCTCCACTCTCCAAAGTCCCACAGATTGCCAAGGCCTCTTCTCTCTCACCCAGGTTCAGTGGGAGGATGTCTGCATCAGTCCCATGTTGGCCCACAATCATCAGTCTGGGGTCCATGTGATGCCTCTTGTTTAGGTCAGCTGTTCATGTGGGCCTCCCCAGCCCAATCCTGATTCCCTTGGTCATCACTCCTCTTTGCAAGTAGGTTCCACGAGTTCAATTCGGTTCACAGCTGTGTGTGTCCCCCTCTGTCACCATCAGCCACTGGATGAGAGTTCTAGAATGGCATTCAAAGCAGTGATCATTCTCACCATCATGGGAGGGCATTTAAGGTAGCCTTAATGCCAGTTGGTGTCATTCCTGTAGATCTGTGAAGATCTCACTAGTGCCAGATCTCTCCTCCCACTTATAATGTCTCCCTTTTTTTATGGTCTCTCCCATCCATTTCTTACCCTGGCTCAACCTTCCTGCTCTCCCATGTCATTCTCTCCCCTCCTCTTCTCTCCCTCTCTTTCTCCCATCTTCTTCTGCTCTCCCCATCTCCCCATCCCCAATCTAATTAGGAGATCGCATCCCATAACCCTTCTCCAGGTTATCATGCATATCTCACTTAGGGTCCTCCCTGCACCCCAGACTCTCTGGTGGTGGGACTGTGGGCTGGCAACGCCCTCCTCCGTGTCTAAAATCCATGTATGAATGAGTACATACCATGTTTGTCATTTTGTAACTGGGTTACCTCGCTCAAGATGGTTTCTTCTACTGCCATTTGTCTGCAAATTTCAAGATTCCTTTTTTTTTCCTGCAGAGTAATACTCCATTGTGTAAATGTACCAATTTTTCTCTAACCACTCTTCAGTTGAGGGGCATCTAGGTTCTTTCCAGGTTCTGGGTATTACAAATAATGTTGCTATGAACATAGTTGAGCAGATGTCCTTATTGTATGAAGGTACATCTTTTTGGTGTATGCCTAAGACTGGAATTGCTGGTTCTTGTGGTAGACTGATTTCCATTTTCCTGAGGAATCTCCATACTGATCTCCAAAGTGGCTTCACAAGTTGGCATTCCCACCAGCAGTGGAGGAGTGTACCCCTTTGTTCACATCCTCTCCAGCATAAACTGTCATTGGAGTTTTTGATTTGAGCCATTCTGACAGGAGAGAGATGGTATCTAAGAGTTGTTTTGATTTGCATTTCTCTAATGGCTAAAGATGTTGAGCACTTTCTCAAGTGTCTCTTGGCCATTTTGGACTCCTCTATTAAGAATTCTCTATTTAGTTCTGTACCCCATTTTTTATTACTTTAATTTTAAATACCTTGCTTCACATGTCAATCCCAGTTCCCTCTCTCTCCCCTCCTCCTCCTGTACCTCCCCCACCATCCTCCCCAGCCTCCCACCCTATCCCCACTTGCTTCACATAAGGAATCTGTACCCCATTTTTTAATTGGATCCTTTGGTGTTCTGGAGACTTGCTTATTGAGTTCTTTAAATTCTGGAGATTAGCCATCTGTCAAATGTGGGGTTTTGAATATCTTTTCCCATTCTGTGGACTGTCATTTTTTCTTGTTTACTGTGTCCTTTGCCCTGCCAAAGATTCTCAGTTTCAGGAGGTTCCATTTATCAATCGTGGATATCAGTGTCTGTGCTACTGGTGTTATGTTCAGGAAGTAATCTCCTGTACCAATTCATTCAAGAGTACTTCCCACTTTCTCCTCTAAGACATTCAGTGTGGCTGGATTTATGTTGATTGGTCTTTTCACAGTGTTCCATATTTCCTGGATATTTTGTGTTAAGGATTTGTTGGATTTAATATTTTCTTTTGACAATGAGTCTATTTCCTCTAGTTCATCTTCAGTGCACAAGATTCTGCCTTTCATCTCTTGTATTCTGTTAGTTATGCTTGCATCTGTAGTTCCTAATTGTTTTTTCAGCCTTTCGATTTCCAGAATTACCTCAGTTTGTGTTTTTCTTATTGTCTCCATTTCACTTTTCAGGTCTTGAACTGTTTGAATTGTTTCCTTTGTCTGTTTGATTGTTTTTTTCTTGCCTTTCCTTAACAGATTTGTTGATTTCTTGCATTTTTTGGTTTGTGTTTTCTTCCATTTCTTTAAGGGATTTTCTTATATCTTCTTTGAGGGCCTCTATCACTTTCAGGGTCTGTGTTGGTATGTTCAGATCTTGCTGGTGTAGGGTTTCTAGACTCTGGTCATGTCATACTGGTTTGTCTGTTGTTAGCTGTGTTTTTATATTGCTTTCTTCCCATCCTTTATTTCAGTGGGAGCTCATGGGGTCGCTTCCTCTCCTGGTGGGTTTGGATCTAAGGATCCTTTCCAGTGCGTTCAAGCAGGTCCAATACTTCAATGCAGGTGGGTATGGGACACTCTTAAGCACCTTAAGAGCTGGGAAAGGACCCATAGACACTGAAGACTGAGGTGTGGGCACATTCAGGGCGATCCTTCCGGGGGCGTGGAATGTCCTCTCTAGGCACAAAAAATGTCCAGGGAGACAGAGCTGGGGGATATAGGGAGTTGGGGCTCAGAGCAGGGCCCCCACTCACCTTAAGTACTGGGAAAAGACTGGAAGACACTGAAGACTGAGGTGTGGGCAGATTCAGGGCAATCCTTGGGGGGAGAAGATCCTCTCTAGGTGCAGAAAATGACCAGGGAGATGGAGCTGGGGGATGTGGGGAGTGGGGCTCAGAACAGGGCCCGTCCACTCACCTTAAGCACTGGGAGAGGACCAGAAGAAACTCAACCAATCTCTTTAAACAATGATAAATATCCAAATCCAGTTCCATTATCTGTCTCTGCATCATTTACTTTTCGTGCTAAAATTTTGCATAAAAATTATTTCCATGTACCCTGATGGATCTGAGCAGAAGCTTCTGGCAATCACCAGCAACAAAAAAATAAGAAATATCCACACAATATTCAGCAGAGCAATCATATTTGTCTATAGTGTCTGTATACTTATATGTTTTCAAACTTTTTGATTTTTATGGAGATAATACTTCATTGACGTAAATCGTTGGGCATTATTTTAAAATACTGTGTTAGTAATTTGAGATGCATCATCTTGTTTAAACATATATTTTCAGATATACATATATAAATACACACACATATATATACATTCACATATATCTATGTAAATATGCATATTTATATATATTCTGCATGACTCTGAGTGCTTTATCAATTAATTTATACCACAATGGTTTTACTAACTTTAAAATTACATACTAAATATAAAACTGTATGAAGTAACCATTTTTTACCCTAAACATCAGATTCCCCAGTTCCTACTCTGAAATTATTTTGGTGATTGTTTCCCTATGGACCCATTTTAGCAGGAACTAAGTTTCTATATATCCTTCTTTTCTATTTAGTGAATGTCTCCATGTGTATAAAAGCATTTGCTGATTCAATATATTGAAGTGACACTGGTCTTCTTTAAATCTTTGCTCTTTCTTCACTCACTATTTGTTCATTATTTCATTTTTAACAGGATTAGGGCTATCTTAAAACCACTAGGTCAGAAATTTAGGTTATTGGCTAGTGTACAAAAATGATGAAATGTCAAGCTATATATTAGTCATTGAAAGAATGGCTACATAATGTGAGTAGTATGGCTAGTTTTCTATGAAAAGAAGCTTGATTGAGCATGGACAAATAGCGTTCAGTATCCACAGTATGCATTTTCTAAAGAGCAGCACTCTTCTTGGGTCATGGGTTCATGTACTTTCTGCTATGCACAGATAGATCCATGTGTTGTTCAGCCCTTCTGTGACATATATTTATAACCTATGATTAAACTCATAATAGGTTTCCTAGAAGAAGGGCAAGGTCAAGCTGAGAGTTGGAAATACTAAATTAAAGTGGTGATTTATGGCTCTGTGACTTGGATTATCATGTTCATCAAATGTGGTCTTTTCAAATTATTCACTCAAATAGTTAATTTTTACTGAGTCACCTAAACCCAGTTGCAATTGTATAAACTTAACATACTTTGAGCTCACTCAAGAAAAGTTTTGCTCATACATTTACTCAGATACTTCTCAAATTTTAGCATGTGACCTGGTAACTTCTCAAGTTAGTTAAAAGAATTTTGTCTAGATATCCTATAATTTATAAAAAATGAAGCATACTAGGAGAGGCCAAGCTAATAAAGACTCTGAAATAATTACAAAGACACCATTCTCCATAGTAGAGAGCAACTGACAGTTATTTTAAACAGAAAAGAATATTTTAAAGCCCAAAAATTTAAATAAGTATGTATAGTGTAGGCTATATTCATGATTTTTCAAGTACTCGACATGTATATAATAGGAAGTTGTAGAGATTAGAGAAATTGTCAATTTTTTTACATGAGCAAACCCTATACTGGCCTGGCAGAAAATTATTCCAATTCTTCACATCATAAAGATAGCACCACACAGAATTATATCCCATGTGCTTGGGTCAACAACACAGCACATCTATCATTGAAAACTCTTCTATGAAATGAGCAATGTTTATCTGCATCGCTGAAGTCTATCCTGTAAACACCAATAGCAGCCACTCTATTGTGATAAACAGAAATGTGTCCAGACATTGCAAAATGCTATTGATATGATGAAGATTACCAAGTGGATAATCAATCATCTGTCTCATTATTTAACTTATTGCTGTTTAGAAAACTTTTGCAAAGTCTTTATTTGTAGATACAGCAGTATAGTTCTGCCACTGTGTTGGCTACAAAATGATCAGTTGTACAGGTAGACATAAGTTGAGACTATTCCTTCATGAATACAACTAATTAATTATCATTTAAGGTGACAAAATATGAAATCATTATCTCAATTTCTGGCATAATTTTCCTTCTAGAGCATTATCTGTGTAAGAAGTCAAATTTGAATTTGAAACCACACTTTTAAGTTTACTTCTTCCTGTTGAAGAATACATATTTTGACAGTTACAATACTGGATGTTACTAGAACAATGCTAACATTGGGGGTTAACAGCTTGTACTTGTACAAAATACTTGAAGTCACTCAGAAAGCCATTATTATGACCTTGTGGTGACCACATTCTATGAAGTGTTACATGATCAGGGACAGGGAAGTTGGCTAATGGACGTTATATAGTAGCTAGATGTATCCTTGTCACACTTCATCTAAACTGATACATTGCAATGGTCCACACTGCTCAGACCTGGCAATTACTGTCCAATTCCAATCTATTCCACACTGCCACTGTAATGAAAAATAATTAGGAGCCTGAAAATGAGTTTTCACATGAAATGGTTTCAGTGCTTGGACACAATCGCCTTTGGCAGATGGCTTTGGGTTTGCTTTAATATAATAAAGACAGTTAATCATCTCTAAAGAGTGCACTGAATGGATAAACTTTTAATACCATTTCTACAGTGAAACTCTCATATTGATGAAATGTTTAATGTTCACAAGTAGAAGTTGCCTTGGTTGAATTGCTGGAAAGGAACGTAAAAGTCACCATTACAATGTATTAGAAAAGGCAAAAATTGACTCAGATTGATTAACTATTATTGGTGGAGAAAAAATTAAAGCTAAATTCTAATTCATTTTATTCACATAATGTGGTAGTTATAATACAGAAGAGTAGTTTATTTGTATTTATTAATACCTGAATTCTGGAAACACTGGAACAAATCTTTCTACATTTAAAAAGATATGTGTGTGATGGGATCGTATACCAAAATCTGATATACATATGAATGCATATATGTATACATGTATATAACAACCTAAATATAATGATATTGTATTACAATCAGAAAACACATTTCCCATAAAAATAAAAGAATCCTTGTATTGGAATAAAACTCCAAATTTCAACATGTAACATTATTTTATGCCAAGAAAAATAATAGTTGTCCTTATATTACCAGTTTTTAGATTAAAAAACAAATGTAGCATAAAATTCTTAAAAATTAGTTTACTTATTATTCATGTTCTTATTATTAACAATGTAATATATCCCTTTTGGGAACCTTATATATTTAAGGGTTGAAACAAAATGTGTTCTAGTATTGTTTCTTCATAAAATCCATCAATTTTTCACTTAGTATGTTACCAGACACTGGATCTATGAATTTATATTATTTAATAACACCACAAAAATTTTTCTTCCTTAAAAACTGTTTTTTTCAAGAATACACTGAGCTCAAAATAGCTTCCCAAACTCAGAATAATTTGAGTGTTTACATTTGGTTGTATCATTGATAATACAATCTAACTGAACTTGCTCCTATGCCTCAACTGTGTTTAGATAAAGTCTGCCACTTCCATCTGATCATATAAACTCATGACCTCATTTTCAAGGTTTGGAATTTTTTGTTTCCTGTTTGCTTTTATCAAAAAATAATTGAATATATTCTGAAATGTCTATATCTAGAGAAAAGGCAAAGTTGGAACAAAATGGAACTACTCTCCAAAGATAAAACTGCTTGATTATAATAATTTCTTAAGCATTTGAAACAAAGTTTTTAAAGCAATTATTTCTTATTAATTACTGGCTGTTCAGCTTTTACTTGTTTTCTTGTTTTCTGACCACTAATTAATGACACCTTGATTTTCAAGGAAATAATGATTTTGGAGTTCTAGGCACACTCTGGTTGTGCTGTTGATGAACTTGCTTTGATGATTTACATCACAGCAATTTATTAATTTCACATACTCTAGCTTATCATTTTTAATAACAATAAAATCAATAGCTTGAACAATAGCACAAATATATATCATGTCACTTTTCTTTGTTTTATTTGAACATTATCTTGAGATTACACTCTTCTGCATATGTATGTTTATCCTGTGATAGTGTTTTAGTTTTATAAACAGGAAAGCATGATGGTAAAGTTTTTAAACATGTTTCTAATTTATAAAAATAAAAACAGTGTGTCAGGAATCACACTGTGGAAATCTAACTTCATAATATCTACCTAAATGACATTCAGCTTTATGCTTGCCATTTTAGCTCCAGTTTTTACAGCTCTATTGAAGTAGTCCAAGTGTCACTTTGCTTGGAGAATAATAAAGATGTCTATTTTTTCTACTGGAACAAGTCTATTCACATTTAAAGAACCAAATTTGTAAATAAAAATCTCTTTGCTGAGATAGACCACCTCATCATGAATTATTGTGCAATATTAATGAAAGTTGATCAGCAATTATTTTTATCCAGACATATAATATAATGTGTGAGGGTTTGAATAAGAATGATCTTCAGAGGCTCAAATATTAGAATGTTTAATCACTAGGAATTTAAAAAACAAATTTTATAGGATTAGAAGGTTTGGTCTTGATAAAGGAAGTGTGTCAATAGCCTATATCAGAACCAGTATCTGCCCCCACTGTCTAAGGATCAGGATGTAGAATTCTAAGCTATGTCTCCAGAACCATGTCTGTCTGTGGGTTGCAATGCTCTCTGACATAATGATATTGGAATACACCTCTGAAAATTTAAACAAGTCCCTAATTAAATTATTTATTTTATATGAATTGTCATAGCTGTGGCCTCTCTTCTCAGCAAAAGAATATTTTTTTCTAAGCCAGAAGTTGAAGCCAAAGAGCAGGATATTGCTCTGACCATACTGCTTACTGGAGAAATGTAAACTTTATGACTTTGGATTAGGAAAGTAGTTGAAGGCTTTCATATTAGTAGGAACATGGAAGACAGTGCCTAAGGCAATTTGAATTGTGGGGACACGGCTCAAGAATTTTCACAGGGGCAAATATTAGTAAGTGGCCTAGAGACCATTCTTTTAATATTTTGGAAAGGAATGTGACTCCTTTTCACCCCTGTCAAAAAGATGTATCTAAAGTGAAACTGAGGAGTTTCATAGTAATAGTTTTGGCATAGGAGATTTCACAACATCCTAGTACTGATTCTACTGTACAGAGTTTAGTGACCACTCTTATTTAGTGATCACTCTTATAAAGATTTACAATGAAAAGGATCATGGAGGCCAAAGAAAATTACAGAATCTATAGTTTAAAGAGAGAAAATAGCACCAAGAAGTGTAACATTGCTAAGTATAGTACTCAAGGAGACAAAACTTTTATGGAATAATCTTATACTAAATGGAATAAAGAAAGTGGTATCCTAAGGACAAGATTCTATCCAGTTAAGTTTCCAACTTGTGTAAATTAATTAAACAAAAAGATAAGGTATGAAAGAAACCATCAACATCAGGAAGGTGATGAAACTGTAATTTAACAAAAGAGCCAAGTTATACACCCATCATGTAGTAGAACTTGACAGATTCAGACAAATATGCTTCAGGCTTCAGAGTCAAGAATCTAAGGGAAAACACTGAGGCCAGGCATGTGTTTGGAATGTCCCTGACTGGAGGCTTAGAGATGTCATTTAATGAAGCTGTTAGAGTGGATCTTGGATTGTTATAGTTATTGCATACCTCACAATGTTGGAGAAGTCACAGTAGTGAGTTACTTGGCAAGGAAATCTGCAGACTGGGTATGGAGCTTGTCCAAGAGATAGAAATGTATTGTAGTCAATAAAGCTGAAAGTAGTTGGAAATCTTGAGGCCTTTAACAACACACATAAAGATATAGAAATTGTAGTTTTCCCAGCTGGATTTGGTTTGCTTTGGTCCAATATTTACACACTGTGGTGTCTTTCTTCCATTTTGTAATGATAATATATATTCTCTACCTTTATATGTTGGAAATATGTGATATGCTTTATATTTTAACTTCATAGGGGATTACAGTTAAATTGCCAGAAGTCTCAGAAGAGACTTTGAAGTTTGGATTTTTGCAGATAGGTACTTTTGAAGTTGATCTGAATGGAGTTTTGGTGATTAATGAATATTTTGTATGGATACAAGTCTATTGAGGTCAGGGATTGGAATACAGTTAACTGCCCACACAGGCTGCTATATTTGAATGGTCACCAGGGAGTAGAAGGAACTCTTTGATGAGATTAGAAGGATAAGGAGGTGTGAAATTGTTGGAGGGAATGTGGCTGTAGAGATGACCTTTGATGTTTCAGAAGCCCATGCCAGGCCAAATTGCTTTCCCTGAGGTCTGTGGACATGGATGTAGAACTTCAGCCACTTCTCCAGCATCATATTTCTCTGTGTGCTTCCATTCTTCCCTCCATAATGACAATGGACTACATCATTGAAACTGTAAGCAAACCTCCAATTAAGTTTTTCCTTTTAGAAAAGTTGCTTAGTTATGGTGTATTTTGCAGCATTGGAACAAAGATTAAGATAGAACGTGATTTTTTTCTTATTGCAAATATCTTCTTATTATATCTAATTTTTATATTGTTTATGTAAATGAATAGTTGAACAGACTCCATGAATATTGTATTTGGGAAATTACATACATTGCAAACATATGGGCATGTCATTGTAGAATGTTCATCAAAGCTCTATAGACATAAACAAAATTCAGAAAAGAAGTATGAAATAAACATAACAAATTCAAGAATTTGACCTGTGGAAAATTCCACAGATTAGATGTAATCTAATCTGTTTCTTAAGAAGATATTCAAAGCCAAACAGAAATGAAAACTCACTTTTCTGTGTTCATGTTCTGTGAATATTAACTTTTACTATGTTGGATATGCTAAAAGGCAAAACCTGAAATTACCTAATTTTTAATATTCTAATGAGTATTTTAGTGGAAATCATGTATTGACTTTTTCCTATATGAAGTTTAGAATGATGATCCTTTAGTAACATCTCATCATGTTCAATCAAGCAATTCCCTTTATCAAAAATTTCTGAGGACATTATTATTGTGCATGCAGTTTTATGGCAACTTGACGCAATCTGATGACATCTGAAAGGAGTGAACCTCAATTGGGAAAATGCCTCCATATGAACTGACTGTAGGGATTTTCTTAAGCAGTGATTGATAGGATGTAGCAGCCCATTGTGGGTAGTATCACCCCTGAGATGATGGTGCTGGGTTTTGTAAGAAAACAGTTTGAGCAAGCCATGATGAGCAAAACAACTCCTCCATGAATTCTGTTCCAGGACCTATAAAAAGGTCCTTACCCTATATGAGTTCCTGCCTCTCTTCAATAATGAATAATGAAGGGAAAGTATACGATAAATAAACCCTGTTCTTATCCACTTGCTTTTTTGTCATGGTGTTTCATCATAGCCAGAATAACCATAAGACAGGCATCGTAACATTACTCATGACAATCTTATCCCTGATGTGGCCTCTGAAATTGTGTTTCAAGTCCATGCTGGTATAATTGAACAGATAATTATAAGTTTGGTTACAAATGTAATGGTAAATACGTTGCTATAATAATAATGGTAGAGAATTAAAAATTTCTTATCAGAAATTAAATTAGGCAGAATCAATTATGCCTGTGCAACAAACATCATTTACTTCTTCATGGGAGGTTAATTACCACACTGATATATGTATGGATTTTTACGTGGTCCAAGGTTAGGTAACAAATATGTGTGATGTTTTCTCTGATTTCTAATGGAAATTAATGTTTAGTTCCTATAAATTTTTCGGAAGTTGTAGTTGGCAAATAAAAGCAAAAATATGGAATGAATCCCACCCACTTCAATAAAGATGATTAGAAATGATTGATAGGTTGCAGGGTAGGGTACATAAAAAGAGCTGAATTGGAGTGCTGGAATGATGGTTGGGACAATAAAACTTCTGATGAAGAGAGAGTAGGTCATGGGGGAACAGGAAGGTTGAGTTGAGGGTAGAATAGGGGGAAAATGGGATGAGAAATACCATAATAGAGGGAGTCATAGGATAGAAGAGAGATCTGGCACCAGTGAGACCTCTGGCAATCTACAAGGATGACACCAACTGGCAAGCTAAGCAATAGTGGAGAGACTACCTTAAATGCCCATTCCCTGATAATGAACTTGACGTCTACCTTATATGCCATCCCAGAACCTTCATCCAGAGACTGATGGAAGCAGAAGCAGACACCCAGAGCTAAACACTGAACTGAACCCATGGAACCCAGTGACAGAGAGAGAGGAGCGATGAGCAAATGGGCAGAGAATGGGCTGGCAAAACCAGCAGAGACAGCAGATTTGAACAAGGGGGAGCTCTTGGACCCCAGACTGACAGCTGGGAGGCCAGAATGGGACTGATCCAGAACCCCTGAGTGTGAGAGTCAGTGAGGAGGCCTGGGAAAGCTATGTAGCCCTGGGCAGTAGATCAGTATTTATCCCTGACATACAAATGAATTTCATGTGTCAATAACACAAAGAGGGATGATCTCTTAGTCTGGACTCTTAGGGAAGTGCCTGGAACCTGTCCTGAGTGAAATGACAGACTCTGAATATCCCCTATGTGGAAGGAGGTGCGGATAGAGTGGGAGGCTGGGGGTGATGGTGGGGGGTACAGGAGCAGGGGAGCAGAAGGAACTTGGATTGACATGTGAAGCAAGGTTTTAAAATTAAAGTAATAAAAATATCAGCATAAAAAACTTCTGATGGTTAAAATATTAAATCAGGATGAAAAGAAGTTATTAGATGAAGGAATACATATTCATTTGGATTTGAAAAGTGTGTGGTGAAATTAGTACCATCATATGCAGTCATATATAAACATGTGACTTCAAACAGCAGATCTGAAGAGTATTTGTTGGTACTTTTGCTCATCTTTTAAAACATCCACTCCTTAGACAATAGAACAAGCCTATGGAGTGTAGTCTGAATGTTGTATCAGAAAGGCATATTTCAAATTGTATACTATATCGCAGAGAGGTAACATTGAGAAACATTCATTTTCAGGAAAGTAAAATAACTTAAAACATCTGAATTATACTTTTCTACCTCTACTAAATGAAAACTGTAAAAATCCCTTGATTTCTTTGAGGCACTCTTCAGTGTTTAGCAAAGAGTATATCGACTTTTCTCTGGGAATGAGCCATACGAGCTGTGCTCTCCATTAGGTATCTAACAATGAATACTAGCATTAGATCTACCTTTCTACTGTTCATAAGCAGTAACTGTTCTCAAAGGCGGAAAAACCTTAGGGGAGTTTTATGTACTTTCTCAGGAAAATGAAATTCATTAGCTTCAGCTTCATGAAATATAGTTTGCCTAGGAAAGTTTAGCATTATTTTCTCCTAGTAACATTCACATATATGTGTGTATTTGATTTATAACTCACATAAAGTAAAAATATGCCTTAATCAAGTATATATTACCGCAAATTGTTGAGCTTATTGTGAAAAATACAAAGCAAGTAACAACTTTTTTTCAGCGGCTACATGAATGAAGTTTGAAAATAACTGTTTTTCTTTCAATCAGTTTGTCACATTTAAAAGAACATAATGGCATGTAATGGAGTCATGTTTCTCTGCTTGTCACTTCACATACAGAATCCCAAAATGACACCACCCAGCCAGCAGTGTTATGTTTGTATAGGAAGCAATGTGATACTTTTCTGGAGGCTTAAAAGGCAGCATAATTTTACATTTTGTGCATGAAATTTTAATACAAAATATAGTTCGAATATAAAAAAGAGTGGAATATCATATGCTGATTATTTCTAATACGGGACCAGTGCTTGAGAACACTCTCAGGTGGACCTTTGTTCTCACCTGCAGCCCCAAAACACAGTTGAATTCCTTGCTCAAGACGTCACACACCATGCAATATAGGACAAATGAACAATTGAATTCACAATTTACAATAATTTAGAAGCCTGTGAATATAATAAATAAATTTAGAACAGTTAAGGGTGAGATGTTACACCAAAGTTTTATATAGATGAATGTGACATACAAGGAAAATCAACATATTTTGTAAAGTACTTCATTCTAATGAACATATGAAAAACTTCTAGTTAGAGAAACATCTTAAAATAACAGTTTTATACCTGGCAGTAGTGGCGCATGCCTTTAATCGTAGCACTCGGGAGGCAGAGGCAGGTGGATCTCTGTGAGATTGATACCAGCCTGGCCTACAAGAGGTAGTTTCAGGACAGCCTCCAAAGCCATAGAGAAACCCTGTCTTGGAAAACCAAAATAACAAAAACAACCCTTTATTTTATTTGTAAATGTTTTTTTTGTTTTCTATCTTTCTTAGTAATGAAAACATTGTCACTTTATTTATTGTAATAACACTCTTGGCAGAAGGGTTGGTCGGAGAACAGAGACATCATCCTGCCTGCTGTGCCTACCTGAAAAGCTGTCATGGAGTTAGCACCTAATGTTACAGGTGCAATGAGATAAAGTACCTTGTCAACTTTCCTGAAACAGGGCTCAGCAGGTAACAGGTACATTTGCTATCACAACTGTTTTTTTTTATTCACCTTTATATTTGAGATAGGATTTTAAAGAATGATTAGCAATAAACAGTGTGTACTGTTTTTATAAAGGGCTCAAGTATGGTTCCCAGCACCTAAGACTGGCAGCTTACAATCACCTGGAACTCCAGTAATTGATAAAATAGTTTAATTATCCTATAGCTTTAAGATATAGCCAAAAGTCAATAATGCCTGGCTCATGGTACCTAGCTAAGGAGGAAGCTTTCAAAGAACTTCTCTTAGTTTAAAGAGGGAAAGGCATTAATGGGAAACACAACTAAATTCCTCAATTCAAAGAATTTTCTGAATCCAAATACCAATAGCACCATGGACGACAAATCATGTATAAGGTCTTGTGGTGCTGTACCTGACTAGAGGTATGGAGCTAATATACAGTCTAATCACTCAAGGGGAGGGGCATAGATAGATATTTAATTTTAAAGGCATATAATCGTTTTTTTATAAAAAGTTAGCTATGTATATTGTATATGTAGTCATTTCTTCTGGAACATGTTTTTGTGATTTTTGAATGAATGATCAGAAACCAATAGCTGCTTATAACAATATGTTTGCTCCAATGCAAGGATGAATAAATAAAATGATAGTTACACAAACATGTCATCAAAATGTAGGAGACAACCATTCCCTATTTATAGTGATGTTGTGTAAATTATGCTTTCCCCCCACCCATTTGTTATGATATATTAAGCAATGGAATGTTTTAAGGAATAGCTGGTTGTTAATTCCTATTTTAATAATCTATATCTAACTGCTACACTTAAAGCCATGTGTAGCACAAGGTACATGGCAGCTTTCAATAGACAAAGTTTGGCCTGTGGGAGAGCAGCACTCTACAATAAATCGAGGTGCATTAGTTAAGAGTTTCTTATGCTGTAATGAAACAGCAATACTAAATGCAACATGGAGAGGTGCCTTTTATTTTCCATTGCCTTGATAAGATACCATGACAGAGACAACTTTGAAAGGGAAACGTTTACTTGGGACTTACATTTTCAGAGGATTACAGACCATGACTATTATGATAGGAAGCATGGCAGTAGGCAGGCATGCATGGCATTGGAGCAGTAGCTGAGAGCTCATATAGTGATAAACAACCACAAGACAAGAGAATGCTGTCTGGGAATGGCATGAACTAAGAAACCTCTAAGCATTCCCCAGTGAAACCCCTCTTCCAAATAGGCCATACCTTCTCATATTTCCCAAACAGTTCCATTTGCTGGAGACTAATTATTCAATCATGTAAGTCTATGAGGCCCACTTTTATTCAAACCACAACAGGCAGAAAATGAGTATTTAGCCTTAGGACTGACTCTCAGGTCACATTCTGTCCCTTTGTAAGGGAAGTCAGGACAGGAACTCAGGCAGTGAAGGAATCTGGAGTGAGGAAGTGAGCCATGGATTAATGGTGCTTACCCCTGGTTTGCTCAGCTTTCTTCATTATAACACCCAGGACCACCAACCCTGGGGTAGCACTACTCATAGGAATCTGGGACCTCCCATATAAATCATCAATCAAGAAAA
Organism: Mesocricetus auratus; assembly: GCF_017639785.1. Taxonomy (NCBI): domain Eukaryota; kingdom Metazoa; phylum Chordata; class Mammalia; order Rodentia; family Cricetidae; genus Mesocricetus; species Mesocricetus auratus. The sequence continues at coordinate 28,546,878 of NW_024429184.1, forward strand.
TGCACCAACAGACTTTTGGTCCAACCTCATAGAGATGTTTTGTTAAATAATACTCCCTCTTCCTAAGTGACTTCTGCTTGTGTTAAGTTGCTGTAAAACTAGCCATCATAAGAGCTTTTATTTATTTGTTTGCTTATTCTTTGGTCTGTGATTTTTATCTATTATTTTAATCATAGCAATCTTTATTTTGAGCCTGCTCAAACTACAACAAAAATAAAGCCTGCTTTAGTTTGTTTTAACTTATTTAATTTTCTTATTTTATGGTGGGTGTTTCCTTATGACGATGGAAAATTATATGTAAATCTATTGAAAACAAACCCACATTTTCATGGTTAGACACTGTTTTGTTCTGAGGTGCTCCAAGAACTATGAATTAATATTCTTCAAATACAGCTTAAGACAGAAGAAGGTACAGGGCATAGACACTACCCATAATCCTTTAGCTCTGTGATGACAGACTTTTCACATTGAGAATTGTTCAGTATAAGTTAGAAACATATATGTCAGAATTCTGGTCTCTGGAGACATTTCCTAAAATATTTGGAATGCCTTACAAACTTTTCTAAAATAAATAAGTAAGTACAGCAAACTTGATAATACCTAGGAAGTACATGGATGTCAGAACAAGCAGGTCTGGTTTCCAAATTAGTTATTAGACTGACTCAGGCTAAAGAGGTGCTAGCTATGTGGCCATGTGTAGTACTCCTAGACATGGGACAAAAGAACTACCTTTTGTTTGTTTTATTTTTGTAACTCAAATTAAGTCTGCATGAGGTCCATTGGGAGAATTGGATGAGAGGTCTAACATCAGTTCTGCAAGCTCTTTTCTCCTATCTGACTTTGATCATCCTGAGTGGTACATGTGGCTTCCATTCCTCCTTCTGCTGAAAAAACAACTGTCTCAGTTATTCCTTTATAATATTGCAGAAACTGTCCCTGCAGAGAGCCTTACTGCTTTCTATTGATTGTGCTAGATGAGTATTCCTGGGATCATGACCTGTACTAGTACATAAAATATAGGCCAAAGGCCATGCTACAGAAATACAGGAATTTGCATTCTTAGGCACAGGAATATTGAATAAACACATGCATGCATACATGAGAGAGAGAGAGAGAGAGAGAGAGAGAGAGAGAGAGAGAGAGAGAGAGAGAGAGAGAGAGAGACTAAATCATATTTGCCCTTCCTGAGAGACAGGACATGAATTTCTTCTCAAAGCACCATGAGCAAGCTCCCCTCTTCATTTCCTTATGAAACAGGGTTTATTTAGGGTAAAACCATGCTAGTCTCTTTGCATCCTTAATAGTTTCTTCTCTTCTTTGTCTTTTTATCTTGTTAGTTCACTGAGTATATGAGTACATATGCTGTTAGTGAACTTTCCTAGGAAATTTTATTTAAGTTATGTGTTTCTCTGTCTTGGTATTTTTTGTAAAGGAAAAATAAGCACTATTAATTAACTAAACTCCAAAATCATGTGGTCTTAAATTCTTTTTTTTCTCTTTATGTATTCACTACTTATGTACCAAAACTTTAGACTGCAAAATAAGGATGTCAGAGCAAAGATGACTTGAGTAGATAGTCAAAGGAACTATGTTAGATGACTAAATAGAAATAGCAGTCTACCACAAGGGCTCTGTCCACCACAGCTCCAGGAATGAATCTGACTGGGGAAACAGAGGAGTGAAGAAAAGACATACACAGACTCATACAAATGCTATGGGCAGGTGGATTGGAGTCTCACATGAAGGATCAATGGTACCTTGGAATCTCATATTGTTTAGTCAGTGAAGGTAAACAGATAGGTAGAGTTATTACATACAGCTGAATAAAGAGAAGGTTATTAAATATAGACAAACAAGAAGGTAAGGTTAGTATACACAGATAGATCAAGGAGTCTAGAGGCAGCTTTAGCTAATCACAGCAGGAGAAATTTCTGTAAGGGAGCAGTCTTCAGGTCATAAATATCTAGGAAGGGGTGAAGCTATAATGGATATTTTCTGCACACATTATCAATATCCACACATAAACCACGTGTTTACTGTAACTCTGGCCCTTACCACAGTGGGAAGGCTTTGCCATTTTCCCATGAATCTGAGGCTATAAGGTTGTTTATATGACTCCATTCACATCAACAACATTCGGAACTCCACTCATTCAGGATTTTCTTGGATATACATACAGAAGGGTTTTGGCCAACCAGGAGGAAGACAAAAATGTAACAACTAGAAAAGGAAAATCTTCATTTTACTTTAATTTGCAGCTATTTCACAGTGGATGTGCAGTAAATTAAAAAATTAACATTAAAATATGCACAGTAATAGAGATAGAGATATGTGTTATATTTGAACATTTGTATGTATTATCCATATTTAAATAAGGGCAAACATTTACCTTCTCAAATGTTTACTGATGATAACAATGCCAAAATCTTTTATTTTAGATTTTCCAGGGGCAGGATATGCAATCATTACATATTCATCTTGCTCTTAAGTATACAATCCAATATTGCACTAGATATTCTTGAGTTGCCTGACAATAAGACACCTTCTCTCACAAACATGATCTCTAATTGTTGATGACCAGCATCTTACATTTAATTCCATATTAGCTTAGTGGATGCTACATGTGTGAGATTGTCTTGTGCCTGTCCTCTTCATTCCACATTCCACATCCAGAATATTTTAGATGGTTGCAAATGATAGAGACCATTTATGCTTTATTGCTGAAATTTTAACTATGAATATGTACCATATTTTCTCTATACTTATGTCACTTGAAAATTGCTTACGCTGTTTTCTTTCTTGGCTGTTTGTAGAAGTTTGTTATGAAGAAGACGGCACACTGATGTCAAAGGCAGGCTTATACTAGGTGATGCAGGGTAATGAGTCCCAAATTATTAACATTAAATAAGTATTAAAATTGACAATTACACAATTCTTATATTTTTTAGAAGCAAGGTTATAAATTTGAAGTTGAACATGAGGATGGAAATTAATGAGTTGTGTGTATTGATAAACCTTTTATTTGACTATCCTAGTGGATATTTTATAAACCTAGATATTTTTAATTTATTTATTTTTCAGTTGAAATTTAGATTAGAAACAAGGTTGCTTCACAAGTCAGTTCCAGGTCCCTCTCCCTTTCCCTCCCCTCCTCCCATGCCCTTCCCCAACCCCCCATTATCCCCTCATTTCCCCAGGGAGGGGGAGACCCTCAGCATGGGACTGATCAAGACCCCCTGAATGTGGGTGTCAGTGAGGAGGCCTAGGTAATCTATTGAATCTTGGGCAGTAGATCAGTACTCATCCCGAGTATACACACGGACTTTGGACTCCCATCCAACAATGTGAGATGCACTCTCACCCTGAACTCTTGGGGGAGGGTCTAGGACCTGCCCTGGATGAAATGACAGACTATAAACCTAGATTTTGAGACTAACAGTAATGCAACTTTGTTTCTTTTTCTAAGTATAATAAACTTCTTAATAAAACGGGCACTAATTCTAATATTAAATGTGGATTTAAATTCCTGCAAAACTTATGAAGGTATTCATAAATGTAACCTCATAAATGTCTATGCTGCCTCTCTATAAGTAGCAGCCAGCTTATCAAGGACAATCCCACATTTTCTTTATATTTACCCTAAATTTGAGAGCAGAATAATCTGAGTTTTCAAGATGTGTCCATTATCACAAAAAACAAAGCTATTGGCCTCCAAGTCAATATCTTAGATTTAATTCTGTTGAGAACACAAATTTCTTTTTAAATACTGTACACAGCTACAGTACAAAAACTGGAAACTGTGGACACATATCAGAGAAGAAGGAGTATCATGGACTCTTAACTTCAAGCATATCAAAAATGCCGTGTTCACAGACTGAGCCTTGAAGATTACACTGATAAATTTCCTATTCACTAGAGGATTGATGATACCTTAATGAATAAATAAAACATCTTCTCTCTGAAGGTGAATATTTGTCCCTACATAATAGTAAAGTAAAAAAAAGGGACTAAGACACAGGTATGAACAAAGTTGATATATAGCAGTCTCATAAACCAAGTCATTAGTGAACTATGTGACAAGATGATAAAAGGTTGAGCCTGGATGGAATGAAGACTAACAATACAGTATTTGAAAGGAAATCGTAGATAAATTAAAATAAACAGTTGAGACTGGTTTCACTATTCATAGAGAAGATGGGACTCAGGACATTAGGGTTGGTTTTACTGAAGTATTTTATCATTGAGTTCTAAGAGAATGCCTCAAAACAAAAATTTTCAAATATTCTCAACATTCTGATGGCCCCTCTTTTCTTACAAAGGATAATTTACATTTGCTTATCAGTCTTCACTCAGTGAACTTGGACTGTTTGACTTGATGAACTTAAGGCAGGGACTGTCATACTAGCACAAGAACTGCCTTATTTCTTCCCAAGGAAAGTTTTGCTGCACCAACACTACACATTGCTGGATTATAGTTCCACTACTTATCTAGCTATGCCAAACTAAGACTGCATGTATCCACAGCTGTTTCTCATAACAGAACATGATTCAACCTTTCCATATTTAGAGACACTATTCTCACAAGAGGAGTGGCTGGTCCTTAGAATGCCCATTTACAACCACTGGAGTTTAATGTTTTTGGCAAGATTTAATGATCAATGCTAACCCATCATTAGGTTTATATCAGCAGTCTTGGACTGACCATAAATTCTAAATTTATAGTCAAGCTGTACTTCATAGTTTGGCTGAACCTGGAATATTTATAGCTTAATGAAAGTGAAGAAGAAGTAAATGTGCACAGGACTGTGGTTTTGCGTGTTACCCAGTGGTAGTTACTATTGTGATGAGGAGATCTATAACCCCAGCAAGTTCCATGAGAACTCACTGAGGGCCTTTACTTTCTGCTACTGTAAAGAATTCCAGTAAACACAAAGAAATCACTAAAAATCCAAACTACAAGGAAGTCAGAGGGGAATGAAGGGATCATATGACCCATCCTTTATCTCCCAGTTCTTCATCTGCTTCACATATAAAAGTGACAAGAGATTAAACTAACACATTTCACAGAATGCAAGAAAAAGAGAGAGGGAGGGAGAGAGAGAGAGAGAGAGAGAGAGAGAGAGAGAGAGAGAGAGAGAGAGAGAGAGAAGGAAGGAAGGAAGGAAGGGAGAAGGAAGGAACTAGAAATCAATTTAAAACATCCTGGAAAATGAAGGTTGGGATTTTCAAAAATAAATTGCTACCAAATATTGAAAAAAATTTGCCAGAAACCTTAATGAAAATAATGCTGATTAACATCTTTAAATTAAAAATACATAAATATTTTTAATTTCAAAATTATATGCACATAGAAATTCATCATTGCAAAGAATCAAATAAATACAGAATGTCCATTTTCTGTGCATTCAGAGACAATGGTATCCAAGGAAAACTGGAAGTATATGCCAAATAAATGATATATACAAGGAGAAATATGATACAACTGAACTCTTAAAGAATAATAAATATTTCCACATGGAATACTGAAGGTAAGATGGGTATAAGGGGTCAGTTACTCTAGAAAATATCAATTTGTGTAAAGTGTCAGTGGTCTGGCCACAATCCCTTTGAATATCTGCTCATAGGCAATGTCCTGCCCCTTTGGTAGGGATTTCCAAGTGGAGCTAAGACAGAAGATTGAACAACTCATATTAGGACTTGCTACTTGGATTAACTTCCAGCATTTCAACCCAATCTCCATTGAGTCACTTACACAAAAAACTGACATGAGACATTCCATGCCCTTATGAGGGAAAGTCATTCCCTGGACTCCCCATCACTCCTCTCTGTCATCACAAGTCATCTGAAAAACTCACTGCTTGCTTCAAAGAAATATCTACTGAGCAACTCTTTTCAACATCTATTGTTTGTTTTGTTTGATTTTTGACCCTTATGGTTCAGGTCAGAAAGCACTGAGAGACCAAATACAGTCAACTAGTTTGGAGAAAACAAAGCTTTGAACAGATTTCTGTGCCCATTTTTTTTCACTACAAGCCTATTATTCCTGAGCTATCTCTCATCCTCTCTGGTCTAAATTTTGTGAAAATAGTAATGATGGCAATATCTTGCTCATGGTATAATGGAGATGAAATCATACATACATGCATTCATAAACTACACACATACATGCATACATACATACATACATACATACATACATACTTGTGTGTGTGTGTGTGTGTGTGTGTGTGTGTGTGTGTGTGTGTAATAAGGTATATCACCAGGCATGGAATAAATTCTTGGAAGTGTACACAGCAGAGTACAATCCTGGTAAGTGGTAAGAGAAAACAGAAAACATTTAACAGAATTGTAAGCTCTATTTTGGTAGTTGTTTGTTGCATTCTATCTTTGATCTCCTTCAATCCAATGATCTTTGTGCATATGGTTTTATGTTTTGTGCTATAGTTGGAATTAAAAAGCAATGATTATACTCATTATCTAGCTTCAAGACTTTGCACTGGGGAATTTCCTTGAAAATAAAGTTAATTGTTACACATGTCTCTCAAAGCAGACACATAACATTTTTTTCCCACTAAAGAAAAACATACACCAGAACAGAGCCTGTCTGGAGATTTTCAAATGTATAAACATGTGTTTACTGTTGTGCCATGTCTGGCACTGACTAATTTTGATTGTTTGGTTAATGGCCTTTAGGGGAAATCAGAATGAATTTATTTGCTTTTACATGTTTTTTTTTTAAATCACCTTCAGAAAGTCTTTACTTATGGAAGGTGTTTTGTCTTTCTTTTCCTTTCATTATTGTTTAGCAGAGCAATCATATCATTTGGAATGGCTACAAACCCTACAATCTATGAAACCACAGAATGATATTATAATGTGTTGAAATTAAGAAGGAGATGAACTGTTTTGTGTCATCATCTTAATGCTATTTGGCACAATGATAAGAATGTGCTGATGTTTCCAGTGCTCTAAATATATTATGTCACAAATGTTACTTCAAGATTAGAAGGAAAAAGTAAGGAATTAGTAAATCAGAATTAGGCACTGGAGACTGCTAAGCAAAATGTGTATAACGCTTATTTAAGGCTTTTTTACATGAAAACTATATGCCAAGCAGTGGTGGCACATGCCTTTAATCCCCACACTTGGGAGGCAGAGGCAAGTGGAAGTCTGTGAGTTCGAGTGAGAGATAGCTTCCAAACCCAAAGAGAAACCCTGTCTCGAAAAACCAGAAAGAAAAAAAAAATGAAAACTACATTTTTCCAAACACACTCTTCTCACTGATTTATTATATATTTTATTTATCCATTTCTTTTTAACATCATCATAGCCCATTTATTTTAGAATAAAAAACTTAAGTTCTAATTTATGAAGTATTGTAAGCAATTTGTATGTACATGGAGAGCACTTTATTTTCACAAAGTTGTTTATTTTCTAAAAGACAGACTGTTTACAAAAACATTAATGATGGGGTGTTCCATCTGGTGAGCTTCTGGCTGGTAAAGCAGCACAGAAGTAAAGAGAGAGCAAGATATGGCCTAAAGTATGTTCTGTAGTGTGGTGCTCTCTAGGGAGTGATACAAGACCTAACTGTTGTCCTACTAATGACAGGAAGACTCTGACAGTCATACTTTAACATTAATATACTGATGCATAATTTTTGCTGCAATGAGAGCATCTTTCATGTGTTGGAATAGATTTTTATTAAACTAAATAAATGAAACTGCAGATACCTTGGAAAGGTGACCTTTGTCATAAAGTTTGAGATGAACTGCCTAAGGTATTTCTAGGGTAGGCAACAATTCAATAGAAAAAAGCATGTCAATTATAGGATAACCTGCATAAATAATTCTGACAATAGAAATATTAGCTTCAGAATTAAAATTACAATTTCCAAACCCAAATTGACAGAAGTCCACTAAAATGCCATACCCTTAGTTTCTGTCTCTTCCCACATACTAACTGTAATCTTATCATTTGACTGATGTTATGTGTAAATGAACATTAGACTGAAAACTACAAAGAAAAATGCAGACCTGCTAGAGACCATGTGACTGAAAGAATATGATAATGGTGAATTTACATTTTGTTTGAGGAACTTGAATATCTGGTCACACTAATGAAAGCAAATAAAAAATCTACACTTCAAGACCAATGACATTAGTATAACCCAACACCATGAAAAAGGCAAATGTAAAAGGCAAAAAATGTAGATAGAACCACTTCATGCCAAACAAAGATGAATTAGAGCCACCACCATTCCATTCACAGGCCAGTTGAATGTGTAAGCTATTTGTTTAATGCAAGAGACACAGCAGCCTACCAAATGGAAAAAGATCTACTCCAACCCCACATCTGACAGACGGCTGATCTCTAAAATACATGAAGAAATCAGAGAATTCTCAATCCCAAATGACTGAAATACACTTAAAGAGTTGCTTAACATCCTTAATCATCAGGGAAATTCAAATCAAAATGATTCTGTGATACTATCTTACACCCATCAGCATGGCTAAGATCAAAAACACCCATGACAGATTATGTTGGAGAAGATATGTAATAAAGGGAATACTCTTCCACTGCTGGTGGGAGTGCAAACTTGTCCAGCCACTTTAGAATTCAATATGGTAGTTTTCCAGAATATTTGGAATCAATTTACTACAAGACCCAATTATACCACTCTTGGTCATATACCCAAAAGATGCACAATCATACAAAAAAGGTATTTGTTCAACCATGTTCATAACAGCATTATTCATAATACCCAGAACCGGAAAACAATCTGAATGTCCCTCAACTTACGACTGGATAAGGAAATATGGTATATTTACACATGGAATATTACTCAGCTGTTAAAAAATTCAATGACCTTGTGAAATTTGTAGGCAAATGGACAGAAATAAAAACATCTTGAGTGAGGTAACACAGACCCAGAAAGACAAACATGATGTGTACTCGCTTATAAGTGAATATTAGATGTAAAAAAAAGATGAAGAGTTCCAACCCATAACCTCTGAGAAGTTAGGTAACAAAGAGAACCCTGAGCAAGACTTGCATGGATACCCCTGGAAAGGCGAAATGGAAGTGATCTACTGAGTAAACTGGGGATAAGGGTGGGGGTGGAATGATGGAAACTTGAGGGAGTGGGTTGGGCAGGCAGGGTGTTAGAGGCAGGATGGAGGCAGGACAAAACAGTACAGTAATCAAAAATATATCTTAAAAGGGGGCCATTTGGGGGTTAAGGAGCAACCTGTTGCCAGGGAAACCCTCAGGAATCCACAATAATGACCCAACGTAAGCCTCTTAGTAGTAGTAGGGATGATTCCTGAACTAACTGTCCCTCTGCTGTAATCAGATTGGTGACTACCCTAATTATTTTCAGAGAGCCTTTATTCAGTAACTGACTAAAACCAATGCAGAAATCCACATCCAAATACTAGACTGAGCTCCCATAGTTTTGCAGAAGAAAACAAGAGGGATTGTTCAAGCCAGGGTCATCAAGGTCATGACAGAGGTACCCACAGAAATTGTCAGAAATAGTTGACCTGAGCTCATGGGAGTTCATGGACACTAGACCAAGTCTGAGGGAGCCTGCATGTGACAGTTATGTAGTTTAGTCTATTTGTAAGGCTCCTAGTAGTGAGATCAGGACCTGTCCTTGGTACTTATCTGGGTTTTAGGAACGTGCCCCCCACACAGGATGAGCTCACCCAACCTTGATACAGAGGAACTTGGTCCTGCCTCAGCTTGATTTACCATGCTTTGTTCAAACCCATGAGAGGCCTGCCCCTTTCTGAATGAAGAAGGAGGTGGAGTGAAAGGGGAAGAGGGGTTGATGAGAAGCAGCGGTGGGTGGAGAGGGAACAGATACACCAAGGAAGAGAAACTGGGGTCAGAATGTAAAATAAATAAAAATGTTAATAAAATAAAAAAACAATTAAAATGTTTATCACTACAATTTCCAGATGCAATTCAAATTTATATTTACAAAACATGTATCAATATATTTTGTTAGAATTTAGATAATACATTCTGTTTGACCATTATATATAGAGCAGGGTTTTTCATAGAAGACAAGGCCTAGTACTTATGGTAGTTAAGCATTTGCCATTGCAGAAGAAAATGGTTCTACAAATCTTTAATTTCAATAAAATATTTGCAGTTCCATATTTGTGTATTATTGAATTTGATTTGGTAGTTAATATGCATTTGGTCATTAACAAGTGTACTCTTTCTCCTCTGTAGTTTTTCTAATGTAATGATATCTTATGCTATGATTTCTGCAACTATTGTTTCATCATTTCTCTCCTCTTTTCTGACTTCCTTTATTTCTCAAGAGTCTAATGTTAACACTATTTTATTTCAACCTGTCATGTATACTTCATACGAATTTTTCTAAGTCCTTTCGTGGCAATCCAAGACTTATCCAACCGTCACATATCTAAAGCATGTTATCAGGGAGAAAATAAGGATCTGCTTCAGTAATGATACCCCTACTTAGTTATCCAATAACACAAAAGTGATCAACTCTGAAATCATATACATACAAGCAGCGTTAAGTGGACTCAGCAGGTGAGCAGGTTGTATACACACACACGCGCGCGCGTGCACACACACACACACGTATATAACATTAATCATAAAAGAAGATCTTCCCTTACTCTCTCTCTCATCTCATCTTATCTTCCCTTACCTTACTCTCTCTCTCATGTCTGTCTCTCCCTTTTCAGTCTCACTACAATAAACTATGGTTAACGTGCTCAAAAAAAAAACATAAAAGAAAACAGGCCATAAATTGTCCAAGTTCACAAAGTCCAGTTGAATACAGGGAGCAGCAATAACATAAGCAAAGATTTCAAGAACAGTTTGGGAATACACATGGAAACAGCCAACTTCAGGTTAATGGGAACTCACTGACTCTAGACCAACAGCAGAGAACAAAATAGGCCTTGTGAATGTGGGTGACAGTAGTGTGGCTTGGGCATTCTGTGGGGCCATTAGCAGTGGGATTTTTCCCTAATGCTTGAACTGGCTTTTTGGAGTCCATTCTCTTTGGAGGAATACTTTGTTTAGCCTACATATAGTGGAAAAGGACCTTGGCATGACCTCAAAGTAAGGTGCCAAAGTTCATTGGCTCTCAATGTGAAGATGGACCATCTCTGAGGGATGGATGGGATGTGGGGTGGGGGGAAGCAGGGGGTAGCAGGAGGAGGGGAGGGAGTGAGAACTGGGATTGGTATGTTAAATGAGAAAAGATTGTTTTTAAAATAAAAACATGATGAAAAGTGAGGGAGAAATTTTACCAGTAGCTGTAGGAAGAAAAGGGACAAGGGAAATGGTACAATTATATTTAATTTTAAAACTGGTAAAAAATATGAAAATTTATTAATTGAGTCTTCAACTATGTGAGCAAAATACTCAGATTCTTTGTTTGACGTAAGGTTTCAATACTGCTGCAATATTTCAACCTCATAGTCAGTAATAAAATAGATCTTTTATTTCTATGAAGACATGATCCATTCTCCATATGCTAGAGGCATAATGGGCAGAGGCAAACACCCACAGTTAAACACTGAACTGAACCCATGTAACGCAGTGACAGAGAGAGAGGAGCAATGAGCAAATTGGCAAAGAATGGGCTGGCAAAACCGGCAGAGACAGCTGATCTGAACAGGGGAGAGCTCTTGGACTCCAAACCAACAGCTGGGAGGCCAGCATGGGACTGATGCAGACGCCCTGAGTGTGAGACTCAGTGAGGAGGCCTGGACAACCTATGGGGCCCTGGGCAGTGGATCAGTGTTTATCCCTGGCATACAAACAGACTTCGTGTGTCCATAACACAAAGAAGGATGCTCTCTCTGCCTGGACTCTTTTGGCAGTGCCTGGACCCTGCCTTGAGTGAAATGACAGACTCTAGATATCCCCTATGTGGAAGGAAGTGGCGATAGGGTGGGAGGGTGGGGGGAATGGTGGGGGGTGCGGGAAGATGGGAGGGAGAGGGAGCTGGCATTGACATGTGAAGCAAGCTATTTAAAATTAAAATAATAAAATAAAAATATTAAATAAAAAAATTTAAAGAAAGGTCCTCATGAGAGAATAAGGCTCTTATCTCATCGAGATTCTAGGATTTTCATCTTTATCTGAAGTCACAGTGTAGTGTACATTCTGCATTGTACAGAAGCTGAAATGTCACTGAGAATGTGTCATGTTACCAATAGAAATGGGAAAACAAAAACCAGCAGATAAACTTGCTCTAAGTCATCTGTACTCAATAAATACTGAGGAAAATTCTTGTGTTATTTCTTCCTTATGACAAATATACTTGAGTAATTGGAAGTTTCCATTTGTGGAACTAGGATCTTCAATCATATTGAAATCAGCGAGTAAGGCTTTTCATATGGAAATGTATCTTTCTCAAGTACACAAGCATAGACATTTAGCCATTATTACTCCAGTCTTTGTAAGAAGGACCAGATCTTACTGTTGCATAATGTATACATCTTAAACTATAGACCCTTCAGACTAGAAAATTTTATTTATCGCAAATATGGTGCCAATCTTTTGGAAACAAGAGAGCCATGTAAAAATTGAGTTACAGGGTCAATTTTAGTACATATAAAATATAGTTAAATACTATGCTCTCTTAGAATATTACTGTTAATTTTCTGCCTCTTATCAATGGGTTCTTACATATGCCTGTCTTTGTTGTCCAGGGTAAAGTTTTTGTCACACTATGTCATAGCTCCATTAATTTTATAGTAGCAAGTTATTAAGATTTGAGAGAATCTAATTATTGTCTATCTCTGTGTTATCACAAAAATGAGAATTATCTCAGGGTCTAATTTTCCAGGTTTTGTGTAAATTATCTATAATTCAGGAAATCTGTTAACTACCAAATAAGAATATTGATTTTCATACTTGCTGCTAGAATATTTGTAAATCATTTTCTTTTTGTGGCTGCTGGTAAGAGGAATATATATGCATGATTTTCAATGGTTTGGTGGGAAAGTAACTACTTCAACAAGATAACTACTGGAAAACAATGGGAAGAGATGAAAGGAAGAAGCTACAGGATTATTGTGACTTAAAAATGAAGCCACACAAAGAGGGAAAATAGACAAATAGAAATTAGGATAAATAAATCAAATTGAAATCTTATAAACTATATGGGAATTTTAATACAGTCTCAAAGTTTATTTAGAAAAATATGGAATAAAAATAGATATGAATTTATAGAAAATAGCAAGTTGAAGTCAATCAGATATTTTCTTTTAAAATATTTATGTTTAATATTACAAGAGCATTCCATAACAGACTGTTGTTTTATATTTGGGTATCAGTCAGCTGTTTTGTTTTCTGCTATTGTCGATGATTTTGTGAATTATAAAATCCATAGCATGTGTTAACTGTGTCCTTGCTCTTGAAAACAGAATGACTGTGCTCTGTATGCAGGATGAGTTAGATATCATGTAGGATGAGCAACCGGAATCATACAGGTGTGTATATCTTTAGTTCAGTATTTGCAGTTCACATGCCATTGTCCAAAGTATATCTGGCCAATCCCAAAGACCATGGCTAAGAAAGTATACACATCCAAGTGATGACAGTGGTACATGAAAAAATAAAATTCATGAACACATGTATTGTCACTTGTACATATAAACAATTATATTAACTACTCACACACACACACACACACATATAAACAGACACTATAATAATGAAAATAATACATATGTCCATGAGTGGCATGCAGTTATGAGGAAACCATTCATTAAATACTTTTGATAGTAATAATATTTCCCCATACTAGTAAGGATGGAAATGAAGATCATTTAATAAACAGACATTTATTTATTTAGCCAATAAACTTAAATTTGTTTAATGGTTGACTTTTAAGTATTATATTCTTTTATTTAAGTAAGCTTCACTCGCTGTATCTTTGTTTTCAAAGGTTCCATGCCTATGGCTGATAAGTAAAAGACAGCATAAGATTTCATCAACCAGATCTTTGTCTTGTGTAATTTCAGGTTTTAACAAACCTCACTGCCTATAGTTAGTTTATCTGAATATAGGGACAACTCCACTGTGCTTTGAAAAGCAAAATTTGTAAAACCATGTCCAGTTTATTATCTAATGAAAATATTATACATACTTCATGATCAATGATTAAAGGCTAGTACTGGCAATCAATCACAATAGAAGTTCAAGGTCATGAAGATTAAAAAATTGTTCATTGGCTGTTTGATTCCTTTTCATCTATTACTTGGGACACTGCAAAGTCATAGCCCTGACCTCATAAAGCAAAACATGCCTGTATGTTATAAATAAACATCATCATTCAAATTAGAAACACACACTCTCTCTCTCTCTGTCTCTCTCTCTGTCTCTCTCTGTCTCTCTCTCTCTCTCTCTCTCTATCTCTCTCTCACACACACACCCCTACCCCCCACAATTTCTTTCTGGCCAATACCATATTGGTCACTGATTTTAGCATAGTAAAATTTGAGCTGCATATAGAGTAATTTCTTTTTGTAATATCTTAACCTTGGAAAAGTGTATTGCTGGCAATATAGCAATCCCTCTAGTCTTTGACTAAACAAAACAATTGCAACAAACTAAGTATCATAATTTCTTTGTTTAATTCCTGAAAACATTCAACTATTAATGGTAATAAGTCTGTTTGGACTTCGTTTCTATCATTAGAAAAGACATATTCATTTTTAAATTTTAGAACTACTATGCACATCATTTGACTTCGCAAGCAAAATGAAAAAAAAGATATTCTTTGAAGAAAGGGCACAAAAATGATTCCAAGGCAAATTACTAAATATTAATGAATCATGACTTTGAGATAAGATTTAAATGTGGAAACCTTCTATGAATATCTTGTACATGGCAATTGGATTAATTAAATGTGGCAAATTATTTCATAGGCACCAATCCTTACAACTGAACTCAACTGAACATATTCTGAAAAATTACTAACACTTATGCCAATAGAAACGTATGAAAATTCAAATGAGTGCCTTTTGTTTACAACCAGTAGACAAAACTCATGGTTCAGGATGCTAAACTTTAAATGCTCAAACCTTACCTGTAATTTCCTACTGATATTTTCTTCTCATTATACTGTGGATGATGGAATACTGAAACTTTTTTAATATTTGTTATAATTTTAGATTCAATTCTGAGTTCAAACATCTTTTTCTTGTATTTATGAGGAGACAAAATTAGAATGAACAAGAAGCTCAGTGGGTAAAAGCCCTTGCCACGCAAATCTGTAATCTGAATTTGATCTTTTGAATCCAGAAACGTCAGCTCCTTTTAAGACTTTGACTCCTAGTTTTTGATAACAATGCAAAGTTTAGCCCCCACATCCAAGAACATATGGCACACACAAACTTGACTCATGTTTAAAAAAAAATCAAAACACAAAGTTGAGTTGGTTAGGAGCATAGAGAAGGGTTTGAAGGAGTTGAAGGATTGATATCATCATCTGCAATCCCAATCTGCATAGAAAGCAAAGGCAAGAGATACACACAGAAGCTGCGAAAATCTTGCTAGTCTGAATTATGAATCACATTAGATGTGGGGGGAATCACAGGTCATGTCCTGGCAGGAGGGGGAGTGGCCCAAACTGATGACTGTCCCGCAAAAGAGGGAGTGACCCAAAGCTGACCACCAGCATCATTGCAAGATGGCACTGGGAGGAAGCTACAGAGGAGAGGCTTCAAGTGTTCACTAAGAAAACATCCTAAACTCATGCTGGATGAGGTCATTATACTCGCATACCATGCCCAAGAGGGCATAGGACACTAGATACATCACAGAAATACCTTTAAAACTATGAGGTAATACTTTCCTCACTCTGTGTTTTTTAATTTAAAATGTCTCACTGTTAAACAATAAACAAGATTTTGCTCGACTTAGCTCTCTGATTGTCTCCGGGTTTCAGGGAGGCTGAAAAATTGCCGAAGAGCACATTACACTCTCTCCGATCTTGATTTACCCCCTCCCAGGTACCCACAGCATCTGGTGCCTGAACAGGAACCTCAAGACCCCATCCTCAGTCGGAGCTAATCGGTTTTCTTGGTGAGTGATACCCACCCTTAAAATGGGTAAGGCATCACCCTCCAGCCCTGCCCTTAAAACGCTGAGGCTCATGCTTGCCACACTCAGCTTGGAGCTAATGGAGCTAATGGAGCTAATGGGCACAAAAAAAAAAAAAAAACCAGGCAGGACATCACCATCCTTACCCCATGGGGTGAGGTCTTCAACCTCTTTTCCTCCCACACTTGGGAAAGAAAGGGAAAAAACATTTCAGTATAGTCCCTCCCTTAGGTTTCTATCCAGTGATATCTGCCCTGAAGTCCACCTTACACCCATACTCCCTTCCCCCAACTCCAAGGCGTACTAAACCCTATGAATTGGGCCCTGAGGGAATACCAGCTGAGAAGAGGCAGAGGATGACTGGGCGAAGTTCGCCAGGGAGAGGGAATCTCCTGCTATGACAGTAAACAGAAGTAAAAACAAAAGTAAAAGCTTCCTGCCTGGAGCCATCAGATCCACCAGGGGAGGAGCCCCCTCCCTATAGGGGACAACAGGAGAAGGGGGCACAGCCTCAATGTGCTACACTCCTCCCCCTGTAGGAAGTCCAGAGAACTCTCCCTAAACCTCCTTGAGACAGGAACTTAGGAACCTGAGCCTTATGTTCTCCTTGAGGGGCAGGCTTCTGCTGAGACCAGGCTTCATGGCATCTTTTCCTATTAACCTCACTCCTAGTCCATAGAAACCCATGAATGATGCCCATGGGAAGCCAAAGTCCTTAAGGAACTCTGTAAGTCTTGTGCAGAATAAGGGCCTTATTTATATACCTTGGGCCCTGGCACACCTTATCATCCTTGTGTGGCCAAAGATAGGATGGACCCGGCTAATTTCTGCCTTGATGTTACCCAATTCATCAAATGGAGTGAAGAGTATAGGAGGAAACTAGTTTTAGAGCCAACCTTGCCATACATATCATTTATGGGATGCTTACTTACAGGGACAGGGGAAGGGTTTTCCACAGTAGTACAGCCAGTAGGGTAGCAAGTCCTTACAGAGATCAAGTGAAGCAGGAAGAGATGGCACCATGGCAGAAGTTCCAAGAGGGCCCTACTGAGTCATCCTTAATGCAAAGAGGAAAACCTCTGCAATGACTCCATCCAATTTTAGGGGAAACCCAAGGATCTATTCCATGGCTGATCAGCTGGCAAATTGCATTGTCCTTGGGAGGGAGACAACCCACATACATTATGGCATAGACCCAATGACCATCATTGCACTCCTCAGGCTAGAGGATAAGGACTGGCTCCTCTGTAACAACATTCAGAAGCCTATAGGCCTAGAGGGATTTATGAGCACCCTCCCTTACCACTATGGACCTTCAAAACGGCCCAAGCTGTGCTCTAGCCTGCCACTGCAAATAACTGCCCTAATATCCACTACCCTTCTTCCCCAAGCTCCCTTTATATTTACTGATGGATGTAGACTAGGAGCAGTCTTTATAGCTTCCGAGAGTATTGGAAGGAGCCAATTTCAATGGGATTCATGCCAGTTAAGGGATCAGCACACTTCAAAGAGTTTATAACTGTACAAATAGCATTGCAGCACCACCCACAGCCTTCAGTTTGGTCACAGATAGTCAATATGTGACTGGGTTGATCCCTTCCCTCATTGAGGCATATGTAAGGATGGATAGCAACCCCATTGACACCCTAATGTTGTCCACACAGAGCTTCCTGGAGGTCCATGATAAGCCTCCCTTTGTATAACATATAAGAAGTCACACATGTTTCTCCGGTTTCATAACCAGGGGAAATGCCTGGGCCAACCAACTTGCCTCAGGAATCAGGGTACTTACCCTTCATGAGACCTCTAAACTTCTAGAACTAACCCATAACACCTGGAGAGGCCTACAATATAGATTTCCTTGTATACCCATCTCAGACCTAAAGAAAATAGTACATTCATGCAAGTCATGCTGCCCCTTTCTATGGTTCCTGCCTAGTCAACCAGTGGAAACAAATTCCAGAGGTCTCAGGTCAAATACTATTTGGCAGACTGATGTCACCCACTCCCCCTCTTTTGGGAAACTGAAATACATATTCATGTCTATAGACACTTTCTCAGGAGTCTGTTGGGCCATTGCTTATGCTAGGGAGAGAGCCCAACATGAGCATTCATTCTTTTTACAATGCTTTGCCACTCTGGGCATACCTATTCAAGTTAAGACTGATAATGGCCCATGTTTTACCAGCTAAACTTTGCATAGCTTTTTCAAGGACTGGAATATCCAACATATAATAGGCAAACCCTACAATCCCCAGGGGAAGGCCATAATAGAAAGACATAAAAAAGTTCTCAAAGAACACCTAAACAAACAAAAAGGGGGAAGTAGCCCCAATATGCAGTTAAAAATAGCAATGCTGAATATTAATATTCTAAATTTTCAAAAGGATAAACCACAAATTAGATTGCAAAAACATTGAGGACAACAGGATACAGGAGCCAAGTTATTGGCATGATGGAAGGATCCCCTGACTTCCCAATGAAAGGGACCAGACCCCTTACTAATGATGGGATGGGGGTATGGGTGCTTCTTCCCTATAGGTGACAAATGGCCCATATGGTTACCAGCATAAAATATTAAGATTTTGCCCACTCTCACATATCCTCAAGAAGCCCAAGTTGTTCAGTGAACAGAGAAATGGGATTTGGTGGTACACAAGGGACTCTCACAACTGGAAGCCTAAGGAGAGAAATGTCCCAGGGAAAGAGTGCCCTGAGGAGTGGATCTCTCTCGCCTTACAATTTCAGATGGAGATGGAGGTTCCGGGACAAAGGCTCCTACTAATCTGGATAATGGCCACCTTCAAGTCAACAGCAGTCACCCAGAAGGAGAAGCTCAACCCACACCAACCACAGAAGGTCACCTGGATTGTCCTCAATTCTGACACTGGAATGATCCTCAACTCCACACCTAAGGAGACAGTATATGGAACCTGGTGGCCAGACCTGGAATTCGACCTCTGTGTCCTGGCTCAAGGATCATGGGATGTGGGAGATTGGGGACATGGTATGGAGGGATACACCGCTGTGGGGAGCCCCTCCATGCTCAAATGCTCCCACTTGATGAAGTATAACCACTTGTCAAACATTCCTTTTTAAGTTTTCCCTGACAGCAGTAGAACAGGACCATTAGTCAGGCAATGTGGAGGGTCAGAGGCCTTCTACTGCTCCTCCTGGGGATGTAAAATACCAGGACAGCTAGTTGGATCCAACACCCATTAGGGTGGAATGGATCCATTTTCCCAGGTTGAGCTCAAGGGCCATCTATGGGAGATGTTCAAAATATTGATGTAATCCCATCAGGGTTACAATCACAATGGA
Source organism: Mesocricetus auratus (assembly GCF_017639785.1). Lineage (NCBI taxonomy): Eukaryota > Metazoa > Chordata > Mammalia > Rodentia > Cricetidae > Mesocricetus > Mesocricetus auratus. Next base: position 28,566,312 of record NW_024429184.1, read on the forward strand.
GGGAAAAGGGCTTAGTAACTGGGAAGGGGGTATATATAGGGGCTCTGGCTCTAGAAATCTGGAGCTGATCAAAGGGCTCATATTCATGTTAAGAAGGAAGGTGGAGAACCCTCTCATGTCCACCCTGGTGGGCCCCTTCCAACCCATAAAGGAAATAACAGCCGGGACTGCTAGGGTCCCACCTCTGTCAGTAGTGATCACCCCACCCCCGTGTACCTACCATGAGTGAGTGGATTCAGATCCATGTACCTCCTCCCCATGCATTAAAAACCTGTTACTCCAAATGGTCAATGTGTCCTTTATGGCTCTTAATAGCACAAGACCCCATTTGACTGGCTTGTCTATAGCCCAGATCACTGTCCTTTGAGGGGACTCCAATGGTAGGGAATTACATGGATTCCTCCTCAAGGACCTGTTGGTAGGGAGGTAACTTTCCTGCTTCTCCCAGGGAATTTCACATGCTTAACTGTTAAGTCCAAATGGGAGAGGAGGGCATATAAATGTGGTATAACTGTTTCCAGGGGTATAATCCCACTGGGTAGTTAAGGCCAAAGGCAGAAGGAACCTTCTGGCTATGTGAACACATGGGCTCACCCCCTGGATATATGGGCCATTACTTACAACCAGGGGAGATAAGTGTGCTCAAGTCACACTTCCCCTCTATGCCTTATATAGGACAGATGATGAAGTGGCCTTAAGGCTAAACCATCCTCAGAAAAGAGAGTTCCTAGCCACTGTCATGGTAACAACCTTAATTGGGCTTGGGGCCAAGGACATTGCTCTGGGAGCTAGTTCTCTGGTACAACAGGACAAGGGATTAAAAGTACAAAGGACACAAATAGGCATCAGCCTAGATAAGGTAGAAGTTAGAGTAAAGTATTTAAAAAAGTCTTTAGACTCCCTACCTAGAGTGACTTTACAAAATAGACACTGCTAGATTTGATATTGCTGGAAAAAGGGATATGTTGTTTTTATATTGACCATTCTGGTGTGATCACAAAATTTTAGATGGTCTCCATAAGGACATTGATATATACTATGCACAGCATAAGAGCTGGTATGAAACATGGTTTTCAGCATCTCCCTGACTGACCACCCTGATGTCTATCTACTTTACTCGGGCTGCTCCCCTCTTAATTATGATCCTGATAGTTGGACCTTGTGTCCTTAATAGAATAGTTACTTTTGTGAGAAAAACAGAAAAATGAGATACAACTGCTTACTTTGAGGGTCCATTGCTATAACCAGAGGACACTAGGCTGTAGGCCATCCCAACCTCACCCCTAGCTTAATAAACCTCTACCTCAAAATGTAAACAAGGCTCATGGAGGAGGGGATGTCATTCCCTCTTCTGTGAGGTAGACACCACCCTCCTTGAGGGTTGCCTTACCTGGTACCCAAAAACCCAGGCTAAGACTGGTATAAACAAACAAAAAGGGGGTTATGTGAAAGAGCACAGATCATGGCAGGAGGGGGAGTGGCCAAAGCTTATGGTTGTCCTGCCAAAATAGAGAGTGGCCCAAAGATCACATTACAAGATGGCTGGGAGAAAGCTACAGAGCCGAGGCTTCAAGTTTTTTTTTTTTTGAATCTTTTTTTTATTAATATTTTTTTTATTTTCCATTTTAAATTTAGATAAGAAACAAGGTTGCTTCACAAGTCAGTACGAGGTCCCTCTCCCTTTCCCTCCCCTCCACCCGTGCCCTCTCCCTGGTTAAGTACTGAGCTGAACTCAAGAAAGCCAGTATCAGAGAGGGAGGACTGATGATCAAAGGGATTAAGACTGGGCTGGTTGAACCCCCAGAAACAGCTGACCAGACAAAGGTTAACTCTTGAATCCCAGGCATTAGCCTGGGAAGCCAGCATGGGACTGATCAAGACCCCCTGAATCTGGGTGTCAGTGAGGAGGCCTAGGTAATCTATTGAGCCTTGGACAGCAGATCAGTACCCATCCCAAGTATACACACGGTCTCTGGACTCCCATAGAACAATGTGAGGTGCACTCTCACCCTGAACTCTTGGGGAAGGGTCTAGGCCCTGCCCTATATGAAATGACAGACTATGGACACCCCCATGGAGGGCCTCACCCTCCCTGGGGGAATGAGAGGCTTCAAGTTTTTACTAAGAAAAACAACTGGCTACCCAAACTCATGCTGGATGAGGTCATCACACTCACAGACCATGCCAAAGAGGGGATAGGATACTAGATACATCACAGATAATTACTAGATAATACTTTTCACACCCTGTGGTTCTTTCCTTTAAAAAGTCTCACTGTTAAACAATAAACAAGATCTTGCTTGACTTGTGTCCCTGTTGTGCCTGATTGACTCTGGGTTTCAGGGAGTCTGCAGGACTGGCCAACAGCACTCTACCCCCCTTTGATCATGACCCAGGAAGCACCCAGATCCACCCTAAAATTAGATGAAAGCCTATTTCAACAACAAGGAGGGTTCATGGACATCCACAAAAACGTTATCATGTCTATTGTTGCTCTAATTCAGCTCCTGTTTAGGGAGTCTTGATAGTGAAATGTTATTGGTACAGTTTCTGATATTCTGACACTCACATCAAGGTTGCTCTTTTCCTGCCTCAACCTTTCTGATCTTCTTCCCCCATGTCACCTGAGGCTCAGATGCAGAAGTTGTATTGTTGATGTATCCTTTTAGATGGGGTACAACAACTGTGCATTTTACTGGATATGGTCTCTATGCTGCAAAGAGAAGTTTCCTAGATAAGTGGTGAGGCTTAAACTTATCTGTATGTTTAAGAGCAAATAAATTGTAATTAGTAATTATGTCATTTTAATTTATTAGGTTTCACAAATTGATGACTATATGGTTTCTCCAATACTGATACTTTTTCCAGTCTTGGGTATTTTGCTGTTTCCAATACAAGACACAATTTCCCTCTTGTGAAGTCTTAAGTCCAATTAGTGTGCTGTTGGTTACCACTAAGTCATGAGTGCCACTACTGCACACTTAAGGTTATCATGCCATACTGCTCAATGTGTAGTTTATAGGCATCATGACTAGGTAGAACTATTGATTCCTTACCTCCATTGAAAGCTTGCATGATGCCTTCTGGTACCATGTAAGCTACTCCTCAGGGAGGAGGCATACAAGTTAATTATAGCCTGGGGGGCCTATGGGGTCTGTTTCTGAAGTACATGGAATCTTCAGCAATAGATTTATACTCTACCTCTGAGAAGCAAGCAATGGCCATAGGTATAGTCTGCAATGTTTTGTGAGGCAACTTAGCACTCTAAGTAGAAAACATAGAGTTCTCTCAAAAGGGCCACAAATTGGTATTTAAATACTAAATGATCGTCCCTGAAAGCAAATTATATACACATATGACAGCAAGTTGAATTTCTATATTAAGATTATATATGTATATGCATATATGTGTTTTTAAAAAAACTAATGAAATTGGAGGTCATAGACTTGAAAGAATGCAAGAAAAAATAAAAAGGAGGGTTTATAGAGAGGAAAGAGGAAAATTAAGTAACTATAATTTAATACAAACACGTAAAAATAAAGGATTAACTTCTGAAAGTTTTCCTATGATCTGCACAACTCTGTGACATGCACATTTACACACACATACACATACACACATGTACACACACATATATGCACACACACACATACAAAAGGTTGGATAAAGAAAAACTGACAAAAATACTATTTTTATTAATGATTACATTCCATGCTTCCATTTACTGTCCAGTTGTAAGAATTGGGAAGGAACAGTAACAATTCTCCCTACTTTATTGTATTTTACACAAGTAAGATATAAAGATTCAGCTGACACCCTTTATAAAAACCTACCATGGGGTTGACTTGATGCAGTTTCAGAGACGCAGACCATAGTCACTTGTTTCCCTCAGCCTGTTAGGGAAGAAGATTGCCATGGTAAGGAACATGTGACCAAGAAAAGTGCTTGCCTCATGTTAATCAGGAAAGAAAATTTTAGGATGACTCATTGGTCCCCAATGTGTACTAGATCTTGTAACATGTACAACTTCTTACGTTTTCTTTCAGCTATGCATATCACCACATAATACTTGATGAGCATACACTCAGATACCTCTGAAATACACCTATTTTCAAAGTGAAAAGTCCTCTTTCAAGTAAATATTATGAATTATTATTATGAACTGTTATAAAAATAAAACAATGATCACATAGTAAGTAGTCATTCCAGAAGTGATTATTCTCTTCTCTTTCCAATTAACACTTTTTGAGTAGCCATGATTTTTCCACTTCCTACAGTTCACTGCAATGAGGTGCCTCCCTGATTAAAGCTAAGTGTAGGTATCACCCATCATGACAAGCATAAGTACTTAAGATGCAGTTTTGTGCCATATCATTTTATCTAAACCATGATAGTAATTCCACCTGCATGCTTAGATCTCCCTAGACATAGATTTTTTTAAATCTATGATTACAGTACTAAAAGCTTGATGGAATATTATTCAGCTATTAAGAAAGATTATATTACAAAATCTGTATGTAAATGGTTGGAACTCAAGCCAATCATCCAAGATGAATAAAGGATATTAATTAGTTAATTGTGAATATTATATTTATGCTTCAGATATTTGTTTTGTTTAGAATAGCCACAGGGTTAAGGTAACTAGTAAGGGAACAGATATAGAAGGGTAAAATCCAAAAAAGGAAAATAGAATCTACTGTTCTAATGGAATAAAAGGGAAATTTGAGCAATAGAATTTAAGTGAGTTGGAATTTGAGGACAGCATAGAGGAAGCAATATAGGAGTGGATAACTAACACCATTTGTCTTTGGAAAAGCCATACTTTAAGCTAAAATGTGTACACACATGGAATAATTTAAATATAATATGGAGACAGTACCTCAGTAAGCAATCATGTTACTAAATAAAATCTCCAGTACCAGAAATGGGTCACATTTTTCTTTCTTCCTTCACATTTTATTACAATGTCCCTTTCCCTAATTTCATCCCTCCAAACACTGCCATATACCACTCACCAGGGTATTTCAATTCACATCTTGTTTTTTTATGTTATTTTATGCATGTACGTACACACATGCACACACATGCATACACACTCAACTGTAAGCATATCATATTCAGTCTATATTGAGTTACTTGTATGCATGTTTGCAGGCCTGAATATTTGGTAATAGACAGTTTGCTTACTCATCTCTAGGGTAGACCACTCTTTATGTTCCAAGCTTTTCTTGGTTGCCTACATTTCTTTGGGGTTGGTTGAGAGTTGTTGGGTTTTCCAAATCTAATTTGATGCCTATATTGGTTTTCACCTTGATCAACTCACATTATGACTGTCATATTGGTGACATTGAATGTGTATAGGTTTTGACATTCCTAGGAGACACAGTCTTACAACAAATTCCTGATCTTATGGACTTTGCATACTTTCTACCTCCTCTTTTACAATTCTCAATTTTTATGTTCAGGAGTATTTTATAGACATATTAATTGGGACTGAGTATTGTAACTATATGCTTTGACTGGTTATGATTATTTGTAATGGTCTCCATCTTCTATAAAAAGAAATTTCTTTATGGGTAGTGAAGACTATATTTCACTGTGTATATAAGTAAAAGGGTTTACATATTTTTCAGGCATTGGACAGATAGTTCCCTGTCCCCCACAAAAATTATCGGATATTGCAAATATTAATATTTGCTTTACACAACCCACTGTTAGGTCCCTATTAATGAAGAGTTCATATACTTATGGTATAGAACATGAAGAAGACTACCTTATAACTAACTTGAAGCTTCACCCCTACTAGATAGCATTAATAGTGCTAGAAGATTTATTCAGACTATCAGAGGAGAAAAGTAATCATCAATCTCTCACAACTTTAAACAGCTTGAGTAAAAATAATGACCTGTCTGAAGGATAATACCATGAGTAAAATATTGCCATGAATGTTAGAGGAGTAGCCAATTACTTTTGATTGAATATAAGATCAGGTCCATGAGATGGAACTCTTACCTAATACTGTTAATGAGTCCAAGATACTGAGATTATGTAAGTATTGCTCTGTGGGTGAAAACCAGAAAGCTATTATTTTGCTAACAGTAAATAGCAATAAAATGCTTCCTAAATGATGTGTTTCTAATAATACAGATCATTGCATCTTTCATCTCTCATCAAAAAGGCTGCTTCTTGTAGGAGATAGCAATTAACAGGTAGATCCACAACTGGAAAATGTGTAGAGATTAAGAAACATTGGAGGGTGTATCCTTGAATGGGATACCTTTATCACACCTCTCCTCTTAAGACTCGTGAATCTATATGGAAAAGGGGCCAAAATACTGTAAGAACCAGACGTGGAAGAAAAACTGAAGCAAACAGTAGACACACATATGAGTTCACAGTGATTTTTAAAGCATGCATAAAATCTGTGCAAGATAAAGTCAGGCAAAAATCACAGATAAGTTAAGGGGACATGGGCATAAATTTTCCCTACCAGTTGTAAATGGATTTGCAATTGATTACAAATAAAAAAGGAAAATAAATTCTCTAAAATGGAGTGAAACTGAGTATAAATGCTCAGTCCTGGACCAATTGCATGCCAAAAGAAAGACTGGTCAACACAGAAAGAAATGGTAATACTTAGTCTTTTGTCTTGTTTTTATTCAAATAGGAAGAAAAAGCATGATGTTGGATGTGAGAATAGAGAAAATTCAACCACATTGGGTATAAGGAAAAATATGATAAAAATATATTGTATGAAATTTTCAAAAAATAAATAAAAAGAAAACAAAGTTATTATGTGTATATTTTAGTTCAACTGAATACTGATATATTCTGTTTCAAAAATCAATGACTATTGGATATAAAGGAATACCATCATCCATCTATAGAACTAGTAAAAATATTTTAATATGTTAATGTCATTGACTTAGAAAACCTAGTTAAAACTAACAGAGAAACTTTATAGTAAATCTGATTCATAATTCATATTCAACTAACATTAATAGTTATTCCAAGAAATGCCTATTACATACTCAATCTTCTCTAGAGTTAGTGTAATTTCTCCAACACACACACACACACACATACGTGTATACATACATACATACATACATACATACATATATATATTATCTTAGAGCATAAATCTCATCATATCAAATGCAAAATTTTCAGTCTATTCTATTTTGTTAGATAAGGTTGCTTCCATTAATAATGAGTTTTTTAGCTTGGCAATACTGGTTTTTACTTCTGTTATATGTGTATATGTATTCAGTAAAAACTTATTTTCAGAGATCTCCAACTGGCCAAGATAAAGAGAATAGGAAACTTTGAAATTCTTGATTCTAAATGAAATTTCTATATCACATAACCTAAATCCAAGGCTTATCAATAATTATGTAAGTGTTTGCAGAAAGATCATAAGTACCACAGGTTATAGATGAATAAAAAATAAACACTGTTTCCTCTAAATAAAACAGAAGAGCTATACATGAATTCAGTGTTTGTAGTAGCATGTGTAAGTTCCATACGAGATCATCTAAAATTAATTACCATAAAGAGGAGGAAAAATGAAGCTTCATTCCTAAATGGGGAGCTATTGCCAAATAAGAGTTGCTGGGAAAATAAGAGTGACATTCTTTAAGTGTATGGACCCTAGAAAAATATCAGTCCTCTAATGGAAGAACACACAGTCAAGAATATAGACAACACGGATCGTCCTTGATGGGTGAAACAAAAGGACACACCATTGCATAGGTTGGGAAGGGTGAGGAATCTGGAAGGAACTGGAGAAGAGAGTGAAAATGATAAAAATATGTTTTAAAAAATTCTCAAAGAATTGAAACAAAATGAAATGAAATCCTTGCAAACCAAATTTAATACATATAAACAATATTGTTTCATAAGAGAAATGAAAGATTATTTCAAGTTGTGACTATCAACTAATAAAATATGGGGTATATATAAAATGAATGAATAAACCCTATAATCATTTCAATAGTTGTATTAACATTCTTTGTCAAAATTGAATATCACTTCATAACTATCTTTGTCTTTCTCTGTTGCTATGAAGAGACACCATGACCACAGCAAGTCTCATAAAGGGCAACATTTAATTGGGGCTTGCTTATAGTTTCATTGCCATCAAAGAGGGGATCATGGCAGCAGACATGCAGACATGGTGGGTGCTGGAGAGGTAGGTATGAGTTCTACATGCTGATGTACAGGTATCAGGAAGAGATAGAGCCACTAGGCCTGACTTGGGTTCCTGAAACCCAAAGCCCACTCCCAGTGACATACTTACTCCATCAAGGACACATCTACATCACTAAGGCCTTAACACCTAATCCCTCTCAGTAGTACCATTCCTAATGAACAAATACTCAAATATATGAGTATATGGACAACATTATTATTCAATCACCACAATATTATGAGCATCAGACAATTTATACTCTGAGGGTAAAGAAAGGGAACCTGAGTAAATTTCTCATAAGTTCAGGTTGTACATAATTACAATGATAGACTGCACTTTCAAGAACGTGTTCTTCCACAAAGGCAAACAAAAATGACAACAATATGTTTTAATGAATAGCCAGGTTGTGGGGACTGAGGCTTTTAATCCCAGACCTCTGGACCTCCCTGTGTACAAAGGGAAAATTCCTATGAGTTCAAGACCAGTCTGGTCTCCAGAGAGAGTTCTATGATAGCCAAGGTGACACAGAGAAAACCTGTCTCAAGAAAACAAAATAATGATGATGATGATAATAATAATAACAATAGTAATAATAATAATATCAAGCAAGTAAATAACGATAATAGTTGTGATGAATAATCTAAAGTAAACTCACTCCTATTGGCTGTACCTGGAAGGGGCATAAAAGTACATTTCAAGGACAATTCCATGTTTTTTAAGAAACCAAGATCTTGTCTTGTTTTCTCACAAGCACTTAGAATTCTGATTGCACAACTCCATTTTTGGACTCACATTTTTAAATGCCTATATAAAACTAGATATCTCCTGCTCCAGCCAAGGGACTAGGAAAACCAGGGCTGCCTGCTTGTGCTTGGGGTCTGCCATGGCAGCTACCATCCCGATAGCAGGAGCCAAGGCACCCAAGCATCCTAGTCTCCTGCTCTGCCCACATGATTAAGTAAGTCTGTCAGGGCCTGACTCCAGGCCACATTCCTGTGCCTAGAGTCTACCACTCAGGCTCCCATCCATCCCAGCAGAATCCAAAGCACCCCAGCATCCTAGTTCTTTTCTCCACCTATGAGACCAGGAAGTGGAGAGCTACAAGAGCATTGGACTTGCTAACACCCACCAGAAGGGAACCTTGGTTCTGACTGCAGCAAGAGAGGAAGAGGCACTTTCTGAAACCCACTGCAAGAATAGATGGGAAGGAGACAATATAAAAACACAAGGAGAAACAGAAAAACCAATTGTCACCGCCAGAGTCCAAAGACCCTGCAACAGCAAGACTTGAACACCCAAACACAAATGAAGCAGAAGAGTATGACATTACAAACAGCTTTGTGAAAATGATAGAGGCAGTCAAAAAAGATAGGAGGAAATCCCTTAAAGAGATGGAAGAAAAAACAATCCAAAAAATGCAACAAATTGAAAAAAGCAGAAATTTAAAGAAACAATTCAAGCAGTGAAAGGGCTGAATTCTGAAATAAAAACAATAAAAAAACACATTGTGAAGGAATGCTGGAAACAGAAAAGTTGGGCAAATGGTCAGGTACTAGAGATACAAGCATAATCAACAGAACACAAGAGATGGAAGACAGAATCTCAGGTGTTGAAGGTACACTAAGAGAATTAGATTCACTGACCAAAGAAAATTTTAAGTTCAACAAATCCCTATCACAAAAGATCCAGGGAATATTTTGTGATAGGAACACTGTGAAAAGACCAAACTTAAGAATAATAGATATAGACGAAGGTGAAGAAACCAACCTCAAAGGGACAGAAAACATATTCAACAAAATCATAGAAGAAAGCTTTCCCAACCTAAAGAAAGACATGCCAATGAAGGTTCAAGAAGTATGCAGAACACCAAACAGAGTGGACCAAAAAAATCCCCTCAACACATAATAACCAAGACCCCAAACATACAGAATACAGAATAAAGAAAGAATATATTAAGAGGAGATAGAGGAAAAGGCCAAATAACATATAAAGGCAAACCTATCAGAAATACACCTGATTTCTCAAAGGAAACTCTGGAAGCAAGATGGTCCTGGATAGATATTCTATCAACTTTAAGAGACCATGGATGCCAGCCAAGACCACTATACCTAGCAAAGCTTTCAATTAAAATAGATGAAGAAAACAAGATATTTCTTGACAAAACCAGATTTAAAAAATACATATAGAATAATCCAGCCCTACAGAAATTTCTGGAAGGAAAAATCCAATCCAAGGAAGTTAACTACAACCAGAAAATATAGGAAATAGATAATCCCACTTTACCAAAAGGCAAAAGAAAAAGTGGTGGAAATCCACATACAATTCCACCACCAACAACCATTCCAAAAGAAACAAAAATGAACTATCAATGATCATTATTATCCCTCAATATTAATGGTTTTAACTCACTCATAAAAAGACACAGTCTAACAGAATGGATTCAAAGACAGAATCTATCCTTCTGCTGCATACAAGAAACATAGCTCACCTTCAAGGACAGACATTACTTCAGAGTTAAAGGCTAGGACAAGATTTTCCAATCACATGAACACAAGAAACAAGCAGGGATAGCAAACCTAATATCTAACAAGGTAGACATTAAACTAAAATCAATCAAAAGAAATGAAGGAGGTCACTTCATCCTCATCAAAGGAGAAATCCACCAAGATAAAGTCTCAATTCTGAACATCTATTCCCCAAATACAAAGGCATCCACATTTGTAAAAGAAACATTACTAAAACTGAAAGCACATATAAAACCTCACACACTTATAGAGGGAGACTTCAGCACCCCACTCTCACCACTAGATAGGACTACCAGACAGAAACTTAACAGAAAACAAAGGAACAAATAGAAGTTATGACCCAATTGGTTTTAACAGACATATATAGAACACTACATCCAAACACAAAAGAATATACCTTCTTCTCAGTGCCACACTGAACCTCCTCAAAAATGGACCACATACTTGGCAACATAGCAAACCTCAACAGTTACAAAAAATTTGGAATAACACCATGTGTCTTATCAGACCACCATGCTATAAAGTTATAATTCAACAACAGTACAAATTGCAGGAACACTGCAACCTCATGTAAATTGAATAATGCGCCATGACACCATTCCTGGGTCAAAAAGAAACAACAAAAGAAATTAAAGACTTCCTAGACTTCAATGAGAATGAAGACACAACATATCCAAACTTATGGGACACTCTGAAAGCAGTGCTAAGAGGAAAGTTCATAGCACTAAGTGCCCACATGAAGAAACTGGAGGAGAATAGTCACACTAGAGAATTAACAGAACAACTGAATTCTCAAGAACAAAAGGAAGCAAATTCATCCCAGAGGAGAAGTCGCTAGGAAATAATTAAATTGAGGGCAGAAATCAATAAAGTAGAAAATAGGAAAACTATACAAAAAACTCAATGTAACAGAGAGTTGGTTCTTTGAGAAAATCAATAAGATAAACAAAGCTTTACCCAAATTTACCAAACAGCAGAGTATGAACATGCAAATTAACAAAATCAGAAAGAAAAAGGGAAACATAACAATGGACAGTGAGGAAATCCAGAGAATCATCAGCACATATTTTGAAAAGCTATACTCCACAAAATTTGAAAATTTAAAGGAAATGAACAATTTTCTGGATAGATATCATGTACCAAAATTAAATCAAGGACAGATAAGCAATTTAAATAGACCTATAACTCCTAAGGAAATAGAAACAGTCATCAAAAGCCTCCCCCCCAAAAAAGCTCAGAGACAGATGGCTTCAGTGCAGAATTTCATGAGAAATTTAACAGCTTATATACCAATTCTCCTGAAAGTATTCCATGCAATAGAAGCAGAAGAGTCTTTGCCCAACTCTTTTAAGAGGCATCAATAACATTGATAGTCAAGACACACAAAGACACACCTAAGAAAGAGAACTTCAGAACCTCATGAACATTGATAAAAAAATACTCAATAAAATACTGGCAAATTGGATGCAAGAACACATCAGAAAATTCATCCACCATGACCAAGTAGGCTTCATTCCAGGGATGGTTCAACATATGAATATCCATCAATAAAATCCACCATATAAAGCAGCTGAGAAACAAATATCACATGATCATCTCACTAGATGCTGAAAAAGTATTTTACAAAATCCAACACCCATTCATTATAAATGTCTTGGAGAAATATGTGATAAGAAGAACATACCTAAACATAATAAAATCAATATACAGAAAATCAGCAGCCAACATCAAACTGAATGGACAGAAATTCAAGGCAATTCCTCTAAAATAAGGAACAAGAAAAAGCTGTCCCTGTTCCCCATACCTCTTTAATATTGCACTCGATGTTCTAGCTAGAGCAATAAGACAACAAAAGGTGATCAAGGGGATATAAATTGGAAAGAGAGAGGTCAAACTTTCACTATTAGCAGATGATATGATAGTTTACATAAGTGACCCAAAATCTCTACCAGGGAAAACTTATACCTGATAAACACCTTCAGCATAGTGGCAGGATACAAGATCAACTCCAGAAATTCACTAATCCTACTATATACAGACAATAAAGGGGTTGAGAAAAAAATCAGAGAAACATCACACTTTTCAATTGACACAAACAACATAAAACCAAACAAGTGAAAGACCTGTATCACAAGAACTTTGAGTCTTTAAAGAAAGAAATAAAGAAGACACCAGAAAATAGAAAGAACTCCCATGCTCTTGGATAGGTAGGATCAAGGTTGTAAAAATGGAAATCCTGCAAAAAGTAATCTACTCATTGCAATCCCCATCAAAATCCCAGCTCAATTCGTTCCAGAACTTGAAGGAACAATTCTCAACTGTATATGGAAAAACAAAAAATGAACCTAGCCAAGACAAACCTGCTCAACAAAGCAATGTCTGGAGGCATCACAATCCCTGACTTCAAGCTCTATATTATAGAGCTATAGTCCTGAAAACATCTTGGTATTGGCATAAAAATAGACAGATAGACCAATGGAATCATATTGAAAACCCTAAGATTAATCCATAAACCTATGAACACCTGATTTTCGACAAAGAACCTAAAATAATACAGTGGAAAAAAGATAGCATCTTCAACAAATGGTGCTGGCATAACTGGATACTGGCATGTAGAAGATTGCAGATAGATCCATGTCTATCACCATGTCCAGAACTTAAGTCCAAATTGATCAAAGACCTCAACATAAATCCAGCCCCACCAAACCTGTTAGAAGAGAAAGTGGGAGTAACCTTGAACAAATTGGTACAGGATATTGCTTCCTTAAAATAACTCCAGTAGCACAGACACTGAGGTCAACAATGAAGAAATGGGACCTCCTGAAACTGAGAAGCTTCTGTAAGGCAAAGGACACAGCCAGCAAGACAAAAAGGCACCCCACATATTGGGAAAAGATATTCAGCAACCCCACATCTGACATAGGGCTGGTCTCCAAAATTAGCAAAGAACTGAAGAAACAAGTCTCAAAAACCCCAAAGTATCCCATTAAAAAGTGGGGGGAATGGACTAAATAGAGAATCCTCAATAGAGAAGTCTAAAATGGCTGAGATACAGTTAAGAAAGTGCTCAACATACTTAACCATTAGGCAATGCAAATCAAACCAGCTCTGAGATATCATCTTATTCCTGTCAGAATGGCTATAATCAAAAATACCATCAACAATTTATGCTGGAGAGGATGTGGAGAAAGGGGAACACTTGTCCTTTGCTGGTTGGAGTGCAAACTTGTACAGCCACTCTGGAAATCAGTATGGAGATTCCTCACGAAAATGTAACTCAGTATCACAAGACCCAGCAATTCCACTCTTAGGCATAAACTCAAAAGATGCCCATTCATAAACAAGGATTTCTTTTCTACTTTGTTCATAGCAGCATTATTTGTAATAGCTAGTTCCTGGAAGCAACCTAGATTCTCTGCAACTGAAGAGTGGATAGAGAAAATGTGGTACATTCACACAATGGAGTACTACTCAGTGGAACAAACAATGGAATCTTGAAAGAGGTAAAAAAAAAAAACATGCCATCTTATAATTTGCAGGTAAATGGACAGAACTAGAAAATTCCATCCTGAGCGAAATAATCCAAACCCAGAAAGACAACTATGATATGTACTCATTTATAAGTAGATATTAACCATAGATTAAAGGAAAACCAGGCTACAGTCCACAAACTCTGAAAAGCTAGCTAACAAAGAGTATCCAAAAGAGACATACATTGATCATCCTAAGAAGGGGAAATAGACAAGATATCCTGAATAATTTGGGAGCTGGAGGGAGGGTAAAAGAAGAGAGGAGAGGAGGGAAGGGGAGTAGGGGCAAGATCTTGAGGGAACAAGATGTTTGAGTTGGAGAAGGACAGAGAGTGAAAACAAGAAAATGAATATCTTGATAGAGGGAGCCATTATGGGATGAGTGAGAAAACTGGCCTTAGGGAAATTCCCAGGAATTCACAAGGATGACCCCAGCTAAGATTCTAACAACATTGGAGAGGGTGCCTGAACTAGCTTTCCCCTATAATCATACTGAGGACTACGTTAATTATCATCTTAGAACCTTCTTCAGATGGAAGCAGATCCAGAGACAATAACTAACCACTGGGCTGAGCTCACAGAGTCCAGTTGAAGAGAGGGTTCAATAATATGAGTAAAGGGATCAAGACGATAATGAGGAAACCCAAAGAAACAGCTGACCTGAGCAAGTCAGAGCTCAGTGACTCTAGACTGACAGCTGAGGAACCTGCTTAGGACCAAACTAGGCTTCCTGAATGCAAGTGACAGTGGTGTGGTTTCAACAGTTTGTGGGGTCACTGGAAATGGGACCAAGACCTACCCTATCCCAAGTATATGAAGTGGACTTTTGGAACCCATTCTCTATGGAGAGATGTCTTTCTCAGCCAAGATATAGGGGGTAGGGCCTTGCTCCTGCCTCAGTGTGGTGATGGGCAGACTTTTTCATTCCCCATGGGAGGCCTTACTCTCTCTGAGGAACAGAGCAGATATGGAGTAAGTTTTGAGGATCGTACGGGGAACAGGAGAAGGGGAAGGAGAACTGGAATTGGTAAAAGGCAAGTGGAGGAATTAGACTTTATTTTTCCTAATTCTTCACTGAAAGGAAAAATGTCTGATCAATAAGCCCCAAGATCAAGTTCTCAATGCAAAGGAAATTTGCCCCAGAGAGACAGGGGTAGGGTGATGGGGGCAGGGAATAAGAGACAAAGACAGACTACAGAAGGCAAAGGAAATGGGAAAGGGGAGAAGGGAAAGAAAGTAGGGGTATTTGTCTCATAGAGGGACAAAATATTGCCTCTGAATACAGAGCATACTGTCCCATAAGAAAATGGCAATTTATGAAGGAAAAGGGGAAACCCTGTCTTAAGATGATGGATTTAGTTTTAATTGGACATGTTCATTAGGTGAACCAAAGGGGACTTTTGATTGCTGGACTTTAATACTTTGATAGATGGTCCTAATAGTCAGCATTAAGAGGAGGAAGTGACCAAATAAAGGACTAGCTTTAGGAATAAATTGTAAAGGGTTTTTATTTAATTTATTAATTTATGTTTTACATTCTAATACCAGTTCCTCCTCCCTCCTCTCCTCCCACTCTCCCCACTGCCCCCTCAAACCCCACTGTTGGAAATATTACGGTGTGGTTTGGGATGACATGTGACAGGTCCAGGTTCCCAAGGCAGGTGATGGAAGATGGGCAGATGGGGAAATGGGGACCTGTAGATATGACTCATGTTGAAATTTTTATTGTGGTGGAGGTAAGATAATAAGTTAAGGAGACACAGAGACAAAGAGAGAACAGAAGAGAAGAAGGAGACAGCAAAATTCCTGTCTGCCCCTGGGGAACATCAGTAAAGAAAGAAGCGAGGAAAGAGAGGAGCTGGAGAGTGTAAGTGGGCAGGGGTCTTTCTTTTTTTATTTTATTTTCCAGTTTAAATTTAGATAAGAAACAAGGTTGCTTCACAAGTCAGTTCCAGGTCCCACTCCCTTTCCCTCCCCTCCTCTCGTGCCCTCCCCCCAACCCCCCCCCCGTTATCCCCTCATTCCCCCAGGGAGGGTGAGGCCCTCCATGAGGTTGTCCATAGTCTGTCATTTCATATAGGGCAAGGCCTAGACCCTTCCCCAAGAGTTCAGGGTGAGAGTGCACCTCACATTGTTCTATGGGAGACCAAAGTCCATGTGTATACTTGGGATGGGTACTGATCTGCTGCCCAAGGCTCAATAGATTGCCTAGGCCTCCAAAGGGGTCCTTTGTACATACTAATAGTCATGGAACCCTAGGCTGACCAGGATACTATCTGAGTACATTTTGCCAGGCTATAGGGCAGGCCAGAATGATGCCTGAATCCTTACACCCATCTCCCATCTGCTTCTCTGAGAGGGTAAGGCTTCCCCTTGGAAGCCCACTAAGTCTGTCCCATCATCTTGTTGAGACAGGACCAAATCCTCTCCCCCTCCTGCCATAACTTGAATGAGCAAGGAATCTCTCCATATATAATGGCCTCCACGAAGTCATATTATGCATTAGAGTTAGATCTTGGACTCATTGCTAGTGGTCTCAGTTTTGTCCTAGCTACATCATTGCCACCTATATTCACAGAGTTCAGTTCAGTCTTATGCACGTTCCCCAGTTGTCAGACTGGAAAGGGTTTTTACAGGGAGGAGGGAATGGGAAGAAGGTCAAAACCTACCAGATCCGTATTTGACAGACCCAGACAGGCCATAGTCCCTTTACTCACCTCATGTTAAAGGATGATCTTCAGGCATATAGGATATGTATATAAAGGAGGCTCCAGGAAGTAGTCACCAACACAGTTTTCTCTCCTGCTAGTTTTACTTTTGATTTTTGCCTGAATCATGAAAGTCTTTTTTAGCATTGTTTACCAAATTTAAAGTTTGATCATCCATCCTGAGTGAGGTAACCCAGTCGCAAAAAGACAAACATGGTATGTACTCACTCATATATGGATTTTAGATATGGATCAGGATAGTGCCAGTCTGCACTTCCACAGATAGAGAGTCTGGGAAACAGGAAAGAACCTAAAAGATATGCATATATGCATAGTACCCAAGAGAAGAGGATGGAGACAAGATCCTCTGAATGGATGGGGAACAGGGCGAGGGGGTAGTGGGACCTGGGAAGAATAGAGGGGGTAAAGAGGAAGGGAGTTGGTCATGGGGGAACAGGAAGTTGAGGGGGTGGGGGTAGAATAGGGGGAAGAGGGAATCATAGGATCCAAGACAGATCAGGCACCAGAGTGACCTCGAGTGATCTAAAGGTATAACATCAATTGGCAAGCTAAGCAATAGTGGAAGGACCACCTCGAATGCCCATTCCTGATAATGAACTTGATGTCTATAACTATCCGGGAGCCTTCATCCTGGGACTGATGGAAGCAGAGGCAAACACACATCTAAGCACTGAACTGAACCCAAGGAACCCAATGACAGAGAGAGAGGAATGATGAGCAAATTGGCAAAGAATGGGCTGGCA